>NC_056736.1:186708744-186866244 GCF_019279795.1 Protopterus annectens | reverse complement strand
CAGCACAACATCAGAACCACTAATTCAAAATCTCTGAAATGCTTTCTCCTTCTAATTCAGCTGTACACTGCCCACACCCCTCACAGACACTGAAAATGGGATCAAAGTCCTTTAAAAATGAAATACAGCCATCCATAAATTAGGACGGCTAATAAGCATAAGATGAATATCAAATAGCACATAACTCTCTGCTTCCATTAAGAATCTGAGATATTACTCAGAAACACATGTTAAAAAAAAGAGTGACAAACATGATTGAAAATATAATCACATTATCAAAGAGACAGTGTAAGATCAGTAGACTTCAGTGAACTGTATTGCAACATTCTACCTTGCAAGATAATGTACTTCTGCGAACGGGAGATATAAAATGTGTGCCTTCTTTCTTTAAATTATTGGTCCCACTAGCATATTGGTCATGTAGTGACATTTTCTGTGTGCTAGATAGCTTCAAAAAACACGTGATGAGGAAGATTCAGAAAATATTGTGAAGGTTAAATCAAGTAAGATAACAGGGACATTCTTCCAAAAATCTGTGAATCATTGTGTAGGAATAAATTGGGCCTGAAAATAGGACTGTTTTTTTTTTAAATAGGGACAGTTGAGAGGTGTGAACCAGCCCCTTTACTAGCAGGCATATCACCATCCCTGTTACATAAAATATTATGGAATAACAACAGAATAGTCTATTTTACTGTAGATCATCAAACAAGACTCTTCTCTGTTTATCATGACATTAGTAAGTTAGGCCTTGGTTGGGCTATCATCTTAAGGACAACAAAATTTCAATGTGCACACAAATTTTCACAGCTGAAATATCACTACTTATCTAATGTTATGAACTGAAGTCAGAGATAACAAGGTCTTAATACATCCTCTGAGACAGTTCTTTAGTTTAAATTTAGTGACTATGTCCCCAGATTTGGGTAGGAAATCCTTGATCAAACCTCTTTTCAATCTGTGAATCATGCAAGGAAAACCACTTTTCAAGAATATAATCAAGAAACATTTAATTACAGTCTAAAATGCTTATGTGGCATATTTCAATCTATTTTTTTCTCTTTTCATGAATTTGCTAGTTATCTACTTTTTCTTTTTTGGCCTGCTAATCTTCTGTTCTTCCTCCCTTGTGGACTATGTAGTGCCTTACATATTTTCATCTTCTCTGTTTCTTCAAAATGTCAACATGTAATCAGAGTACTTTTTTAACCTTTAAAATCTTCTGTATTTATTATTGACATGATAAACAATATTTGCTTTGCTTGCATCTGTTTTCCATGCTGATAATTAACTGCCATAGTTATTATTACTTGAATATAACCATGTTTTTGTATGTATTCAGAAATTTGCTCCTCAGACTCTACCGGAAATGGAACTTCCCAGCTTGTCTATCGCAACCAGAAATTCTAAACAATTGATTGACTAACTTAATAACAGCAGTGCCACATCTCTAGTGAGAATTATTCGCTTGTATTACCATTTTCCCTTCTCCAAGGCTGTTTACTATCTGATTCTTGGGCTTTCATACCTCTTCCTTTATATACCATTTTACTTCATTATCACAGACACCTGATTACTGATTCTGTCCACCATAGCTTCTTCTCTTAAATATACACTCCATAGTTTACATTAATTTGTCACACAGACATTTACAAGCAGCATATTCACAAATGTGGTTGCACAGTTACCATGCAGGTATCTGCAAACAATAAATTTAGTTGTACCTTACATCGTGAGAACATTAGTTTCGTGCCACTGAGTTGGTCTTTATGCCCTTGATAGATCATTAACACAGTGGTGGTTTTACCCAGGTCAGTGCTGAATCTTAAATGTAAAATGTTGAAGAGATAGTGCCCATCTGAATAATTTCGGATTTCCTTATTTCTGTTGGTTCAGCCAATGAAGGGGAGTATGATCAGTTATCAAAATTAGTAATCTACCAAACAAGTAATATTTAAAAAACAACAATGCCTGCTTAATGGATAAATACACCTGTATTATGGCGGGCTACTTAGTTTCAGTTCTGGATATATTTCTGCATAGAAAACAAACGATTGAGATACGTATGCAACCAGGCTATACCAGAGGCATCCACATATACTATAAATTGTTTAGTAAAATCAGGGCCTTCTTTAACTGCTCTAGAGTACTATATTTCATTCAGTTAATTGAAAGTAATATCTGTTTCCAGGATCCATTTTATTTTCATGAACATTTGGACTTTAGTAAGGTTTGTGAAGGGCAGACAAAAGTGCCAAAGTGAGGCGCACATCTTCTACTATATCACAATAACTACATAAAATATCTGATGCTTTCTTCTGTCTCTGGGACTGGCCAAATCGTTATTGCCTCCACTTCTTCCTTCTGAGGTATAATGATTCCCTCTTTCTGTTATGAACCATAAGTACTTAATCTTAATCATAGAGGCATTTATTGTTAGTCCTGCCTGTCTTATAGAATTCAGTACAGCCTGGACTTTGGGTAGTGATAGTACCAGCCTTCAGAGTATGTAATTATATCATTTAGCTAGGAGACCTCTTAGTGGACTTGAAGCTTCAGTAGTCTGTCAATCGACTTTTGAAGGTCACTGCAGCTCTGTGCAATACAAAAGGTAGATTTTTGTAGTGAAGTATTCCTTTAAAAGTAAGAAAGGATGTTTATTTCTTTAGCCTGTTCTACAATAGAAATTTTCCAGTGTATTTTTGTCAAATCATGCATGGTCAGCAACCTTTCCTTTTCTAAACACTTCATTAACTCATCTACATTTAGCGAAGGATAACTGCTGAACTTAAACATAGAGATTAATTTCATAAAGTTATATAAGTCCTCATCTTTTCTTCTAGCTTTGGCACCAGGACTATGAGTCTGCTCCATGTGTTCCGAGATTCTTCATTTAACCCAGAATTTACTTTCTTCTTTATCTCTTCTTGAATTGTCTTCTTTTGTGGTTCTGGAATCCTATAGGGCTTTAGGTTACCTTTTTCCCTAGAGTTAGTTTCAATATGAAGATAGATTAGACTTGTATGTTCAAGAATTTAGAGAGGAATGCTTAAATCCTCAGTAACAATTTCTATAAATTCTGCTCCAGGGATCCTGATAGAGTATTGTACTCCTGCACTATTTGCCCAGAAATTAGAATTGTTTCATTGATATACTCCTTATTATCTGCTGTCACTGTTGTTTCTGTTTCTATTCAAGGTGTTTGAACATTAAAATGGCATACCTTATTCCTGTCTTCTTTTCCATCTTGTCTGTTACTGTAATTCATTTTAATTTATTTTTCTGCTACTTCAAACCTTCCTTGTTACTTTGCCAAAATGTGTTTTATGAAGAAAGAGCTAAAATCATTTGTTAATCCTCAGCCCTAAAATCTGTAGCTTTTTTATTTCTTTTACATATTTCTTGTTGAGCAGACTGTGCTTTTTCTATACATTCTCAGGGTATTGGTATTACTACCCTTAGCCTAGCCTATAAACTAATGAAATAGTCTAGTATACTATTGAATGTTCTCTTTTAATTCTTCTCACATGCCCTTAACTATGACTAATAATCCTTGATTGTGTCCACATCCTATGGATGCAAATTGGACTTCATTATCAGCAAATAACAGAAATTCTAATAACTGGTCCCCATTTTTTTTTATCCTTCTCAGTGGCTTTTAATAACATAGCCTTCAGCAGCCTGTCAAAATGTTCTGCTATTCTGTCCATCTGTGGATGATATACAACAGTTTCAAGTAGCTTATCTTTAAAACATTGACATAGCTGGTGAATAACTTTATAACTCATTAGGATTACCCTAGTTTTTTTATATCTCTTTAGGTATGCTTATCTGGGGAAATAATAAACCTAATTTTCTTGCTTTAGATTTTGTATTAGCAGTACATAGTGGTATGACTTAAAATGATAAGACTGTATTGGAACCCCCATTGATGGACATAACTACAGATCTGGCTATGTCAGAAGCAATCCATTAAAATTAAAAGTAAAATGCTTCTTCTTTCAAAATGTCTCTCACCTTTACCGACTTACTCCCTTCAATTCAAACTTTTCTACCTACTAATATGACTACTCAAAGAAATATCATCTAGGCTTACTACAGAAATACCTATTTGATAACGATATTGATTTTATGTGCTTAATATGCACTCCCAATTTGTATTACTAATTTGATGTGATTGACATGTTCTCTCATACTTATTTTCATGATAAATCTTGCAGAAAGTATGTTCAGAAATTGTTTATATACTTACTACATTACTAAAAGTTAAGATATTGACATGTTTTCTCAGTATATTTAACTGTGACATCTAACATGTTTACAACTTGTATGGCTTATATTGTAATTAATGTAGTTTAATGTACAGCTTTTACCTTTATTTAACTCTGACTCTCAATTTATGTATTCAACTGTGACTCCTCTATTATATGTACTTGTTGATGTAGAGCATTTCTCCCTGGGCCTTCACTGAAAATGGGCTCACTTTGGCCAAGTGAACCATCCTGGTAAACACATGCAAATAAATAAATAAATAAATGAATGAATAAATAAATAAATTCTATAATAAAAATTGCAACTGAGGGTTTTTTAAAGCAAAGAGATGAAGTTGTTTCTGGCATTCAGAGTGGCTGATGCGAACATTTCTGATTCCCCACATTATTCTTGACCAATGCAATCACACCCAAAGCCTGGCCTTTAATTTTTCCTGTGCTTGGCTATCATTCAGTCTCATGACTGTGCGCAAGACTCATTGCTTAATTCCTGAAAGGTTGGGGCATCTACACTTGGTACAGCATTTCTTATCTGTCTTTATTTATCTTATGTATCATGTTGTTTTGAATTGTAAAGTAAGCATATGAAATAGGAGTACTTTGATCATTTTCCTATCCTAACTTATCCTGCAAGACCAATTTTTTAGGGTGAAGAGTATCATGATGGTTAAGGTCTTACCCTCACAAATTCAAGGCACAGGGTTTGGTTATGACTTTTGGTTATTGGCTATGCTTGTAATAGTCTGCAGACTGGTAGTCAAGTAATTACCTATGAATTCTAACTTTGATCTCCATTGCTCTATTTAAAGTGTTGTCCTTTCATTGGATCCTTGTTTACTGGGAAACTTACTAAGCCAGAGGATTTCTTAATATCAGCCTTTCATGAAGTAAAATGTTCTGCTTCTACTCCTGTCAGCATATGTGCTCAGAGTTCTACATCCCACTTCTTGTCTAATAAGTGTAGTTTACACCAACGTTCCTGGTGGTCATTTGATGACTTTACTTTACTGTCTTTATTAACTGATTTTATGTCCTGAGTGTGATACACAGAACCTGTTTCTTTTCACTGGAGCTCTTATTTTATGATTTAGTAGATAGTACACTAAATGTCTTTTCAGACTCACTAAATGTCTTTTCACACTCAACTGGTTTCTGGGTATCTATTTTTCTATCACTCCCCTTTTTTACCTAAAATATCTTTGCTTTATATTTAGTTTATACCACTCTCTAAATCATTCTTTTTCACACACACTGAATGTAGGTACCTCAGAATGTAAGTCACTTTCAGTAAATATTTACGTGTTAATGACTTAACTGGTTATCTGTTGTGTATTTGTATCACTTTCACTCTTTAGTGATAGATTTATTCCTTCTTCATTGTTATCATCTGCACTAATTGGTGGTTCTAACCTGTATGTGCAAAGAAAAGTCTCTAGAAGGGGTGTAGGGTTCTTCTCCCCAGTTATATCCTTACCTATATCTATCTACATTTATGGCTTTTAAATATCAAGCTTTGCTCTTCATGATACTCATGTCTGTTGTTGTCTGTGGCTGCTGGAAATTCCCATTTCCATTTTATGAAGTAGGATGCAAGCTTGTGGG
The DNA here is from genome assembly GCF_019279795.1 of Protopterus annectens. Taxonomy (NCBI): domain Eukaryota; kingdom Metazoa; phylum Chordata; order Ceratodontiformes; family Protopteridae; genus Protopterus; species Protopterus annectens. The sequence goes on along the minus strand of NC_056736.1, from coordinate 186,860,371 downwards.
CTGATTTCCTGTTTAATTTCCTCATATGCTATTGGTATGCATAGTCAGAAGAATTGCCTGCTTCCCATTGTTTCCCTAGTTCTTCAAAGTGAGGGTAGTCTTACCCAGATATGTCATGGATCAGGCTAGGATTAGTTGCAGCATTTTTCCATAATCCTTCTGTATCTCCCCATGAGTTACTTAGTATTTGTATAGCTTTATCAGTCTTTTTTTTTTTTTTTTGCTTAACAAATAAATTCCTATCTATAAAGATAACCATGCAACTTGTGTCTAAGAGCCTTTGTAACATGTTTTTGTCAATTATTACATTACATTTAATTAATGTACCAAGTGAACAGTAAAAGTTTATTATCTACAATTCTGGCATAGAATTTTTCATACTCAGTGGGATCTATGCCATTAACAAACTGTTCAGTATTTTTTTTTGCACATGGTAAGCAGTATAAACATTGCTAGCACAGGACCTACACCTGTGTTCCCTTTTCCTGCACTTAAAAAGGAACAGAAAATATTTAAGTGTTTTTTTTTTGTTCTTTTTAACAACAGTTTTCCTTAATGCTGTATGTAACTCAGTTTATGATACAATGTTCTCTTTTTAAAGGAATGAAGTACTCAGTGTCCTTAGGATTAGACTGAAGCACCAACATTATAATAGCATTCAGTAGTGACTGCTTAAATGTATGAGTGTCATTTTTACTTTCTGTCCTTCACCGATATGACCATCTGTGCCTAATGATAAGGTTACAGTGATTTAATCTTACCATTCTATCCTTAAAGAATGTCCAGCGCATGACATTATGAGTTTCATTTTGTGCTATAACCACAGCTCAGGCAAGTAAACATTTCTTGATATTTTTTTTCAGGGTCATTCTAATTATTCCCTTCTTTGTCCATAAAAGATCACATAGACTCATCTTTAGCTGTACTGAAAGCATGTTAGCAGAGTTGGCGCAGTCCTAACAATCTTGGCATCCATGCTGCTCAGTGGTATTGATGAATGTTTCCAGATCTTCATCCTAGGTCCACAGTGTCAGTGCCAGTTTTGTTCTTGGAGCAGAAATGGACTTTATGACCACCACCATACAACTGGATACTGCTGCAATTATATGAAGAAACTACTCTGTATTTCTCATCTTGCACAGATGGTGTCACTCCTCAGTAGATGAAAAAGGTGTACTCAACAAAAGCAAGCAGAAAAGTGCAGAAACAGTGGAAACAGATGTGCCTTCTCAACACAGGAACATGGCAGTTCATTAGCGCACAATCACAATACAGTATGTGAATACATAACTACTGTCTCATTCTCTATATCTCTTTCTCTCTCTACCTCTCTCTCTCTCTCTCTTTTCCCCCTGTCTCCTTATCATAAACTGACAAAACTCTCTCAGAACTAAAGATTTTTTTTGTATGAGGAATGTAAATTTACTTGGTAGTGACAGGTTCTCAGACACTTCAGCCTGGTTATTCTAAGCCAGAATTGTGTCCACATTCTCCACCAAAATGGAAAATAATGCAGATTATGTTAAGTCCATTATATATAAAAGTAGTTTTGTTTATGAAAGGCAAAAAGTCATCCATGAAAATTAATGCATAGATTTGTAGTAAAATAAGAGTAAATTAACAAAGTTAAGAATTGTGTTCAAAATCTAAAACAACAACGTCTTTTCCTCTTGGTTATTAAAGATAAACAAGTACAAGACTTCTCTCTGGCAGTATATCTTCTAGAAACCTACTTCCTCCTTAGACTTGTCACTTGGTTACTACGTATCTTGTTCAAGGATAGTAACTTGTTGATTATTGAGCTTTCTTAAACATTCACTTGTACACAATTTCTCTACATTATAGCAAACACCTGACTAGTGGGCATATATTCTTTTATAAAGATATACACCTTAGTTTCCATTTGTATATCATGCAGATATCTACAAGGAGTGTACTCACAAATACACGTATACATTTACAATTCAGGTATTTACAAGCACATTATTTCTCATTTTAGTTCAGTTTTTCATTTCTTTCAAGCGTTTTCTTCCTTTCTAATTGGGGGATACATCATAATATGCTACAGTATAAATAAATGCACACACACATCTCTCTCTCTCTCTCTCTATATATATATATATATATATATATATATATATATATATATATCAGTGTATCAATCTGCATATCTATATGTGTGATTCTGTGTGTGAAAGCATTTCAGCCTCAATTTGAGATTCTTCCAGATTTATTCTCCAGTCATTAAGATCAAACTTCCTTTCTTATTTCAACATTTGTTTCCTACTCTAAGTCATTTTCTTATTTCCCTGTCTTCACACCATCCATTTATACTATTGTTCTTCTTCTCCTAAATGCCTTGTGCCAGTTCACATCATCTAATTCATATCTGTCATTTTCTCTCCTATTTTCATTTTTCTCTTGACTCTCCTTAGACTTCAACCAATTTACTTTAGCATGAGTCTGATTCCTTGGGATGCACCTCTGTTTCTTTCCTTGACTCTCTTCTGTCCAACACTTTATCATCACCAGTTCATGATTTATTATGTATATATTTAAAATTTCTACCCTGGCAACTTGACCTGCCAAATTCAAGTCTACTAACTGAATCCCTTTGCCATCCTTATGCTCATTTCTTGAAAAGGAAAAACAACTCTCTCATTATTGTCTTCTGATATTTATCATATGTATCTCTTCTATCCCTTTCAGCACTTCCTTCTGAAACAGCTAATTAAATTCTGATACTGTGAATGCTATCCCACCCTGAATGAGATTTGTCAACCATACTAAGAAGGTATTAGTCACATTTTTTTCTCATCATTACTGGGCCCATAAAAGGAAAGCAGTGAACACTCCTTTGCCATACTTTAAACATAATGCTCACAAAACTGAAGAACAAACACTTTAAAACAAAAAGGATACACCAAGGCAGGGAAGCAGATAGAATCCAATTTATAGAGATAGGTCATTATAAAACCCATACATTACAGCCCTGTTTAAAGCATATACATACAAAAAAAACATGTAAAACAACACATGTAAATATTTACATTTTTGTAAAAACATATGAATAAAGATCTAAAAAAAGCCCTTACCAACAAAATTATCTCAATAAAGCCTTTAAACATCATCCCACTACACATCCTTAAAGATACACCTGAAATTTCCAGAACTTGCAATCTAGCCATTCTATAAGTAAGATTTCCACTTCACTCATTCCCTTGCCCTTAGCACATCTTAATTGTTTAAAACCCTCTCTTCAGTAACTTGCTTGTCTCTCTAGTCCTCAGCTTAATTTTCAGAATAATGACAACATCCGTCTTTTTCTCTTGCTGCATTATGCAACACGGTCTTTATCTTTATTGGCCTATTCAACTGAACTGCTTTCATTCTACTATGTTTATTGTGTTACATATTCTCCTTATATTTCCCATATCTGTGTCTCCCTTCTAACCTTCTATAGTTAGATCGCAAGAGTCTAAATTTGGACCAGAAATTCCACCAATGCTCACCACCAGCAGTGAGCATAGATGACCACAAGAGATATTACTTGCATGAAGGAGATCCCACAGATAATTCTTCTAGAGATCTTATGAAAATTATCCAGTGCTCCCTATGAAAATTTCCATTCATTATCTATTAGTTTTCTAATGTAAATTATTTCCCTTCTAATTTCCTTTAGGAAACAATATTTTGACCCCTTCACTAAGATGGTACTTCCTTTTCTAACCATGTGTTCTTCACTGACTGATGACTCAAACCATCAACTTGTGTTTATTTGCACTCTGTAGGTACAAAAATTCCAGTGTGGCTGATTACCCTCTGTCTTTGCTTTTATTTCCTTATTCATACGTATTACTAAATATATTTGTTCCTGCTATGTAGAACCATTGAAGATAAATCTTAAGGACCTCCATTAAAAATACTTCTTGAATAATAAATATGACCCTACCAGTACCTTTAAAATTGTCTGTAGAGAGAAGACAACCTGACACTCATTGCATCTACCTACATTTAGTACTAGACCTCCTTTATCTTCATAGGAGTATTAAAACTTGAAACTATCATCCCAAATTATTCCCTTATTAACACATCCAGTATTAAAACAAACCATTAATTCCCTTCCTGAAATGTAATCATTATCGGTGACAGTAAGTAAACTGTCATTAGTAAATACCCTTTAGTTTTTCATAGCAGTGGGGTTGCTCAACACCTCAGCCACATAATATTATGAGTGAAAACACACACACACACACACACACACACACACACACACACACACACACACACACACACATGGAGTTAAATTTTCCTTATCAGTAATATAGCCTGAATTCATGATAGCAGACTGCGGAGGGGGTAGTATATGTAGAAGGCAGCTTTGTCATTATGGAGAACATATACCTATATTAGGAGTGGTGCAATGTAAAGTATATTAAAAAATTACAGTTTGCTCATTGTCATCATCAAAGTTGAACCTTTCCTTATGTGTGTGTGGCTGTGTTTCAGTGCAGGTATTTTTTTGTCAGTGTTGTAATAAATGCATCTGTATGTCATTTAATTGTCATCTGACTTTTAATTCTTATAAATAGACTATCCCTGGGATTCAATAAACTCTGTGTAGGCTTCATGCAGAGCTTATATAGAGTTTACTTGTTTGCAATAGAGTGCACAGTGCACAGCAGTGCACAATGCATATTAATGAGGCACAACATGCCTAAGCAACATTTCCCAGCTTGCAACAGTGTTGCTGGCTGCAAAACCTCATAAGTGAACACAGATAGAAATTCCGTGCAAAGGAGAGCAACTGCAGTGTGGAGATTTGTGCAGAATGCTACAATGATCACCAGTGCTTTACACATAGTGAAACATTGTTAGTGAACATGAATAGCAATTCGCTGTAAGGAAGAACATCTGCAATGCGTGGATTTGCATACATTGTCACAGTGATCACCAGAGTTTCTACATATAGCTGTCATTTTGTTAGTGCAATACATCTGCACAGAGGCCACCATAATGAGAGGACAAATAACCAGTAGTAGGGGCATATTTGGCATAGATGTCACATAGAAATGTATTAGACTGTAACACTCACAACCTCTTAGAGTGGCAAATGTGGACAATGTCATAATAATGGGGGGATAAAGTGCCAGAAATATGGAAAGATTTTTAATATTGCACTGACAAACTAAAGAAGTTGATAGAATATATAGGTCGTACATTAGCATGAACTTTCTGAAGAGCATGAAGTTTGAAACTCAGATGTCATTCATCAGTTTCTGACAGCACTCTGCAATGGCCAGGAAAATAAATTTATGAGGAAAAGATCACAAACATGATACAAAAACTGGACATTCTGCACAGATCAATACAGTTGAGAGGTATTCACTCAAATCTATGTAATATTGAGTCACATCAGTCTAGAGATCATCCCAGTGATATAGCAGAAAGACATATATTTGTTAAGAAAAGCATCGGGACATTCTGGGAATATCTGGACAATTGAGAGGTATGAATGTGAAGTATATGGTCCAGGCATAGTACAGGACAGTGTATTGTGATATCCTATTCCTGGCGTTCTGTACAGAAGCTGTGTAAATGATCATGATCTGTAACAGGACATGAAACTGACATGTAAAATTATCACCCAGCAGAAGTGTGTGTATTGCATAGATACACACATATACAGTACATACAATTGTAGGAATGAACACAGGGAAAGAATACAGGTGAAACTCCTGCACATACAGCAAAGGAGGGCATGTCAATGGAAGATGGTTGTAGCAACAACACTAAGCACATTATCTATATGGTAAAGTAATGATTGTACAGTGAAAATGTGTTGGCTGTGACTGTCACACAAGGTGACATAACAATGGGAAGGATGTCTGTGTGAGATGAGTATCCTTACATGAATAACGCAGAGGACATCTATCAGGGATCTGACATACAATTGAGGTAGGGTGCATATTGGGAAGCTGTGAAAAATGATATACCTGAATATGAGTGTACTCTCAGAAGAGATCTCCAGCAAGGTGGCCACAGGTAAAGGATCATGGCAAACATTAGAAGAACCAACCAGAATCATGGACAGTATCAGAATAATACCACCACTAATCCCATGTGTCTGACGTAATATATGTGATGTGCAGGAGGTGTTTGGAGGGACACTGCTATACTTGTATGTGACAGTATGGTCAATACAGACTACTTGCCTTGTGTGCATAGCATATATCTATGACACAATCCACACTGTCACAAATGATAGACATGCTATTAATGTTCTCAAACAACTATGTATGCAGCATGGACATAAACTGAACAGGTAGCACATGTGCATCTAATTTAACAACTCTCTAAGGCCAAGAACACTGCATCAATGGGCCCAGACAATATCCCAAGGCAATGTCTAAATAGCATGAAACATGACCTATCAGGGTCCCTGGAATTGCTATTTAACTGTAGCCAGACAGACTTCATGCCTCATGAATGGAGAACAGCAACATACATCCCTCTGCACAAAGGTGGCCCATTTACAAACCCTGGAAAATACAGACCTATAAGTCTCATTGGTCTTACATCTAAAGCCATGGAAAGAATTATCTTGGAAATGATCAGTAGTGATATAGTAAACCTCCAGACACTGGACCCAACCCACTTTGGTTTCGTCAAGGGCAGGACATGCCAACTCAAAGTACAAACCTATATATATCACCCAGTGGATAGCCAACTGCCTCACAGAGAAGACCCATGAAGTTAGAATTGGGGAGCCTACCTCTACAAAGAGGTCAGTTACAAAAGGAGTCCCCCAGGGATCTGTGCTTGGACCATGCCTTTTTGGCACTTACTTCTCTGAAGTCAAGGCCATTGTTAATGGTCTCTGGCTGACAACATTTGCACATGATTGTAAATTAGGAGCTGTCATTGAATCCCACAGTAACACAAATGTTCTCCAAGAAGGGCTAACACAGACAGATAACTGGTGTCAGAGCCATGGACTAAAACTAAATGACAAGAAATGCATAAAAGTATCCATCAGGAAATCATACAGCCCTGGTAACTATCATATTGACAACACACTCCGTAGAGTTGACCCAGAAGTTATGGACACATTGACCATCATCTGTCCACAGTAGAGAGGAAATCATTTTGTGTTGTGCAACTTATAAACATAGGTCCAAGGAAGTCAATATTTCGCTGTATTCCTCATTCATCTGACCTATCATTGAGTACAATGCCCCTTTTGTTATGTACCTAACCAGGCATCCAACATTCGGAACACCCACAGATGTTCCTCATCCTAGTCCTACAAGGGTTTGAAGGGAGATCTGTGCTTGGCATACAGGGCATTGTCAGACCCCACTCTGATAGGCCTCCTGCATATCCACAAAACAAACAGAACCATAATTATTCATTCTAATGACCTATACCTTGCCTGTAATATAAATAGGACCTGTTGGAGAGACAGGTATGTATCCCAAATACTAAACCATCTCTGAAACAGACTACCAATCCATGTGAAGAAGAGCTCCTCTCTAACCTGATCCAAGTGCAACATGGACAATTGGATGGGGAACAAGAAATTAATCCCTGGTTTTGCACCTATATCTCTAATGGACACAGGCAACCTATAAATGGTTCATCTCCCAGGCCCCTGCTTGTAAAGGTTTCATCTCCCAAGCCCCTACTTACATTTATCAAGGGTATCCATACCTGTCAGAGATTTGGTATGCATGGTTAGGCTTAAAAAGTGCCTTGTAGTCATTAGTCTAGTAAACACCTATGAACCTATTATTGTTCCGCACCATCAGGCAGTCATGTATATTCCCCAGAAAGAATACCCAAGTATGGCCAATAAGCTATGTAATAGCACTGTGATAAAGGTGGTACATTTCAGTTACACATCACTGGAGGATGTGTAGGGATGTACATGAAGAAGGATGCATTGTACACAGTTATTGGTGTGATGAAGTCTGGGAACCATGAAGTTATTATGGCCACTGATGTGCATGCCCTTCACATACCCAGTACTTATGTTACATTCAAGGGAGTAGTCAACACTGTGATAACATGCTGGTGGATGTACTACTTACCCTCTAGCCCCAGACACAGATCACATACCTATAGGTGAGATTATAGGGTGTGATGTCTACATTAAACTTGGGTGGTGTTTCTGGTTCCTGATTCAAAAAATCCCTCCATGTGTCTTGCCAATGCAGGCATTGTGATAGCTGTGGCATCTGTCTCTGGTATGTGTTGATATTATCTGTATTATACTGATAAGACAGTAGGAGTCAATGATTGCACGCAAGCTATAGTCTTTCAGGCAGCTGTTTGTACACAGCATGTATATGTCATCTGTGATGGCCATCACTGTACTAATGGGCAGGAAAGGGCCTAGCAGACACACCCTGATTATTGACTTGATCACTGGACTTGAGCTCTATGTCATGTCACACATTTCAACATAGTGAGATGCCACATATGTCATATACTGGTCTACTCATTTGGTGATATAACTGTTTATGGCTGGATATGACTGTGTGGATTGAATACCTCAGTGTAGATTTTTGGCAGATGCCTTGACCTGCTCAAGTTCCACATGATGATACTGCTGTCATCATGCATGCCCTTGATGACCTCTTTGAGGACATCTATCAGATGTAATGGACCGGACGTTGTAGTGACAACTCACACAGGTCTGTTGCACACACATGGAATATTACTAGTGTACATGTAGAGGAGGTCTATGATGACATCTTGGTCTACCTCACAGTCAAAAAGAGTCAGGATGTCTCTATACAGGCACGCATCAGGTGCTGTCCCCCAAACTCAAGTGGATGTTTCTTGATATACACCCTTGTATGGGAATATAGGGCATGTGAAGGGTGCGTTGAACTGTGTACTCAACTGTATCAGGAAGCTGTATATGCTAGGTCATGCCATAAGTGATCTGTGATGTTGTCATAGCACATTGATTTCATGCTATAGGCCTGGATGAAGGTAAGACTGTACATACTGCCTATTTTGATCTGACCTAGGGTTTTGACACAATCACACACACAGGCATCATTGAGAAAAACCCCAAGCCATGGATTATACCTTACATTATTTGATAGATAAACAACTAGCTCACTGACTGAAAACATTGTGTGAAAGTTGGTGAATAAATCTGTACCAGTAGGGGTATCACCATTGACAAATCCCAGGGATCTGTGCTTGGCCCTTCTTTGTTTGAATTCTATTTCTTGCCAGTTCAGGCTAAAGTATACAGCCTTTGCCTTACCAAGTTTGCTGATTCTTACATATTGTGTGCAATCTTTGAGTCCACCAGTGTTGACAACATAGTATAGGAGAAGCTAACACACATGACTGAATGGTGACAAAGGCACATAATCTACAGATAAATGCAGACATGTGTGTTTGTAATGTTGTCCCTCTGTAAAGTGGAGCTCCATGTTAATCACAACATTGACAACAGTCCTACTATGCAAGAAACCCATTGATGCTAAGCACTGGGAACACATTCAGATAGCAATCTGAACTTTGATCATTAACTGTCCACACTTCTATTGAAAGTCTCTGTTGTGCCCATCCTAAGTTACACCATCATGTTGATATCTTAGGATCTTATGACAGCACTGTAGTCAAACCTCATTATAGCACTAATAGAGTATAATGCTCTTTTTTACATGTACCTCACCAGACACATGTAGCAGCAGGAGAGACCACAAGGTTTCCTCAGCAAGATAGCACAGGGCCTACACACCATGCCATGATGTATGTGGATAGATTGAAAGCCATGTCACTGCAAACCTTACTGTATAGGATGAAGTGGCTTCTGCCTGACTCTGCCCTAGTGGGAATACTGCATATCCTAAAATGTGATTTAGCTGATGACATCAGCTGTGTCTGTTAAGGAGAAATGACAGTGTTGCACATGCTGATGCAAAATGGTCTCTTTAATGTCACGCAACAACTCACACACAGACAGTTGACTGCAGTGAGTCTAGAACCCCTACCTATCTAAGTACATAGGCTACAAAACACAGTGCTTTACACAAGCTCCATAGCTCAAGTCTAACTTGCATTGTGTCAAACAACACTTTATAGCTGATGACATCATTAGTCTCTATTGAGAAGAAGAAAACAGTGTCCCACATGCTGGTGCAAAATGCTCTCTCTAATGTCAGGCAACAGCTCACAAACACTCACCCACCCAGTTGACTCCAGTGAGAACAGAACCCCTATCTAAGTACACAGACTAAAGAACACAGTACTTTACTAAAGTGCAACAGCTCAAGTCTAACTTGGAGTGTGTCAGAGAGCACTTTATAGCTGAAGACATCAGCAGTATCTGTTGGGGAGAAGATAGTGTCACACATGCTGGTCTAAAATGCTCTCTGTCATATGGGTTACAGAACAGAGTATGTTATGCAAGTGCCACAGAACAAGTCTGATTTATAGAAGACTGCAGAAAAACTGATAGACTATGACATCAGCAGGCCATGTGGGAGGCAAGAGGTTGGGAGGCCTGCGTGAAATGGATGCGCAGCCATGAGCAAGTATCAAAATGCTGGCAATTTATGTAAAATATCAAAATGCTGGCAATCTATGTAACTGTAAAAAAGCTGTTGGATACACACATCTATTCTACTGTCTATACACACACACACACAAACACACATGACTGCAGTGAGAATAGAACCCCTATCTATCTAAATACACATGCTATAGAACACAGTATGTTACACAAGTGCCATGGCACAAGTTTGTTTTATAAAATAATGCAGGTGTACTTATAGTAGATGACATCAGTAAGTTCATGTGGTTCACAGGTTGAGAGGCCAGCATAGGCACACAGCTTCATATGAGGCAAAGAAAAACACTAAAAAATAAAAAAAAAAATGAGCCACCAAGGCAGTAAAGTTGTAGCAAACAGTTTAATACAGCACCAACAGACTGAGCGCTTTCACCATAAAATTCAAATGGCTTCTCCAGAGTCAAACCAATTAAGCAAATTGTGATTATATACACAACATAATAATCAATCATTCAATTAATTACACCAGAAATAAAAAGTAGCCTAAAACTTAGCTACATTTCTTTTACTGTTATTAAAGTTTCATACATTAATAAACACTATAAAAAAAAAAAAAAATATATATATATATATATATATATATATATATATATATATATATATGTAGTCTTAGTTAAAAAACATTTTAAATATAATAATTAAGACAAAAACTGTTAGTAATAACAGACAGCAGTAAAAATTGAATGTAAACAACTAATATTTCTGTAGCCATCTGTTTCAAAAAGGGGACTATTGAAACAAAATCATGTTTTCCTATGCCTGTATGTCAGATTTTTGGATGCAATTATGATATTATGGCGAGAGGAGGAACAACTTGTGGACAACTTCATTGAATACTTTAATGGCACAACCACCTTTGAATTCACTTTTAAATTTCATACTAGGGAGATTGATTTTTTTGGATATCCATCTGACTAGAGATGTTACCAGTAGAACACTGGTAAGTACTATTCACAGGAAAGAAACTTACTCTAACATGTTGCTGCATTACAATAGTTGCTATCCACTACTTCAAAGAAAAGGGATAGTTAAGGGCCAAATGGTAAGGCAATCTCACCTCATAAGTGACAAACTTTTTTCCATAGAGATTTTTTCACTAATTGGTATATTTAAAGATAGGGGGTATCCTTTGGGGTTGCTCATGAAAATTAAGAAAGAGATTCTGATTAAAAGGGACACTACATTTACGCCGATTTTAAAAGCAGGCTTAAGGGTCAGCACAGTGGCTAAGGACAACTTTGATTCACATGTTTTGGTATTGCAATATAATGAAGAGATGACAACATTAGTGGCTAGTATGAAAAGCTTATGGGAAATACACTTTTATAAAGAAATGAAAGAAAAATTAGGGTTCCAACTGAGGATAGTCTATAATAGGGGTAGGAACCTTAAAAATATGTAGGAGAGTGGAGTTACAACTAAAGTTGCACACAAATCATTACTGTACAAATGTGGTGCATGTAAGGTTTGTAAAAGTATAATGATGGCACCACTGTGTCAGTGGGGGGGGGGGGGTTCAAACATATCATAGAATGCCCTGGAAGATGTAATTGCAATACCACCATGGTAGTATACTTAGCCAAGTGCCTATCCTGTCCAGGATTTTGTGTAGGAAAGACCATCAGGAGACTCTAGCACCATGTTGTCGAGCATTTGAGGGATATCAGAAACAAAAACACCCATAATGCCCTTTATATTCATACCTTGGAGTGTTCAAATTAAAAAAAATTGTATTTTTTGTTATTGATAGGGTTTGTAGTGATGTTGGGGGGTGATGTTAAACTTGAGCTGGAAATTAGGGAGGCTAAGTGGCAGTTTAGTCTAAATGCCTGCTGCATACCTGGGTTGAATGCATTTGTTTCAATAACCCCCTTTTTGATACAGAGGGCTACAGAAATATGAGTTGTTTACATTCAAAAAATGTTTTTCTTTTCTATAATTTTACTGCTGTCTATTATTACTAACAGTTTGTGCCTTACATTTTATATTTAAAATGTTTTCTAATACTATATATATATATATATATATATATATATATATATATATATTTTAAATTTTGGGCTACTTTTTATTTCTGTTGTAATTAACTGAATGATTGATTATTACCTTGAGTATATAATCACAATTTAGCTTAATTGGTTTGATTCTGAAGAAGCCATTTAAATTTTATGGTGAAAGTGCTCAGTCTGTTGGTGCTGTGTTAAACTGTTTGCTACAACTTTACTGCCTTGTTGGCTCGCTTTTTTGTGTGTGTGTGTGTTTTTCTTAGTTTATTAGCCTTGAGGCTGTTGTGTCATTTTCATTTGTTCATATAAGGCTACTAGTTCAATAGCACTATGACATTTAGAAGCCAAGGTGTGTAAAAATTAAAGTACCATTATTAAGTCTAGTTGGAAGGTTGTTTTTAGCAGAGTATGTTTGTGAGCAGCACCAACTGGTCCTGTCCATAAGGGACATAGGTGCCAGCCCAGAAATGACTTTACAATCACCCAACCCGTAGTCAAGGCTGTGCTTGGGCAGGGTCATTGAGGAGCACTGCTTCACATGCAGTGGGGGCCTATTACAGAGGAGTGTGAATTGTTGTGGGATATATCTGTCTCCCCAGCATGTTTTGTTTATGTCACAGGCTAGGGTGAAAACCCTGGGGCAAATTATATTTGCCCCATTTGAATTGAAGATGTTAGTCAATTATAGAAGGTCATGGTCTGAGACTGCTCTGCAAGGCAGACATAGGTCATCTCTCAGCATCCTGCATGATACCGAGTACAGTGACAGCTATGTCAGTCATTCCATGTATGTTATGTTTGGACGCCTGGGAGTTTCCCAGGCATAACCCTGTTTTTCTCTCCAATTGCTGCAGTTGTCTGGTGAGGTAGAGAGAGATGTGAGCATTGTAATGCATTATTGGTGTAATAAGGGCAGAGTACAGCAGACGTGTGACTACCATGGTCTTGGATGTGATGATCATATGTATGATGTGCACAATGCAGAGTATGAGTGTGTCACCCCTATGGGCACATAGTCATGAAAGTGTAGATTGCTATCAACATGTGTTTCCAAGTCTCACAACACTGTGTTTGAGCTTAGGGATGGTGCTATTTATACCATAATTAGCGGGGATAATTCATTGACAAAGGTGACAAAGAGTCATTGTATGCTTAAAGTTCAGTTTGTTAGTTTGCCACCAATCATGAGCCTGTGTTAGCTCCTACTGTATTAAGTTACCATCAATGGGGGACTATATATGAGTGCGTCCAGTTAATAATCATCTGCAAACTTGGCAAACCACAGGCCATTTACTGTTGCTTTTGCTTTAGGGAAGTATTTTCCAAACAGTTGAGGGCCTAGCATTGATCCTTGTGGTATTCCACCGGTGAGTGGGCTAGTGGTGGAGGTGCATTCCCCAACTTTGAGATTATGCATTCTGTTGTTTAGCCAATTGGGTCTTCATCTAGTAATGCATGGCTTAATTCCCAGATGGGAAATCCTCATTACAACACATGAATGGGGGATAGTGTTAAAGGCCTTGCATAACTCAACATAGGTGGTATGTCTTATTATCCCTCATCCAGATCTTTGGGGTCAGTATCCAAGAAGTCCACAAAGGTCAATAAGCAAGATCTATCCTTGCCAAACCCAAAATGGGCATGGTCAAGTGTGCTGAAGGTTGCCTCTGTCCCTGTGGATATGGTCTATGCTGATTCCTGCAGTAGCCATGCAGATATGGCTTTTTATGCGTATGGGTCAGTAGTTGTAAATTCTGCATGTTACCAGATTGATGTGCATTACATAGCACTCAGCATTTGATATTACATTTTGTAGTGTGGTTGATATATGTATGGAAAATGTACTGTGATCCCCAGGATTGTAATGCTTGGGAGGATGCCAACACATGGATGTATATTAAATAAATGACATGCAGTTAGATAGGGCCCTTAGTCTGTAATTGTTCTACATATATTTTCATGTTGTACAAAGGAAGTGGACAGTAAACAGCAGAAACACAGCATATTATATACATATTCATAGTGTGAGGAGCAGCGGGTTTGCACAATGGTTAGCAAAGTGTATACACATGCAAGATACACCTGGGAGCTGTCTGGATCTCTTATACTGGCCAGGAACTATTCATTGGGGGATAGTGGCGATTCCCAAACAGGCACTCCCCGGTATCCATTTCATCACAGTCCATTGCAGCTGCTCACCTGCATGCTGTAGCATAAGTGGCCCTTTGGTGCACCTGTTTGCATGTTCTGCCATGGGTACCCACCCGCTGCATTCACATCTTGGACAATTTGCTGCCATATTTGCATCCAGCATGCCATATCTCCTCATCCCCTTTTCAGGAGAAAAGCACCATGTTGCCAAAACCCATCCATGATTAAGTGGTTTTCCTCACTGGTGAAGGGAGGGTCTATATGGATTGACATGCCTGAATGCCATACTTGTAGTTGTCCTAAAAGAAGTATAATATACTTAAGTATCACATAACTACAAAATAACTGTTTCCAGATAAAACATAAAATGTAGCCGGTCAGTATTACCCACTAGAGAAACATAAAACAGTATACAGATGTGAAATATTAACAACAGGCAGGATGCAGAACAAGGAGAGTAGCAATAGCAACATATCCTTGTTTGTGCCATAACAGTAATTAACCTTTGCTCACCCCAAATGAACAATCCATTCCCATTTGTGCCATAACAGTAACTCATCTTTGTCCCCCAACAAAAGTACAGGCAAATGACCCATTTTGCTAACAAAACATTTGAAATGCTAAAAGTGCTATTAAAGGACCTTTCCCTGAAACATTTTTACATATTTATCACAAAGCCCCCCACAAAAGAACAGGCAAATGACCATTTTGCTAACAAAACATCTGTGAAATGCTAAAAGTGATATCAAAGGACTTGTCCCTGAAACATTTATACATATTTATCACACAGCCTTCTATTTTCATGCATTGTCAATCACATGTACCTCTGAAATGGCTTGACAAACATTAAACATACCAATGGCATCAGTATAATTCTAACTAATGCATACAGATAAATGTGTAAAAGCCTTTGCTTTATGTTATTCTTAAATACATTTCAGCATATGCAGCATATAAGTGACAAAATGGGAGCATACCTGCTGAAGTTCAATACTCCTCTGTACAGACGTATACTGAAGAAAAAGCTTTTTTGCAGTCTTGCAAACATGTAACAACTCTCCTCACCATCAGTTTGGCTAGCTACAAATTTACCTTTTTTAATGGAGTAGATTATTAATGGATTGCATCTGTCTTTGTGTGTATTTCATAGATGCTGATTACAGCATAAGCATCTGAAATGCTAACCAACCAACACAGTGGAGCGATTCAACAAGCTATAAAGTATCCATGTAGACTCCATGCTGTTTTTTTCCTGCATATGTCAAATCTTTTGGAGTACAGACACAGAAAGTCTACAAAGACAGAATGTTAGGGGCTACTGCTGCTTTATTCCATTTGTATGTGCTAGAGGCTGAAGCCAATGTTGCTGCTGACAGTAGTCCTAGGCTGAGAAGGAGAAGAGTTTTCATGCCATGTTTAACTTATCACAATCTATATGACATGGAAATTGTATAAGTGCTACAGGGTGGACAGGGACATACTAGAGGAACTCTGCAACCTCTGCTGCCCTCCACTCAGAGCCAGAACCAACCTAGGGAACCCATCCCAGTGGATACTAATGTATATGCAGACCATAGAATCATAGTTACAAGTACCTTTCAGAGACCAACATGCTGGGGGTGTCACAGGCATCAGCATCCAGTATTCTCCACCAGTTCCTGAATGCTATGCTGCAACACGCAGTTAAGGCAGCTGTTTAATCTTAGCCTCACCTCAGGATACGTACCCAAGGAGTGGCGTACGGCAACTGTGGTCCCACTTCACAAAGGCGGTGCCTCCACCGACCCTGGAAATTACCGTCCATCAGCTTGACAAGCCTGATCTGCAAAGCTATGGAGAGGATCATAATGGAACTCATAAATAAAGACATAGGGGACTTGCAGACTTTGGATCCAACCCAGTTTGGCTTTGTCAAAGGCAGATCATGCCTTTTAAACTTGGTTGACTTTTTCGAAACAGTCACCAAGGCCATTGATGAGGGAAAGGCAGTCCACACAGCCTACCTCAACCTGGCAAAGGCTTTCGACACAATACCCCACTCAGGTATCATTGAAAAACTCATCAGCTTAAATGTAAATCCATACGTCACAAGATGGGTTGCAAACTGGCTAAGTGACAGAACCCACAGGGTCAGAGTTGCTGGCGCCATGTCAGACTCAAAGCCTGTCACAAGTGGTGTCCCACAGGGCTCAGTCCTGGGCCCACTCTTGTTCGGCATCTACTTTTCAGAAGTACAAGCAAACACAGGAGGGTTATGGCTGACAAAGTTTGCAGATGACTGCAAACTGGGTGCCATAGTAGAGAACACATCTGACACAGATATCCTTCAGAAGGGTCTTATAGAAATGGATAACTGGTGCCAGAGCCATGGCCTAAAGTTAAACGCCAAAAAATGCATAGTCATGCCCTTTGGGAAAAACAAGGTTACCCCTAGATACCATATAGGTGGCAATCCACTAAGCACAGAAGAGGTTATCAGGGATCTGGGGACCCAGGTTGACAGTAACCTTTCATTTGACACTCACATTGCCAAAGTAGTTAGGAAGATCCTCTACATTGCTCACCTGATCATTAAGGGATTCACATCTAGATCAAGGGAGGTCATCGTCCCCCTGTACTCATCACTCATCAGACCAATGATTGAGTACAATGCCCCATTTGGAATGTATCTGACCCGACACCTGCAGCAACTGGAAAGGCCCCAAAAGTTCCTCACCAAAAGGATAAAGGGTCTCAAAAATATGTCTTATGCTGCCCGACTGAAGGAACTCCAGCTCTATTCAGTCGCTTACCGTCTGCTCAGAGGTGACCTGTGCCTGACATACAAGGCCATGTCCAACCCGGAATTGATGAACATGCTTCACCTCAAAAAATCTAGATCCCTCAGAACTACAAGGGTGGGAGACTTAAACCTTGACACGGTTATAAATAGGACGTGCTGGAGGGACAGATTCATCACCCAGAGACTCCCTATGCTGTGGAACAAAATCCCGGTACATGTGAGGCAGAGCACCTCGCTGGCTTTGTTCAAGAGAAATCTTGACCAATGGATGGGAGATCGCAGATATACTCCAGGGATTACCTCAGTGTCACTGCTTGACAGAGGCACAGCAAAATAATGGGCATAGTATCCTTCAAACTAAAGAGGTGGCGAAAGCCACAAAACTCTGGGCTAGGCTTATAAATGCCCTTGGGCAGATAGCCTAGTATGAACTTATGAACCTATGAACCTATGAACATGCCAGTGAGCACATATATTTCCCCGTAGCTCTGAGAAGAGAGTCAGAAATGTGCAACAGTTCCATCAGGTGGCACACTACTTTAAAGTACTGGGTGCCATAGGCTGCACTCATGTAGAAATGAAGGCACCACTGGGGGAACAGGGTAGACTCTACAGTAACAGAAAGGGCGACCACTCTATCAACTGCCAAGTCATGTGTAATGCTAAGAGAATCATCTTGTACATGTGTGCTAGCAACCCTGGTAATTTCCACGACTAGCATATCTGGTACACCTTCCAACTGTACCAGATGTTTACTAGGGGGGAAATACCACACAGTCATTTACTGGGGGATGCAAGCTATGCACTGGAACCATGGATGATGACACCCATCTGAAATAAACAAACACACACAGAACAGCAGCAACATGAGGCACATGCTGAAATTAGAAATCTCACAGAGCATGTGTTTGGGCTGCTAAAGTCATGGTTCCAGTGCCTGGATACATCTGGCGGAGCCCTGGAGTACAATCCATAGACACATACAGAAATGTCCACAGTATGTACCGTGCTACACAACATAATCATGAGAAAACTGCTACAGCAAGATTAGCAAGGGGACGGGGCACACATCTCACCACCAATGGCAAGGTCACCACAGTCACAGGCAGATGAAGAGTCAGAGGGGGAACCAGCAGCTCCTGTGGGAGCAGATAGATATAGCCATGCTTAGTATGCTCTTGCATTGCCTAAGAGACAATGCATAGCACAGTCACTCCCACCTAGGGGCCTAAAACCTTCCTACAACTCATACATATATTAATGTTAATGCCAGGCAACTCACACAACCTTTACCTCCCCATATATTGGTTGTGTACTGCTTGTAACACACAGAGTCAGCCCTGAAGTAAGACTGTAGGAACTTGCTGCATTTACAAGGTAAGTCCTGAACCTGGAGTGTATTTTTAATAACATTATGGCATATCCTTGTATTTCATTACTTGTTAGAGTAAGCAAGTAAAAGGCGGGAGATTTGTACAAATATTACCTTAACATGTGGCAGCAGAAATTTGTTTGACTTATATGTGTCCATTACTAAGTAGTAATCCTCCAACATCAAAGATTCACACAGTCATACCTCTCAAAAGTACTGATGATCACTGCACGCCCTCAGTTTAGCACCATACATGTGTACTGGAAAATGATTAAAGAGAGAAGTTAGAAAGTTATCATGCACTCTGCAGTTTCTGACTTCACAACCCTCACAGGATCAGACAACAGGCAGGATAGAAAGCAAGAAGAGTAACAAGAGCAGCATATTCTTGTTTCTGACATAGCAGTAACTTAACTTTGCTCCCTCCCCAAAAGAGCAATTTGTGCTTCTTTGTACCATAACAGTAACTTATCTGTGTTTCCCCCAAAAGAACAAAGTACCCTTGTATGTGCCATAACAGTAACTCACTTTTGCTCCCCCAAAAGAGCCTTCTATACTTGATCGTGCCATCCAACCTTCATTTGTTGGCAACTACGTCATATTATCCACAGTTAATATCTTCACAAATGTTAAGGACAATGGTATAAAATGGCTTACACACTGCATGTGCCAGAGTACTGGTCAGATAACGGATGAATGGCCAAGAAATACAGAAAGGTAAGGCACAGCTGTATATTTCCAAACAATAATTATAAGAGGTTGTGTGATCACTAAGTGCACTACTTCCAAAATATAATACATTTAATAGAATGTGCAAATAACAGTTTATGGTTTGATAGTGTACATTCTGTTGCAGTTGGCTATGTGAGGAATGACTTCAGTTCTTTGCTGCAAAGCTGTGTGTGTGGCAAAGAGGGATAAGGCACCCATCCTGTTTTCTGAAGGTGCATTGGAGTGAGAGTTGAAATGCAGACCTATGCAGAAATATTTCATGTGTGCTAACATTTTCTCCTGTGTATGTCATAGATCACTTTTCCTCACTTCAAGTATTTCTCCCTTTTTTACTGGATAAGTAGACCACCCAGAAAGTAGACAACCAGAAATAGAAACCACATGCATTCAGTCAATGCTATTGCCTGTGGCAGCAGGTATACGTGTAAGGCTGGGATACAGATGGTCCTGGGTTCTAGTACAGCATGTCCAACCTTTGTTTTTCTGTTGTGACATTGCAGTTTATAACAATGAACTGAGATATGAACAAGTGTTATTTCAACTATATTGTGGCTACAGGTGTTTGTGTAGGACTGCCATGCTCATGGTACTGAGTTCAAATGCAGCATATTCCATACATTTTTACTGTTGTTCCACTTCCTATTATAGTCACTCTTACTTAAAACACTTGACATAGTGTAGCTGATATTAATAATATGTATGAGAGCTAAGGCACTAATATTTATTTATTTATTTATTTATTGACATTTGTTAACCAAGAAAGCCCACTGGGTCAGAAACCCATTTTCAGTGAAGGCCCAGGGAGAAAAGCTCCAGAAATAAGACATACAAAATGAACATCCAGTGCAAAACTAACAAGCATGCCACATTAAATCTGTAATTGGAGCAACATCATAAGGCTATCAGGTTGGTACATGCATAATAATAATAAGTTACATAATAGTATATATGCTATACATGATACATTATCATAATGAAGGTATGGGCAGTGTGTGCCACTGTTACTGACTTGGAGGGAGAAACCAAAAGAAGGAAGTATAGTAGGGAAAGATGTAATATTAGCTTGGAGGTAGGGAATTGATGATATGAGTAGAAGAAATAGGTAGTTAGCTGGTACAAGTTGGTATGGTAACAAAGATGCGGACGTAGGAGAACTGAGGTATATAAGATAGGTATGATTACACAGTTATGGTAGTAGGAGGAAGGAGTTAAAAAAGGTAAGAAAGACATAAGTTGATTTATGGTGGCCTATGGTTTTGGGTACAGGGACAGTTGTGATTGTTGAGAAAGTATTCTTTAGAGATATTTTGAATGCATTTAATGAGTCTAGGATGGGATTATCTGGGAGAACGGAATTCCAAATACTAGCTATGGCATAAGAGTAGAGGGTATGACCAGCTCTTTTATTAGGTTTTATAAGGGTGACAAGTTATTAGTAGATTGTAGAGTTCAGGGTGGGGAGTAGGGTTGTAGGATGTGCTGAACAGTAGAGCAGCTATCAGGTGTGTACATTAGTTTATGAGCTAGAGTTAGTTGGGTGGAATTGAGGTATTGTTGTAATTAAAGCCAGTTGAGTTCAGTAAGAGCTTGACAGTGATGAGATCGATATGGTATACCGGTTGCAAATTTAGCAAATTTTGTGGAGACTGGTGAAAGTGGGGGATCCATATAAGAGGTATGGGAGAAAGAGGCTATTTGCACTTGCCTTTTTACTGGGTTTATCCATATAGAGTTTGTGTCTATATAATCTACTGAGTTTAAATGTGCTTTTTTAATTGCGCTAAGTATGTGTTGTTCAAATGAGAGTCTACTGTCTATTGTAATCTCTAGTAATTTAGCATGAGTTACTATTTTTATTTTTGTATTGTTCTTGGAGTATAAGGCGAAATCCTGTGAGACTGGCTTGTTTGAGAATAGCATAAGCTTACTTTTCTTTGCACTGAGTAGCATTTGAGCTTCGGTTAACCAGGTTTCGATTGATGTAAAGGCATTTTGTGATAAGCTTAGTAGATTGTGAATATTGTTAGAGGACATGATGGAGGAGTCATCTGTGTACTGGATAAGTGTGCTTTGAAGACATAGAGTATGTAATTTATTTATAAAAATATTGAAGAGCAGAGATCCTACAATGGACCCTTGGGGGACTCCTGTATTATTGACTAGGTATTCAGGTATACTACCTTGCCATCTAACAATTTGCTGCCTGTCTGCTAAGTAGCTTAAGAACCATTTAAGGGTGGACTCAGAGCATCCAATGGTTGCTAGTTATAGAAGTAATTTGGAATGAGATACTGAGTCAAAAGCCAGAATTTATTTTGGTTGTTTGTTTGGTTGAGTAATTTCTGAGAGAAGTATGTTTTTTGCCAGTAATTACTTGTTTTTAGCTACATTTTGTAGTCATCTGTATTTGAGTTGGGTGGTTTCATTTTTATTTTTGTGCCATTTTTTTCGGGTGCAGTCTCTAGAAAGTAGTAGATGTTTGGTGGCTTTTGATAAACAGGGTGCATGACTTGGTTCAAATGAGAGCTAGATAGTTAAGAGTATCTAAGAAAACACTGTTGAAGTGACTCACAGCTTCTTCCAGATGTAATATTCTTAGAGGGGTCCAGTTGATAGATTTTAGGATATTATTGAAAGTATACTGTGGTGGTGGTGCTGTGGTAGCATTGTCGCCACACAGTAAGACGTCCTGTTTGATTCTCAGCTTGAGCATCTTCTGTGTGGAGACATGCATGAATGGACATACCTTGGTTGAAGGTTGTGCATCTGGGCCGGCAACTCGGCATGTAAAAATCTACTGCCAATCATTAGCAGACCGGAGTTCCGCTGTGGCGACCCCTAACCGGGAAAAGCCAAAAGACACAACATTGAAAGTAAGCTGACTAAAATTAGCTATATTTCTGCATGTTTTATTGGCGTGTGTGGTTTTTTTTGTTATGTGTTTGGAATCTATAGGTGTAAACAGGTGAGTGATCACTAAGGATATTGGGCAGGGGACTAGTGTCTTTGCATTTTTGAAGATCTGTGACCAGGATCCAATATAAGGCTGAGCTTTGTTGGTTATTATGTGTTCGTGTGAGGCTAGTGTTAAGTTGGGTGTAGTCGTGTAAATTGATACTATGTATGGGGGAATCAGAGGTCATTTCAGTTAATGTTAGTATCACCAAGTATGATGATTTCATTGGTTAGATTTAGGGTACTGCAAGCAAGAAAGTCTTCTATTATAGGGATGTTTTGTCATAGTGGGATGTACAACATTGCAATTATTAGTTGTTTGCAGTTGTTTATTTGTAGGTTTGCTATGAAAAGTTCTGCACTTTGGAAATATAGAATACATTTAGAGATAAGGGTAATAGTTAAGAAGTTACAGTAGATTATTGCTACACATACACCTTTTTATGAGTTATGTTGGCTTTTAGAATATTAAAACCTGGAGGGATGATTTCACTATCTAGTATATGAGATTTAAGTCAGGTTTCAGTTATGGCCACTATAGCTGGGAAATATTGTAAGAGTCACATATGAAATTCAGTATTCTATTTCAAATACTGCAAGGAAGAAGTAAGGATAGCCATGAAGAGGATGAAGAATGGAAAGGCTGTTGGTCGAGATGACATACCTGTGGAAGTATGGAGGTGTTTAGGAGAGGTGGCAATGGAGTTTTTAACCAGATTTTTTAATGAAATCATGGAAAGTGAGAGGATGCCTGAGGAATGGAGACAAAGTGTTTTGGTACCGATTTTTAAGAATAAGGGTGATGTGCAGAGCTGTAGTAACTACAGAGGGATTAAACTGATTAGTCACAGCATGAAATTATGGGAAAGAGTAGTGGAAGCTAAGTTAAGAAGGGAGGTGATGATTAGTGATCAGCAGTATGGTTTCATGCCAGGAAAGAGCACTACAGATGCAATGTTTGCTCTGAGAGTGTTTATGGAGAAGTACAGAGAAGGCCAGATGGAGTTGCACTGTGTTTTTGTAGACTTAGAGAAAGCATATGACAGGGTGCCTAGAGAAGAGTTGTGGTATTGTATGAGGAAGTCAGGAGTGTCAGAGAAGTATGTAAGAGTGGTACAGGATATGTACGAGGGTAGTGTGGCAGCAGTGAAGTCTGCGGTGGGAGTGATGGATACGTTTAAGGTGGAGGTGGGATTACATCAGGGATCAGCTCTGAGCACTTTCTTATCTGCAATGGTGATGGACAGGTTGACAGATGAGATCAGACAGGAGTCCCCGTGGACTATGATGTTTGCAGATGACATTGTGATCTGTAGGGAGAGTAGGGAAAATGTGGAGGAGACCCTGGAGAGGTGGAAATATGCTCTAGAGAGAAGAGGAATGAAGGTCAGTGAGACTAAGACAGAATATATGTGTGTGAATGAGAGGGAGGATAGAGGAATGGTGAGGATGCAAGAAGTAGAGGTGGTGAAGGTGGATGAGTTTAAATACTTGGGATCAATAGTTCAGAGTAATGGTGAGTTTGGAAGAGAGGTGAAGAAGAGAGTACAGGCAGGATGGAGTGGGTGGAGAAGAGTGTCAGGAGTGATTTGTGACAGACGAGTACCAGTAAGAGTGAAAGGGAAGTTCTACAAGACGGTAGTGAGACCAGCTATGGTATATGCATTGGAGACAGTGGCATTGACAAAAAGGCAGGAGTTAGAGCTGGATATGGCAGAGTTAAAGATGTTAATATTTGCACTGGGTGTGATGTGGGTGGACTGGATTAGGAATAAGTACATTAGAGGTCTCCATTTCTCACATTGTCTTCCTGACACACTTGATTTGGTCCATTTGGCTATACAGCATGACTGTGTTGTGGCCACCCCTTTCTCTTGAGGTGAGAGTCCAAATTCGGCTAATATTTTGCATACAACATCAGTTTTTATTGTTGAAGAAATGGATAGATATGATTCTTTCCTACCTCCCTCCTACACATTCTTGTATTGCTTTCCATTTGTTTTCCCCCCTGCTTGCTCCTCATTTCACAACTGTCCTATCTTCCCCTTTTCTTTTCTTTAATGTATTATTGTGTGTTGGTGCTCATCATGCACCAATGAACAGCAATGGTAATACAAAAGTACTTAAAAGTGTTTGATTCAGTTGTTTTTGAACCCAGGACCATTAGGCCTCAAAAAGGAATTTATTACTGTATTAACTACATTAACACATGCCACCAGAGAGTCAGTTAAGTAGCAGATATATTCCAGAGACACAGTACTGTCAGACTTTAGCATCCCCGTTTAAACACTATTCTATCTTCCCCATTTCTTTTCTTTAATGCATTATTGCACAATGCATATATGGTAAATCAAGAGTAGTTAAATCTATTAGATACAGCTGTATTCAAACCAAGTACCATCTGGCCCCAAAAAGGAATGTATCACTGCATTAATACCTGCTGCTATAAAGTCAGTGAGGTAGCAGGTGTATTCCTCAGAGTCAGTACTAACTGTCATACTTTAGCAATGCTGCTACTGAAAGAGTTACATGACATTCCCTTATGTACTAGTCATTCTTAAGGTCTCCCTTTTGCCCATCGTGCAACACTGCATAAATAAGATAAGCATAGCCAGACCTTCTATTTATTCTTCTGTTGCCAGTGATTGCACTAAGTGCTGCATCTTGCATGCAGTGGCCAAAAAATAATAAAATAACAAAAAGAAAAACTGAGAGAGAAAACACAATTTGCACACAAATGAATTGGAGGTTGGATGTTAATGAAACAGAACCTGTGAATTGTGCACTGCTTACTTGCATTTCCAGCCTTGGCAGATGTACATGTAACACTTTGTAAGTCTACCTGAGACACCCACATGATGCAAGCATTCAAAGTTACCATACATACACTGAGGGAGTGCCTGCACAATGTTTACATCTGCAGCATGGAGCCAAAGATTTGTGTTTTAGCAATGATAATGAGTTCATGCCTCATTTGCATCTTCATCATGCTGACAGCCCTTAATCTACACCAGAAGGCAACCATGTTGTTAGGGAGACTGAAGGGGAGCTGAATTGTTTATGTGTTGAACATAGAGGAGTATTTATTTTTAGATGATATGCCTACATTTCATCAGATATATATTGCATATGCTGACATGTAACTAAGAAAGCAGAAGGTATTTGGGGGAGAGTATTTAGTCATGATGGAGTGCCAGATATCATTATTTTGCAATTGATTAGATTAAGTTAGATGATAAAAGTCTTGCTAAAAGTTTGTTATGGTCAACTTGGAAGTCCTTTTGGAAGGTTCTAAATGTGATATAATATCTTAATAGGCCATGATTATTTATATATAGTATTACATATGAAATGTGAAATTCAGAAAGGACGTGATTAAAGAAAAGTGCAGATAATAAGGGACTAAGCACAGAATGCTGGGGAATTTCTACTCAGGTGGCAATTATGAAAGATGGCAAATGCTCTGCTTTAAATTGAATGAAGAACTGTCCACAATCATAATTTTCAAACTAGATGAAAATATTAATTACATAAAAAAGATGAACTGATACTAAACTGTATCATTCATTAGCAAAATACAGAAGCAAGAGATCAGGGGAAAGAATAAAGAGATGAAAGGAAAGAAGAAAGAGAGAAGTCCCATCAAGCACTGTAATTAGTGAAAACCCCTTATATCATTCACAACATAATATCATGATGGAGTTATAGCTTACTTTTCCAAATGTAAGGAGCCACCAAGAAAAGAAGAGCCATACTAATTTACTCAACTTGCAGAAGATAATTGTCGCAATCCAATGCACCCCAATTTTTTAATAGATTGTTCTCATATTTTGCTAACAGTCAGGAGAAATAAAATAAATACTCAAGAAAAAGGATAATTGACAGTAAATGTATCAGCCAAGAAGGTTTTCCCTGTTGGAGCCCTGTTCCCATTTACTTTATCATATCTAAAAGTCATCAGCTTCTGCTTTGCACAATCTATTCCTTAGACCATACCAATCCTATCTTCACCTATATGATGCTACCACCTGTTTCATTTCAAACTCCATTTAGCAGAATTCAAGAGAGTTTGCCTCCTTTTCTTGGACACAACAATTACCACCCACATATCTCCTTTGGTCAATGATCTTCTGGTCATCCAGGTCCAGATCCCCCATGTGTGGCTCCTAGTCTCAATGTATTTCAATGGAGACTTGCTTTAATTCACATAGTGTCTCAGTGCACACTGCAATACATTGGAATTCTCTCCTATTGGACAAGTAACTCTATTCTCAAGGAGAGTCAGCTGTCCCTGACTTTAATGTGTTGGGTGACAAATGCTTTTGATTTTCTAGCAGAAAGATTTCCAGTTGCTTTGAAGGCTACCCTGGTATTCTTGCTGCCATTTCCTTGACCCTCTCATTATATCAGCATAGAGACAATCAGATGTCTCTAGTAGTGAATGACACCCTGCACCTGATTCTTTTAATGTATTTTTTAATTACAATTTATTCTAAAAAAATGGAAGAAAACAAGTCCCTAAACCACTTTATTCAATTAAGCACTTTCGTGCTGATAGAACTTCATCAGACTCTGAATAAATCAATGACTTGAAGTCACTTATACACAACTAAAATACATTAGGTCACATAAATAGTTGATATAGTTCAACCAATAAACATTCTAATCTAATTAAGTATAAAAAATTGAAGTATAGAAGAAAAATGTATAAATGTTGGTAAAAATATGTTATTCAACTTTAACTTTAAAACTCTGTTAATAGATATATTTCATTGAAATCAGGAAGCTTTTCAGTATTCACTCTATGTTGCCAAAGTACTTCATAATACGCAACCAACGTTTCTGAAACACTACCCCTCATATTAACAAACTCACAAATATTTGTTAAATTATTATTCTGTAACTGTGTTTGACAAAGCATTATTAATGTCATTCTTTTTGATAGAATACCAGTGCTGGTAAATTTGTGATCTAATAGATTTTACTGTTTTGCCTTTATCATAAGCAGGATAGGATAAACATTGCGCAATGTAAATAATATCTCTAGTCCCATAGTCAAAATGCCCTCTTGCTGTAATAATATTATTTGTTGCAGCTGTTATAAATTTTGATAAATAGTAAACAGACGTTGTTTATATGCACAACATCTAAATATGCCAGGTGATGAGTAATTGAATCAGTGTATATAAAATGCATCACAGCTCCATATTATCTCAGGTATGATCGAGTAAAGATGGCATATATGAATACAATGTGGTTATATTCTACACCTTTCCAGGTACAATGTAACATGTTTGCCATTATTAACAATGTCTTATCCAGTAACACTGATGAAGACACTCACATTTGAGAAATTATCTGTTTGCTAGAAGCAGGCTGGAAAACCCAGCATTCAAGGTTGCTGTGAGATGCACACAAATCAAGTTAAAAATCATGTCAGGCATAGTCACATCAATCCTTTAAGAGACAGGTGGACAGTAAAGAAAATGGAGCACATCAGATCAAAATATGAGTCACAGGGGTTTCCAATTACATTAACATCCAATAGTTAAGGCAGTTCTTTGACCACATGTTTCATAAAGTGATACAGACACCAGCCATCCTGAGGTAGCTTTTGCTATTATTTTGCCAAATTGTTCTTCTGCATATCATTTTAATACCTTTAATGTTTCCGATTATTGTGTTTAAATAAACATTCCTTATGGGGATGGGTGGTTGGCCCAAAGAAAGATGGATACTTAATATGCTTTCTTCCATTTGTTTTGGGTGTAACATTTATCTTTTCATCTTTTAACAGTCCATGTTTTTTATTTATGTGATGTTTTCTGAGAGTTTAACCATGGTGGAACAGGAAGAGCTGCTTACCTGATAAGAAAAGGCCTCACAGACAAAAGGTTGCTGAGTTTGTTCATATATCTTTTGTTAGTGGTTTCCAAGATGGAGGCCTACCACTCATGGCAGATACTGTGAGTAGACCAAATATAATTAATAGTAGAAGAGCTTAAGAAAAGTTTCAGGCACTGCTGATGCATTTCCCTCAAGTGTTAAGAGCTACACAAAGTTAACAGTTGATCTATATGCACAGACCAACAAGACAGATGATATAGTTCAGGGCTGCAGACAGCACCCCTGCCTTACCAGGCTATACTTGATTCCACACATTCTGACCCCAAAATGAGGTAGACTAAGGGTGGTGGAGTCTTTATCTTCATTAAGGACAGGCACACCTCCAGACTGGTTTGCCAGCATGATGCACTGGAACTACTCCAGGTGCAACTGACAGTTGGCAAGACACCCATCCAAGTTATAGCTAGTTATAGAACCCCCAGATGACCCAGGGCACCCACTCCTCTTACATGGATCTATTTGACTCCATCAAGGTATCCCCAACACCATGACCCTTGATAACTTCAATTACCCCACCATAGACTGGGTGAACTATTCCTGCACTAATGCACTCACTCAACAATTCCCTTACTTCATCAATTCTAAAGCACTAGACCAGCTCATCTCATCCCCCAGAATGGAAGATACAATTCAGGAATTGGTTCTCAACAACATGAGTGATGGCTGCACCACTCTCATAATATGTTCTTCCCTGGTGAGATCAGATCATTGGACTGTCTTATTCAAAGTTTCTATCCCACTCAACCACCCAGGTGTTACCAAGCTAAAAAACTTCTCAAATGCTGACTACAACCTCCTAAGGGAAAGTATCTGTAACTTCACACCACCACCACCATCAGAGGATGCAGACAGCTCTGATGAACAGCTGAACAGTATGCCAATGCAGTAAACAAGCACCTATACAACTACATGGACTCAGCCATACTCAAGAGAACTAAAACCTGCTCTTCAAGGAAACACAAACCTGTTTGGTGGACATCCTCTATCAACAGGCTTTACAAAAAAGGAAGAAATTGTTATCCTAAGGGGAAAAAGGAACAAATTCCAAATTGGAAAAATACTCTCCTTAGCCTCAACGAGTAAATTAGATCACTAGTGAAAACCTCCAAAGCCAATTATGAATCAAAACTATCCTCTGAAATAAAAAGAAACCATAAATCCCTCTTAATTTATGTCAGGAACCTCCATGGCAAAGCCCAGATTTGTTCCAAATTAGTAATTAACAGTATCACTTACACTGATTCTGTTGACTTAGCCAACCTGCTAGCAGATAGGTTCAGCTCAAACTACACCCCCCTGCCCCCCCAAGGCATTTTTAACATCCCTAATATTTGTCCCACATCTCACATCTCCATAGATTAAGTGTTAAAGGCCCTATCCAAGGAAAAGAACACAGCTTCCATGGGACCTGATAGTATCCCAGGCTGTATTCTGCACCATCTCCAGCAAGAACTGGCTTCACCATTGAGCACCCTATTTAACCACAGCCTAAGTACAGGTCTCATTCCAGCAGAGTGGAGAACTGCTTTTGTCATCCCTTTGCACAAAGGTGGTGCCACTACTGACCTTGGAAACTATCATCCCATAAGCTTGACAAGCCTGATCTGTAAAGCCATGGAGCATATTATTATGGAGCTCATAAACAAGGACATAGGCAATATCCAAACACTTGACACCACCCAGTTCAGATTTGTCAAGGACAGATCTTGCCTGTTGAACCAGGTTAACTTCTTTGAGACTGTCACCAAGGCCTTGGATAAAGGAAAGTCAGTACATGCAGCTAACTTGACTTGTTCAAGGCCTGTGACACAACCTTCCACTCAGGCACCATCAAAAGCTAACACAACTTGGCGTAAATCCCTATCTCATCAGGTGGGTGGCCAACTGTCTCACGGACAGGACCTTCAAGGTCAAAATAGGTGCCTCCACCTCTGATAGCAGACCTGTCACTAGTGGAGTTCCCCATGGATCTGTCCGGCAACCTCTACTGTTTAGCATCTACTTCTCAGAAGTCCAGGCAAAGACAAAAGGCCTGTGGCTGTCCAAGTTTGCAGATGACTGTAAGTTGGGTGCTATCATTGAATCTCCAAATGGTGTTAACATACTGCAAGAGGGTCTCACAGCAATTAATGACTGGTGCTAAAGTCATGGCCTCATGCTAACCAGAAAAAAATGTATCATCATACCATTTGGCAAAAACATGACCCCTACTGATTACCACATCAGTGGCAATCCCCTAAACACACATTCTGTGGTGAGAGACCTGGATACTCAGGTTGATAACAATCTCACATTCAACCATCATATAATGGCAGTGGTCAGAAAAGCCATTTACATGGTTCATCTCATAAGTAAAGGTATTGCATCCAGAAAAAAAGGAGGTTATTGCCTCTCTATACTCCTCCCTCATTAGACCAATTATTGAGTATAATGCCCCGTTTGGTATGTACCTCTCCAAACATCTGCACCAACTAGAAAGACCACAGAAATACCTCACAAAGACAATCCATGGCCTCCAACACCTGTCCTATGTGGACAGGCTCAAATCACTATCACTCTAATCGACCTTATACAGATTGGTCAGAGGTGATCTGTGTCTCACCAACAAGGCAACCTTGGACACTGCCCTTCTAGAGACACTCCATATCCATAAGTCTAACTCCTCGGGCATTACCCCCTCGATAGGCCGGAATCTAATATGTGACATCAACAAAACCTGCTGGAGAGACAGGTTTGTCTCATAGAGGCTGCTCCATCTATGGAATAGACTTCCCATACACATCAAACAGAGTACATCCCTGACTCTCTTCAACATTGATGAGTGGATGGCAAACCACTAATTTGTCCCAGGGGTTCCACCTGTGTCCCTCATTGACAGGGGTGACAGGTGCTGACTGAGGTTTCTTTTTGTGGATAAACTCTTGACTAGGCTTGAAGGGCCCCAGGGCCATTAGCTTAGTAACCTCCTATGATCCTATGATTTTATATAGAAAATGGAACACATCTGATAAAAGTGTGATTTCCAGGAGTTCCCAATGACATTGCCAATCTGGAGTTAAGGCCGTTCCTTCAACACATGTTCAAGAAAGTGATACAGTACAGGAGGATGACTGCTTCATGAAAGGGGGTCAAGATGGACATGACCTGCATGGAAGAGATAGATAGAGATGAAATTGGCTTGTGATAAGTGGCAGTGACCAACATCTCCTATCAGATCATCAGCTCTAACAAGCAAAAATATGGTACGGGTCTCAGAACTTCTAATGGGTCAGAGAGCCAGCCCAATTTTAGATTCCAAGTGGCAAATGGGTTTACTCACTCACCTTCAGTGACAGACTGGAGGACCAACTGATAGACAAACTTACTTGTAGTACTCTTCTTGCCCAAGCATATGTTTGTATGACATCAAGAACAGTAAAACTGGAATAAACAGGGTCCTAGGGGAAACAATGGAATTCCTGGAGTTTAACATCTCACTGGAAATGTCAGTCCCATCTAGTAGAATGTCATGGTCAGAGATTATTTTCTGGATCCTCGGCTCTGCAGATGAACACTGATGAAGTTAAAAATGATTAACTAAACTGGAAAGAAGTGTGGTGGATTTTTGAAAAACAAGGCTGTTTATGTCTTCTGAACTTTTTATCTGCATTTAGACTGCCTTGCTAGTCCCTTATTACAATAGGAGTTTATCTTGGTGCTACATTTATTGTTTTGTCACCCACTTCTGCCTGTTTCTGCTGTGTGGCACTTAACATTGAACATTTAAAACTATGCAGTTTAATGTACTCACAGTTGGATGTTCTGTGCTGTGTTTTAGCTGGATATTTGGAAAATTATTATGCTAATTATAATGAAGGATGAAATGTCAATTGCTTTAATCAAGCATTAATCTTTCTACTTACAGTTGGTGACTGTTATAGATCTTAATTAATCGTGGTGAGAAAGTGCACATATTATTTTTCTTTCCACTTGTGATGGTTGTGAGTTCTACCCATCTGAATCTGATAGGTATTTGACACTGCACTGTAATAAATATCTGTTTATGTAATCTATATTCCATCAAGAGATGATATGTTCTGAGATAAGTTTCCCAAGAAAGTTAAGTGTACATATACACTTTATAACTGTGATGTTCCTTTATGTGTTAAGCTTGTCAAGGCTAGTGCAGAGTTTCCATTTATGCTTTAAAAGTTTCTCAGGT
The DNA here is from genome assembly GCF_019279795.1 of Protopterus annectens. Taxonomy (NCBI): domain Eukaryota; kingdom Metazoa; phylum Chordata; order Ceratodontiformes; family Protopteridae; genus Protopterus; species Protopterus annectens. Next base: position 186,827,662 of record NC_056736.1, on the reverse strand, counting down.
TATATGAAATGAAACCTCATATCTTAGACTCACTTATCAGTTTCAAGATTTACGATTGTATTTGTAATGAAAATATTCTGTATGCAGTTTTTAGTAATGACTCAGGAATAACAAGCACATGCTTATCTATGCATCTTTTAATAGTAGTAGTAGGAGGAGTGTGATCCAAGGTAAAGCCTCAAAGTACCTAACTGGGATATTTTAATTTTTTGATAGTCTGGTTCTGCCCAGGGCAAGGTGAGGGGATTCTCAGCAAATCCACAAGGATTCAACAAATCTTCCAACAGCCACTAGGGTCTCACTGTTTGGCAGGGTTGCCCACTGGTCTAATACAAACAAGGTGGAACATAATTGTTCATGGGTGATACCTCAGGTGCCTAATGTAACTGTTAAGTCACTCTCATGGAATGTGAAATGGAACTCTCACCCTCTTTACAGAGATAGGATGCTTAAAAGAGTTAAAAGAGAGGTTGAACAGGTTGTCTGCTTACAAAAGCTGAAGCTCCTCAACCTTTTGAAAGTAGAGGTAAACCAAGGCAGGTGGAATGGTATAGCCAGATTGATGATTTGGGAAGGAACAATCAACAAAGAACAGCAAACTATATGGAACATTTATAAACCCAATATAGACAGCAATGATTGTACTGTTGAATTCCTGAGGATCTGACAGAGAACTATCAGCCCCTCTAAATTCAGCATACTAGCAGGAGCTTTCAAATTAGTACTCAGTAATAAACAGATGGGGTGTCCAGGAAAAAAAATAATAATTCAAACAGTGCCAGATAGTGCTAAATCCTGGATGTCTGTGGAAGTGTGTATGTATATATATATATATATATATATATATATATATATGTGTGTGTGTGTGTGTGTGTGTGTGTGTCTGTGTATGTGTGTGTGTGTGTGTGTGTGTGTGTGTGTGTGTGTGTGTGTGTGTGTGTGTGTGTGTGTGTGTGTGTGTGTGTGTGTGTGTGTGTGTGTGTGTGTGTGTGTGTGTGTGCGTGTGTGTATGCATATATATATATATACAAATATATATCTATATATATATATATATAGAGAGAGAGAGAGAGAGAGAGAGAAGGAAAAGATTCATTCTGAGAATATTGTCCCAATGATTTCTGGATTTCTCACTCAACAAGGAAGTAAAATTTATCTAATGTTTGTTCCAAAACAACCAAGGCATGAAGTATATTACCCAGGAATTCATGAAATCAGCCTCTCTGACCGTGCACCACTTACATTATTGATAATGACACACCTCTCCAGAAGATCAGAAACTCATGGTGAGATTATTTTATGTGGAAACATGGGTTCAGATGCCTCCTTTAGTAAACTCTCAACTGGAATGCTGTATGTCAGATATAAGGAGTGATATTATGAATGAGTAGGGGACCAGGGAAAAGAATAAAGTAAAATCTTGAACCTGAAGTCATAGGAGCTGAGATGTATAAAGAAGGTTGGTATAGGAAGGGGAGAAGTGCCACATTTCTGACTTTAAAACAGCGCCATCTTCAGAAATTAATTTTCTAGAGCTCTCTCAAATGGAAGGTGAGGTTCTTAGGAAAGGCCGTTTCTGCTGGTCTAAAACTGAGGACAAACCAAGTTGTATATATAACTATATGTTGATTTTATTACTAATTTTATATTCTTATTTTACTTTAATTTTTATTATTAATATGTCACTTTGTCATGTTTTGTGTGGAGCTTTTCTCCCCGGGCCTCTACTGAAAATGGACATATATCCAGCTAGACTAGCCCGGTCAGCAAATGTAAAATAAAAATAAATAAAATAAAAATAAATATAGTTTGGGTTTTTAAGATTGGTATTTGCCGTATAACTAGCTAGATTTAAGGATATGATGACAACCTTAAAGATATCTTCCAAAATTACTACACTGTCATTCCCAATCCAGTTCTCATTCAGTCTAGGGCCATAATGGGACTGTGTGGTAGCACAAACACAACCAATTAGCTCTTCTGAGGTAAGGGTTTTAAATAGACCACCCCCACCTTAGAAGTTGATATTGAAATTCAAACCTAAAAAAGCTCTGGGAATTGATAACATTCCAGTGGAATTCAACAAATGGGGTATGGAAGAAATAAGGTGAGTCTTAGTGAAAGTGATTATGCACAACACAGATCCTGATTATACTCACATGGTCATGACAGTTATCTTAAAGCTTAAGGAAGGAGAGCTGATATTGAAGGATGTTTGACCCATCTGTCTCATCAATATGGATTTAAAAACTTTTAAGGTATTGGCTACCAGAATAGATATCCTTCTACCACTCTCAATGGCCTGAATGGGTTTGTTAAGAGATATAGCAGATAATTGGTGGGAATTGCTCACCTTCCTACTCAAGATTGACTGCTAACACTGTAAGGCAGGAATTGTCCTTTATGACATAAAATGCATTTGATACAATTGAATGTGATTTATATTTTAAAGCTCTTGAGCAGGAGGATTGTGGGTCCATTTCCTGAGTTGAGTACAAAGTATGTGCTCTTCCCCATTTCTCAGAGTACTGATTGATGGAGGCTTATCAAATTCATGGATGATTGATAGGGGTTCCAGGAAAGAATGTCCTTTACTGCCTGGTTTATTTTTACAAGTCATGGAAGAGCTATCATATCAAGTCTAAGTAATCCTTAAAAAACAATCCATTATTATAGCTCATTTAACTCCATATTTATGATTATAAATGATTGACAAGTAATGAATACCAATCTATCCATAATTTTAAGAAGAGATTTTTGTCTCTTTGGAGAGGTCTCAGGTCTGAGGTGCATTTTTATTATGAGGTGGAGATCTGAAGTGCATGCTATAAAATTAATTCATTTTTTCAGTCAGGAGTGCAGAATAGCTAGGGTTAGCATTACAGGAGATTCTTTATGCCACACTGAAAGACAACTTCACCAAGCTGATGGCTAAAGTATAGAACCCACTATCCAAAAAAGTAGATACATTTTAAACTGTTGCGGGCTGGACTACAGTGATTCAGTTTATGATTCTACCCATATCCTCTTTCTTACTAGAAGTGCTCTAATTCTGTTGACAGACTTCACTTTAGCATATTTAGAAAATCTTATAAATAAGGCTGTCCTAGGTGTGAAGGTAAGGGAAAGATAATTTAAAAATCCCTAGCTTATATTCCCAAATTTTATGGGGGATTTGGCATACCTGACTTAGAAGGCTATGTTCATGCCTTTCAACTGGGTCATCTTATATGAAAAATTGATGGAAAACATGGAGGGAGATATAAATGAGGTTAACTTTTTGAGTGACTATCTTTACTGTTTGTCTCAGCAGTGGATCAGATAAATATTTGGAGTCTAGAGGTGAGTGGTATTGCATGGAGAAGGGATCCCACAGACTATATTTGGCACCACACTGAAATCAGGAACATAGTAGTTAAGGTGACATGAAACTATTGGACTGACAAAAGGGTGCATGTATGGGTACTGATTTTAACAAGTACTCCTAGCTCTTCACTTAAACATCTAGTGGAGTTAAGCATTGAGTTTTGCTCGATGAAGGAAGAATGGCTCATGCATTGACAGATTGGACAGGCATAATCTAAGGATATGTTACCACTAGAAATGGCTAAAAGGGACCCGCACTAGGAAAAATAGAGAAATGTCAAATCTGGAAGAAAATGGCTAATTTACAGGCACCTATAGAGAAGTAAAGCAGAAGCACTGAAGTCTCTGATGGTGGGTAGACTGAAGGTAAAGGTCAACAGAAGAGAATGCTGCTTAGGTGGTACCTTACTCCCTGTAGATCAAGATTGAAGCAGGATAGCAGAAGTTGGAGGTGCTTCTAGTATGGGGATGATAATATTTATATATTCTGGAGCTCCCCTAAGATTATTAGGGATTTCTCTCATAGAAATTGGCAGTTGTTTTTGAAGTATCACTCCCATTAGGATGGGGATACTGGCTATTTTTGTTGCACCTAAAACTAAACCTGGTCTTCTCCTTACCATGAAGATATACTGAGTCCTAAAATGGGTCACGAGGTTTTTTTTTGTGCCAAACAATGTGTAATACTCAGCTTCCATTGAAAAATAATCTAAGCAATATCCTATAAATATATATTTAAAAATCCTGGCACTTCCCACAATCTTCCTCAACAATTGGATTGCTGGCCAGAGAGTTAAGGTTTTCTAACATGATTTTATATCTTTTATGTTTTTTTTTCCCTTTTGCAATGATATACAAAGAGACCACTTTTGTGCCTATTTGGAATATTGACGGAAAACAGTTGCAGATTTGGACTTTGTACATATTGTATATTGTTTCATTATGAATGTCTCCACTATTGTAATGTTGTGGTTGCCATTGTGTTGATTTGTAGTTGCTAATTTCTAATTTTCTTATGAAAGCAAATAAAATGCAGTTATAAAAACAAGCCTTCCTTATATTAACTAGCATATTCCATTTTTTTCACACTTGATGCTATTTTTTGTCTGATCTGTAAAATATTTATTTATCTTCTTCAGTGGAACTTTTTGAATTAGACAGAATCCTTCTGCTGTAGTATAGCACGCATATGACCAAGAAACCTATCCATGTAATGACAGATTTTTATTGCATTATATTTTCTATCAAAAGCCATTTAAATGTTTAATTATAAAATGGTGTAGATATTTAGTCCCTTTTCTGAAACATTTTTTACATTTTCTGACATATACTCTTATGAATAATACACTAAATATCTGCTATATATATATATATATATATATATATATATAAATATATATATGTGTATGTGTGTGTGTGTGTGTGTGTGTGTGTGTGTGTGTGTGTGTGTGTGTGTGTGTGTGTGTGTGTGTGTGTGTGTGTATATGTATGTATGTATATATATGGGTCTACCTGATAACCCCAAAACTGCAAAATGCCAACGACGAGAACACCGACACTGGAAGATCAACAGCGGAGATGATCGACAGTTAAAAATCCCAACGCTGAGAACACCAACATGTTAAGGTAAGTGTGGGGTTAGGGGCGGATTATGTGAGTTAGGGTTAGGGCGCGGGTTAGGTGAGTGTGCGATAGTGGCGGACCTTAGGATTAGGGTTTGGGTTAAGGTTAATGCATAGATAGTTGTGTATGTAAGATTTATTGTAGGTTTGTAAGGTTTTTGGTGTGCTTGTGTTGTGTGTGTGCTTTTTGGACAGGGGATTTGCTTTGTTTGTTGATTGTCGGGATTGTGGTTTGTCAGGCATGTGAGTTTTCATGATTTTGAACTTTCAGTTTTGTGGTGTCGGTGATTTCATTGTCAGTGTTTTCGCATGTTGGTGTTATCAGGTTGACCCATACATATATATATATCTATATATATATATATATATATATATATATATATATATATATATATATATATATATATATATATATATATATATATATATATATATATATAGATAGATATAGATAGATAGATATAGATATATATGTGATCAGATCTTGTCCCAACATTTTTACACAACAGTTTATTATGAAAAAATGTTTATCATTCATCCGTCTACCAGTTTGGTACTGCCATCATGTTTAAACCCACCTCTTCCCATATTAGTGGTAAGCACACAAAGTAATGCAATATTACCATTTTTGAATTGAGCTTATATGAGTTATTTTGGTGGTCTGGATATGAGATTTCAAACAATGTGTCCACTGGACAGCCCCTTTAAGGCTTTAAAGGAATTATGTCAACCTTACCTGGTAGCCCATCAATCCTACAACAAAAGCTCCAACTTGTAATGAATTTAAAAGATAAATTTCATGCTGTTAGCACATTATTCATTAGGACAAGTGACATATTGAAAAGAGAACTGGTAAATGCAGCAAGAAAGATGGAAACCAGTGGTAAGGACAAATTGCTTACTGCCATTTAGTGTGTTATTTCTTAATTCTCAATATGCATTTAGTCAGATATACCAGTCTGCTGACTGACTGCTGTGACAGTGATAGCACTGTAGTTTTACAAATTCCACTCACATATTTTATGATAATTAAACATTTTTAGTAAAAAATAGAGATGAATATATCTAAATATGTACTCAGATTTTACAAGACAACTGTCCCTTTACAGTTTCTTGAGCAGGCTTATTAACTACATTGTTTGCTGTTTAGCTGATTTGAACCCTGTAATCTGCAAAACATGCATATCAGTAAGAATTGCATCAGCATTTGTGCAGCTATAATCGGTACATTATTAACAGCTGTGTAAAATGCACAGGTTTTAAATTAAGACACATGACACTACACATTCCAGACATCACAGACAAACGCCAGGGACATCTGTCATTAGCATTTTCTCCTTATATTCATGCAGTAAATTACTCTTAATATCCTTCATGTTAGTATTTCCTTTGTGTTAATGACTAATTTTGTCATGTTAAAGTGTTCATGATAAGAACAACATAAAGAAAAACTATTACAGAATCCTTAGACTTAGCATTGTTAGTGGGTATTTTATTTGCTTTACTTTTTTTTCAGTTTGTTTAACAGGGTAGGAATGGGCAAGCTGCAGTTTAGGTGATTCTATGGCCATCTTCACTTCTTTGAATTACTATGCTACTTGGATAGAGGACGTTTTCATCATGGCATCAATAAACTAAACACTTTCTTTGTCCTTTTGTAAAAATGAGACATATTAGAACTTTGTTAAAACATGAATCAGCAACCTAGTAACTGTTTCGTAGATCAGAAAAACAAAATCTCATCTGTCATTGTCAGGTCCTTGTCTTCTGACTTATTGCCAACCATGTTGTGGGTTGCATGGAGTCTGTAGCTCATGTATCAAAATCTAATTTATATTAGTCATTTACTTTAAACATTCTGACTTCAAAAAAAAAAAACACATCAGCACTGGAGAATATCTTCAAATAAAAGCAGACATCCCTTTATTACATCTGTATGCCAATGTTCTTCTGAGCTTGTGACTAATATATTGTACAGACTCCTAATCTCTTTATTCATTAGAGGATTGCTTATTTTGGCATTTGTCCGTTTTTCCACTTCATCTGGCATACTGACCTCCGATATTCAAAATCGTTCCACACCTACAATATAGCAATGGCATGATTTTCTACATTGTACTATGATTTCTGCATTCTGACACCGAATAGGATTTAGTCTACAAAGTGCACAGAATATGAAAAGTTTGCTCTGTTATGCTCAACTTGCCTTTCATCACAGATTTCTAGCATGCAGCCCAGAGCTGACCAGAAAGCTATGCCATCAGAACTGAGATTGCCTCCTATCATAGGGCACTGGAAGGAAAGTACTGTGCTATTCAGAAAGAATCAGTTCACTTTTGTATGTTATGTTTCCAGTGGTTCCACATTGATAAAATGTAGTTTAGAAAGTAGCAATGCTTTGCTTTCAGACTTGCAAAAGCCAATGAGTTAATGGCACCTTCACCAAACACATTTTCTTGTAACTAAAATGATCTGTTGCATGTCAAGCAGAACTGTAACAGATAAAGACATAGAGCTTTTCAAAGTGCTTTAGGACATTGCTTGGAAGTATGAAACTTATGATAGGTTAGTTTTAAAATTATAAGAACAGATATGCGTATATTTTGCTTTTCACAAATTAGAACTCCCTCTTTAAAACACGAAGCAGAACAAACCCAGGAAACACAAAGAAACCACAGTCACCTTGCTCCAGCGAAGAAATCAGTAATTGAGTTCAACTAATGAAAAAAGCCGAAACTTTTCGGCTTTTTTCATTAGTTGAACTCAATTACTGATTTCTTCGCTGAGCAAAAACTCCCTCTTTGCTATAGTGCACTGTGACCCAGGCTTAAATACCTTTAGAACTTCTTTAGTATTAAACTGTCTCCTTACAATGCAAGTATTTTGACTTCTAATATTAATACCTGCACTCTACTCTGGGCACCATGAAAACTATATCATGCTATACAATATGTATCCAAGATATGTCTAGTATACATTATCATAATTCTAGCATTCCTCGGTAAAATGCCCTATCTAATATATTCCAAGAATTTATGGCCTTATGCACAAAAATTACTCATGTCACACAGGTGACAAATGTCATTCAATGAAACTGTGAATGAGCTGTGCAGATATTGTAAACATACTGAACTGTATATGTTTTGACAATCTTGGGGATTCAATAAACTCTGTGTAGGGTTGATGTAAAGCCTACATAGAGTTTAGGAGTTAGTGTGATAAGCAGTAGTGGTAATTGTATATTCATGCTGCTCCTCACGCTTACATGAATACAAGCACGGTTTCATGGCCAGCAGCAGTTTTGTTAACAAGGAAACCATGCAGAGCAACATGAGCATAGAAAGAGGTGCATTCAAGTTTGCTTACAAGCAAACTTGCTCAGTGAGATTGTGCCACAGCCACAATAACTACCAGGGGTAAAAATACTGGAGTACTAACAGTAATAACACACAGTAGAGAATTGTACTTAGTGCAAGTATAATAAAAAATATTTGATTAATACAAATTGGAAGGGATAGGTTAAGCGGGTCTATATTAGAACATCGAAGTTTCAAAACTTTGAATGTTCTAATATCGAACCCTATTTAGCTTAAAGCTGAAAACATCGAACATATAGGACAGCAAATTTTTTCCTAGGGAAAAAAATAGCTGTTCCAAAACACATACACACAACACAAGCACACCAAACAAACAGCAAGCCACACACATACACCTAAAATCTTACACCTAACCCTACACCAAACTATACACACACCACTAACTATCCACTTACCTTAACCCAAACTCTAACCCTAAGGTCTGTCACTATCGCACACTCACCTCACCCACACCCTAAACCTAAGTCACCTACCCCGTCCTAACCCTCATGTCCACACAATCACACACTTAACTGACCCATGCCCTACCCCTAACTCACCTAACCCGCCCTAACCCTCACATCCACACAGTCGCACATATAACTAACACGCGCCCTAACCTTAACTCCCCAAACTTGCCCTAACCCTCATGTCCACACAATTGCACACATACCTAACCTGCACCCTAACTCTAACTAACCTAACCCACACTCAGTCGCACACTTACCTGAACCCGACCCGTAACTTTCCACCACAGCGCTGAAAATACTGCAGCAGCAGAAACAGACAACCAAATTCTTTCCCTAGGAAAAAATTTGGTTTTCTGTTGCTTTGATATTTTCGCTTTCGCTGAATAGGGTTCGATATTAGAACATTTGAAGTTTTGAAACTTCAATGTTTTAATATAGACCCAGTTAAACCAGAAGGGCAAATACAAGGAAAGGTACACTGGGAAGGGAAAGTATGCTGATGAAAATGTGCACAGACATGAACAATAGGAATGAATAAGGTGTAAGTGGGCATGGTAAATATGTCAATATCCCCAAAATAGGATATGTAAATTTATGTACACTTCTAGCACAAGTCAGTAGCATTACATTAAGCACATATGTAGATAGCACAGTACTTACTGCTGCTTACATCTCCTGAGCAAATATATTATGAATATGCACATTATAGTATATATGTGATGGTCGCACAAGGTTACATATCAACAGAGGTGAATGGTTGTGATATAAACATCACTGACTTGCTAGCTGGAGAAGACATTTAGTAAGGATGGTACATAAATTACATAATCATCTTATCTCCAAGTGGATATGTAACTATTGTATTATGTACTCTGACATCACTTAACTCTACCAGTTGAACCCTGAAACTGTTTAATTTAGCTTCTGCTAATTTTTTTTCCTCTGTACTTCACAATAATCTTTTTATGTTTTACTCCTCCTCTTGCTTCTTCTTATCACCTTACCAACCCCCTTTCTTTTCTTTCCACTTTCTTCTCTCTATTCTCTGTCATTATTATTTACTTTTGCTCTTCTACCTCTCCTTCTCTCTGTCCTACTTCTTTTCTTTCTTTCCTTGCTTCCCTATTTGCATTTATAAAGTAACATCCTCTGTGCCTTTCTCAGTGTGTTATATTTATATCTTCTACTAGGCTGTTCTATTTAATGCCAAAGTCATATGCTGTTCTTAACTCTCATTGCACTCTAATCCTAAATTTATTTGTGTTTTACTTTATATTATATACATTTTTGAAATATATATATTTTTTTTTTTTTTCTTTATTGCAACTTTATGTAATTCCTTGTCTAGCACATTTTTTACATTAGAGCTTTTCTCCCCGGGCCTCCACTGAAAATGGGCTATTCTAGCCCAGTGGACTTTCCCAGTAAAGAAATGCCAATAAATAAAATATTTTTTTCACACTTGATGCTATTTTTTGTCTGATCTGTAAAATATTTATTTATCTTCTTCAGTGGAACTTTTTGAATTAGACAGAATCCTTCTGCTGTAGTATAGCACGCATATGACCAAGAAACCTATCCATGTAATGACAGATTTTTATTGCATTATATTTTCTATCAAAAGCCCTTTAAATGTTTAATTATAAAATGGTGTAGATATTTAGTCCCTTTTCTGAAACATTTTTTACATTTTCTGACATATACTCTTATGAATAATACACTAAATATCTGCTATATATATATATATATATATATATATATATATATATATATATATAAATATATATATGTGTATGTGTGTGTGTGTGTGTGTGTGTGTGTGTGTGTGTGTGTGTGTGTGTATATGTATGTATGTATATATATGGGTCTACCTGATAACCCCAAAACTGCAAAATGCCAACGACGAGAACACCGACACTGGAAGATCAACAGCGGAGATGATCGACAGTTAAAAATCCCAACGCTGAGAACACCAACATGTTAAGGTAAGTGTGGGGTTAGGGGCGGATTATGTGAGTTAGGGTTAGGGCGCGGGTTAGGTGAGTGTGCGATAGTGGCGGACCTTAGGATTAGGGTTTGGGTTAAGGTTAATGCATAGATAGTTGTGTATGTAAGATTTATTGTAGGTTTGTAAGGTTTTTGGTGTGCTTGTGTTGTGTGTGTGCTTTTGGACAGGGATTTGCTTTGTTTGTTGATTGTCGGATTGTGGTTTGTCAGGCATGTGAGTTTTCATGATTTTGAACTTTCAGTTTTGTGGTGTCGGTGATTTCATTGTCAGTGTTTTCGCATGTTGGTGTTATCAGGTTGACCCATACATATATATATATCTATATATATATATATATATATATATATATATATATATATATATAAATATATATATATATATATATATATATATATATATATATATATATATAGATATAGATAGATAGATATAGATATATATGTGATCAGATCTTGTCCCAACATTTTTACACAACAGTTTATTATGAAAAAATGTTTATCATTCATCCGTCTACCAGTTTGGTACTGCCATCATGTTTAAACCCACCTCTTCCCATATTAGTGGTAAGCACACAAAGTAATGCAATATTACCATTTTTGAATTGAGCTTATATGAGTTATTTTGGTGGTCTGGATATGAGATTTCAAACAATGTGTCCACTGGACAGCCCCTTTAAGGCTTTAAAGGAATTATGTCAACCTTACCTGGTAGCCCATCAATCCTACAACAAAAGCTCCAACTTGTAATGAATTTAAAAGATAAATTTCATGCTGTTAGCACATTATTCATTAGGACAAGTGACATATTGAAAAGAGAACTGGTAAATGCAGCAAGAAAGATGGAAACCAGTGGTAAGGACAAATTGCTTACTGCCATTTAGTGTGTTATTTCGTAATTCTCAATATGCATTTAGTCAGATATACCAGTCTGCTGACTGACTGCTGTGACAGTGATAGCACTGTAGTTTTACAAATTCCACTCACATATTTTATGATAATTAAACATTTTTAGTAAAAATAGAGATGAATATATCTAAATATGTACTCAGATTTTACAAGACAACTGTCCCTTTACAGTTTCTTGAGCAGGCTTATTAACTACATTGTTTGCTGTTTAGCTGATTTGAACCCTGTAATCTGCAAAACATGCATATCAGTAAGAATTGCATCAGCATTTGTGCAGCTATAATCGGTACATTATTAACAGCTGTGTAAAATGCACAGGTTTTAAATTAAGACACATGACACTACACATTCCAGACATCACAGACAAACGCCAGGGACATCTGTCATTAGCATTTTCTCCTTATATTCATGCAGTAAATTACTCTTAATATCCTTCATGTTAGTATTTCCTTTGTGTTAATGACTAATTTTGTCATGTTAAAGTGTTCATGATAAGAACAACATAAAGAAAAACTATTACAGAATCCTTAGACTTAGCATTGTTAGTGGGTATTTTATTTGCTTTACTTTTTTTTTTTCAGTTTGTTTAACAGGGTAGGAATGGGCAAGCTGCAGTTTAGGTGATTCTATGGCCATCTTCACTTCTTTGAATTACTATGCTACTTGGATAGAGGACGTTTTCATCATGGCATCAATAAACTAAACACTTTCTTTGTCCTTTTGTAAAAATGAGACATATTAGAACTTTGTTAAAACATGAATCAGCAACCTAGTAACTGTTTCGTAGATCAGAAAAACAAAATCTCATCTGTCATTGTCAGGTCCTTGTCTTCTGACTTATTGCCAACCATGTTGTGGGTTGCATGGAGTCTGTAGCTCATGTATCAAAATCTAATTTATATTAGTCATTTACTTTAAACATTCTGACTTCAAAAAAAAAAAAAACACATCAGCACTGGAGAATATCTTCAAATAAAAACAGACATCCCTTTATTACATCTGTATGCCAATGTTCTTCTGAGCTTGTGACTAATATATTGTACAGACTCCTAATCTCTTTATTCATTAGAGGATTGCTTATTTTGGCATTTGTCCGTTTTTCCACTTCATCTGGCATACTGACCTCCGATATTCAAAATCGTTCCACACCTACAATATAGCAATGGCATGATTTTCTACATTGTACTATGATTTCTGCATTCTGACACCGAATAGGATTTAGTCTACAAAGTGCACAGAATATGAAAAGTTTGCTCTGTTATGCTCAACTTGCCTTTCATCACAGATTTCTAGCATGCAGCCCAGAGCTGACCAGAAAGCTATGCCATCAGAACTGAGATTGCCTCCTATCATAGGGCACTGGAAGGAAAGTACTGTGCTATTCAGAAAGAATCAGTTCACTTTTTGTATGTTATGTTTCCAGTGGTTCCACATTGATAAAATGTAGTTTAGAAAGTAGCAATGCTTTGCTTTCAGACTTGCAAAAGCCAATGAGTTAATGGCACCTTCACCAAACACATTTTCTTGTAACTAAAATGATCTGTTGCATGTCAAGCAGAACTGTAACAGATAAAGACATAGAGCTTTTCAAAGTGCTTTAGGACATTGCTTGGAAGTATGAAACTTATGATAGGTTAGTTTTTAAAATTATAAGAACAGATATGCGTATATTTTGCTTTTCACAAATTAGAACTCCCTCTTTAAAACACGAAGCAGAACAAACCCAGGAAACACAAAGAAACCACAGTCACCTTGCTCCAGCGAAGAAATCAGTAATTGAGTTCAACTAATGAAAAAAGCTGAAACTTTTCGGCTTTTTTCATTAGTTGAACTCAATTACTGATTTCTTCGCTGGAGCAAGAACTCCCTCTTTGCTATAGTGCACTGTGACCCAGGCTTAAATACCTTTAGAACTTCTTTAGTATTAAACTGTCTCCTTACAATGCAAGTATTTTGACTTCTAATATTAATACCTGCACTCTACTCTGGGCACCATGAAAACTATATCATGCTATACAATATGTATCCAAGATATGTCTAGTATACATTATCATAATTCTAGCATTCCTCGGTAAAATGCCCTATCTAATATATTCCAAGAATTTATGGCCTTATGCACAAAAATTACTCATGTCACACAGGTGACAAATGTCATTCCAATGAAACTGTGAATGAGCTGTGCAGATATTGTAAACATACTGAACTGTATATGTTTTGACAATCTTGGGGATTCAATAAACTCTGTGTAGGGTTGATGTAAAGCCTACATAGAGTTTAGGAGTTAGTGTGATAAGCAGTAGTGGTAATTGTATATTCATGCTGCTCCTCACGCTTACATGAATACAAGCACGGTTTCATGGCCAGCAGCAGTTTTGTTAACAAGGAAACCATGCAGAGCAACATGAGCATAGAAAGAGGGTGCATTCAAGTTTGCTTACAAGCAAACTTGCTCAGTGAGATTGTGCCACAGCCACAATAACTACCAGGGGTAAAAATACTGGAGTACTAACAGTAATAACACACAGTAGAGAATTGTACTTAGTGCAAGTATAATAAAAAAAATATTTGATTAATACAAATTGGAAGGGATAGGTTAAACGGGTCTATATTAGAACATCGAAGTTTCAAAACTTTGAATGTTCTAATATCGAACCCTATTTAGCGAAAGCTGAAAACATCGAACATATAGGACAGCAAATTTTTTCCTAGGGAAAAAAATAGCTGTTCCAAAACACATACACACAACACAAGCACACCAAACAAACAGCAAGCCACACACATACACCTAAAATCTTACACCTAACCCTACACCAAACTATACACACACCACTAACTATCCACTTACCTTAACCCAAACTCTAACCCTAAGGTCTGTCACTATCGCACACTCACCTCACCCACACCCTAAACCTAAGTCACCTACCCCGTCCTAACCCTCATGTCCACACAATCACACACTTAACTGACCCATGCCCTACCCCTAACTCACCTAACCCGCCCTAACCCTCACATCCACACAGTCGCACATATAACTAACACGCGCCCTAACCTTAACTCCCCAAACTTGCCCTAACCCTCATGTCCACACAATTGCACACATACCTAACCTGCACCCTAACTCTAACTAACCTAACCCACACTCAGTCGCACACTTACCTGAACCCGACCCGTAACTTTCCACCACAGCGCTGAAAATACTGCAGCAGCAGAAACAGACAACCAAATTCTTTCCCTAGGAAAAAATTTGGTTTTCTGTTGCTTTGATATTTTCGGCTTTCGCTGAATAGGGTTCGATATTAGAACATTTGAAGTTTTGAAACTTCAATGTTTTAATATAGACCCAGTTAAACCAGAAGGGCAAATACAAGGAAAGGTACACTGGGAAGGGAAAGTATGCTGATGAAAATGTGCACAGACATGAACAATAGGAATGAATAAGGTGTAAGTGGGCATGGTAAATATGTCAATATCCCCAAAATAGGATATGTAAATTTATGTACACTTCTAGCACAAGTCAGTAGCATTACATTAAGCACATATGTAGATAGCACAGTACTTACTGCTGCTTACATCTCCTGAGCAAATATATTATGAATATGCACATTATAGTATATATGTGATGGTCGCACAAGGTTACATATCAACAGAGGTGAATGGTTGTGATATAAACATCACTGACTTGCTAGCTGGAGAAGACATTTAGTAAGGATGGTACATAAATTACATAATCATCTTATCTCCAAGTGGATATGTAACTATTGTATTATGTACTCTGACATCACTTAACTCTACCAGTTGAACCCTGAAACTGTTTAATTTAGCTTCTGCTAATTTTTTTTCCTCTGTACTTCACAATAATCTTTTTATGTTTTACTCCTCCTCTTGCTTCTTCTTATCACCTTACCAACCCCCTTTCTTTTCTTTCCACTTTCTTCTCTCTATTCTCTGTCATTATTATTTACTTTTGCTCTTCTACCTCTCCTTCTCTCTGTCCTACTTCTTTTCTTTCTTTCCTTGCTTCCCTATTTGCATTTATAAAGTAACATCCTCTGTGCCTTTCTCAGTGTGTTATATTTATATCTTCTACTAGGCTGTTCTATTTAATGCCAAAGTCATATGCTGTTCTTAACTCTCATTGCACTCTAATCCTAAATTTATTTGTGTTTTACTTTATATTATATACATTTTTGAAATATATACATATATTTTTTTTTTCTTTATTGCAACTTTATGTAATTCCTTGTCTAGCACATTTTTTACATTAGAGCTTTTCTCCCCGGGCCTCCACTGAAAATGAGCTATTCTAGCCCAGTGGACTTTCCCAGTAAAGAAATGCCAATAAATAAAATAAATAAATAAATAACTAAATTAGGGTTATGTGCATACTCTGAAGACCTGAAAAATTACTTGCTTGAATATGATTGCCATGTCACCTTAACTCTCATCCAGTCAGGGACACATAGCGACAGACTCCTGGAAAAAATGTAGACAGAAACAAGAACAACCATGGACACATTCACAATATTATGAACATTAATCTGCAGCATTGATAGAATATGTGAGTGTAACTTATTATACATATTCTTCAGGAACAGACATGTACCACTGTAATGACTTTCAGTGTTCCGTAAGTGGAACATACCTTCCCTTCCCCAAAAATGACCAATTTCCGGATGGTTTAAGAGGGACAGCGTTAAAAGTAGAGCTGAAATCAAGGTCAATAATAACCAGTTGATAGGTATTCATGACACATAAGCCCCAGTCACCATCTGTAAGAATCAAACCCATGCCATCAATGAGCTGTGTATTTACTGGATGTAACACAGAAAGACATTTTATATGGGCATCTAGTACAATACAATGAAGGGAAGGCTGCACTTTCAAATTATTATGGGTATACATCCCAAAGATAAGTTGTTTATGGCCTACCAGATATGTGGGAGCTCACTATGACAAATGTGACACACTTGACTAAATCATCCCTGGGTGATGTAGATATCAACCATACAGATAATAACATATAAACACCCCACTATTATGAGTGGATTACCTACACATAACTGGGCACTGCATGGATCAGAAACATGCAATACCAGTGGATATTGTCTGAAGCATCTGCAACTGATGTGGGAATTAAGAAATCATCCATTATAATGAATGGTGCAGCATTGTGTGAGAATGATGGCAATGCATGCCCATATGCACAAAAAGTACAACAGTGCAAAGTCAAGTGTCAGTGATCAAGGAAGCTGTCACTGTAATATTGTGCACATACCAAACAATACATTTAGCACCCAATATAAGCATATAGTTGGCCGAAGGAGAAGAGGAGGGCAAAGGCATGCCCAAAGGCAGGAAGATAGGAGGAAGGTTAGGAGTGTAGCAGTGAGGGTAGGAACTTTGAATGTTGGCAGTATGACTGGTATAGGAAGAGAGCTAGCTGATATGATGGAGAGAAGGAAGGTTGATATATTGTGTGTGCAAGAGACCAGATGGAAGGGAAGTAAGGCCAGGTGTTTAGGAAATGGGTTCAAATTGTTTTATCATGGTGTGGATGGCAGGAGAAATGGGGTAGGGGTTATACTAAAGGAACAATATGCCAAGAGTGTTTTAGACGTGAAGAGAGTGTCTGACCGAGTGATGTTTATGAAGCTCGAAATTGATGGTGTAATGATGAATGTTGTTAGTGCATATGCTCCACAAGTTGGGTGTGCGATGGATGAGAAAGAGAAATTTTGGAGTGAGTTGGATGAAGTTGTGGTGAGTGTACCCAAGGGTGAGAGACTAATGATTGAAGCAGACCTTAACGGGCATGTTGGTGAAATGAACAGAGGGGATGAGGAAGTGATGGGTAGGTATGGTGTTAAGGAGAGGAATGCAGAAGGTCAGATGATTGTGGATTTTGCGAAATGGATGGACATGGCTGTGGTGAATACGTATTTTAAGAAGAGGGTGGAGCATAGGGTGACGTACAAGAGTGGAGGAAGATGCTCACAGGTTGATTATATACTATGTAGGAGGGCCAGTCTGAAGGAGATTGGAGACTGTAAAGTGGTGGCAGGGGAAAGTGTAGTTAAGCAGCATAGAATGGTGGTATGTAGAATGACGTTGGTGATCAAGAAGAGGAGGAGGAGTGTGAAAGCTGTGCCAAGGATTAAATGGTGGAAGTTAAAAAAGGGTGATTGTGAAGTGGAGTTTAGGGAAGAGTTAAGACAGGCACTGGGAGGCAGTGGAGAGTTACCAAATAGCTGGGTAACTACAGCAGAACTAGTAAGGGTGACTGCTAGAAAGGTGCTTGGTGTGACATCTGGACAGAGGAAGGAGGACAAGGAGACCTGGTGGTGGAATGAGGAAGTACAGGAGAGTATACAGAGGAAGAAGAAGAAGTGGGTATGTCAAAGAGATGAAGAAAGTAGACATGAGTATAAGGAGATGAGGCGCATGGCAAAGAGAGAGGTGGCGAAAGCTAAGGATAGGGCATATGGAGAGTTGTACGAGAGATTGGACACTAAAGAGGGAGAAAAGGACCTGTACCGATTAGCTAGACAGAGGGACAGAGCTGGGAAAGATGTGCAGCATGTAAGGGTGATAAAGGATAGTGAGGAAAAGGTACTCACAAGAGAGGAGAGTGTGTTGAGTAGATGGAAAGAGTATTTTGAGAGGCTGATGAATAAAGAGAATGAGAGAGAGAGAAGGTTGGATGATGTGGGGATAGTGAATCAGGAAGTGAAACAGATTAGCAAGGAGGAAGTAAGGGCAGCTATGAAGAAGATGAAGAATGGAAAGGCTGTTGGCCCAGATGACATACCAATGGAAGCATGGAGGTGCTTAGGAGAAATGTCAGCGGAATTTCTAACTAGATTGTTTAATGAAATTTTGGAAAGTCAGAGGATGCCTGAGGAGTGGAGAAAAAGTGTTTTGGTACCTATCTTTAAGAATAAGGGTGATGTGCAGAGCTGCAGTAACTACAGAGGGATAAAACTGATTAGTCACAGCTTGAAGTTATGGGGAAGAGTAGTGGAAGCAAGGTTCAGAAGGGAGGTGATGATTAGTGATCAGCAGTATGGTTTCATGCCAGGAAAGAGTACTACAGATGCAATGTTTGCTCTGAAAGTGTTGTTGGAGAAATACAGAGAAGGTCAGAAGGAGTTGCATTGTGTCTTTGTAGACTTGGAGAAAGCATATGACAGGGTGCCTAGAGAAGAGTTGTGGTATTGTATGAGGAAGTCGGGAGTGGCAGAGAAGTACGTAAGAGTGGTACAGGATATGTACGAGGGTAGTGTAACAGTGGTGAGGACTGCAGTGGGAGTGACAGATGCGTTTAAGATGGAGGTGGGATTACATCAAGGATAAGCTCTGAGTCCTTTCTTATTTGCAGTGGTGATGGACAGGTTGACAAATGAGATCAGACAGGAGGCCCCGTGGACTATGATGTTTGCAGATGACATTGTGATCTGTAGTGAGAGTAGGAATCAGGTTGAGGAGACTCTGGAGAGGTGGAGATATGCTCTAGAGAGCAGAGGAATGAGGGTCAGCAGGGCTAAGAGAGAATATATGTGTGTAAATGAGAGGGAGGGTAGATGAATGGTGAGGATGCAGGGAGTAGAGTTGGTAAAGGTGGACGAGTTTAAGTACTTGGGATCAACAGTTCAGAGAAATGGTGAATGTGGAAGAGAGGTGATGAAGAGAGTACAGGCAGGGTGGAATGGGTGGAGAAGAGTGTCAGGAGTGATTTGTGACAGACGGGTACCAGTAAGAGTGAAAGGGAAGGTCTACAAGAGGGTAGTGAGACCAGCTATGTTATATGGGTTGGAGACAGTGGCATTGACAAAAAGGCAGGAGACAGAGCTGGATGTGGCAGAGTTAAAGATGTTAAGATTTTCAATCGGTGTGACTAGGATGGATAGGATTAGTAATCAGTATATTAGAGGGTCAGCTCATGTTGGACAGTTTGGAGACAAAGCAGGAGAGACGAGATTGCATTGGTTTGGACATGTGCTGAGAGGGGATGATGGGTATATTGGGAAAAAGATGCTAAGGATGGAGCTGCCAGGTAAGAGGAATAGAGGAAGGCCTAAGATAAGGTTTATGGACGTGGTGAGAGAGGACATGCAGGCGGTTGGTGTGACAGAGCAAGATGCAGAGGATAGGAAGAAATGGAAAGAGATGATCCGCTGTGGCGACCCCTAACGGGAAAAGCCGAAAGAGAATGATGATGATAAGCACATGTCCAAACATTAGCATGAGTCTAGTGACACACAATCACTGTCTCCCTGACATTGTCATTCAAAATGTTATACTGCCATTAAATCCTGACATACATCCGTATGTGTTCTTGCAAACTATCAAGTGGTAAAACTGATGTGATGTACTGGTATGTCTGTGACATAGGAAAGTCACACTATAGCTGTATACAGGATACAACTGCACTTCATAGGTTCATATGTTCATAGGAGAGAGCTAGGTTAATGGCCCAAGAGCCCATACAAGTTTAGACAATTTTCCCATGTTTAACAATTTTGAATAGCTAGGTGAATGACATTCACAAAGGTATGAGCCTACCTACAAGCTGCCGCTGTCCATGAGGGCCATGGGCACCATCCCACAAGTAAATTTAAGATTACACATCTATTGATCTAGTTTGCCCTAGAAGAGGGTCAGGAAAGGGAAGTTTGTTCGAGAGAAGGTGTAGTCTCTGAGAGATGTATGCATCTCTCCAACATGATTTATTTATTTCAGAAGCAAGGTTAAGATCCTTGGAATGACTGACCCTCATGCATATTGATTTATGAATGTGTAACATTTCTTTCAGGATTGGATTGGACACTGCCCTATAGGCAGGATACAGACTACCCCTTAGTTCTATCAAAGATCAAATACAGTGGTAGAGCTTTAATTTTTCCATGTACGAACTGATTTTTATAAATTGTATCTGTCTGATTAGAAAATAATTGGTTTTCTCCAGCTGTTGTAGATGTCTGGTGATGTACATGCCAAAGGGTACACTGAACTCAATTATTTGCGTGATGTGGAATGAGAACACTGGAATTATAACATCCTTTGATCTGGATGCAATGCCACATATAAGGACTTTCTCACCACTGGATACAAGGCGGTTAAAGTTCAGATTAGTATCAACCTGAGTATCTGGATCACATATCACTGGGTCTACTCTTGGGGGTGCTGTCTATATTGTAATTAGGTGAGGTATTTGCATTCCAAAAGGGAACAGTTATGATTTTTATTTTGCATTTAGTTTCTCTCCATGGCTATATGAACAATCATTTGTGTATGCTAATCTTTTTTGCAGTATATCATTATCATTTGTGGATTTAATAATGTTCCTCAATTTGCAGTAATCCACAAACTTGGTCAGGCAAAGACTGCCAATGTTTGCACTGACTATGAGAAATAAATGCTGAGGAGGAAGGTGCCTAGTATAGAAATCTGTGGTATGCCCCTGGTGACTGGCCTCTTGATAGAGATGAATTCATCCACTTTGACAGTATGTGTCATTGGTGAGACATTTGGCTACCCACCTGATGACGCAGGGGTTTATGCACAGTTGAGAGAGTTTCTCTGCAGTACCTGAGTAAAGAATTGTGTTAAATGCCTTAGACAGGTCAAATTAAGTGGGATGCACAATCTTCCCCTCAACCATGGCCTTGATAACCTTCTAGAAGAAGCCAACCAGGTTTAACAGACATGATCTATGCTTAACAAATCCAAAATGACTTGGTTCCAGATTCAGGAGGTTACCTATGTCCTTGTTGATAAGATCCATGATGAATATTTTCATGGCCTTATGGATTAGGCTATTCAGGATTTTGTGTCTATAATTCCCTTGATATGTTGATGGTTCCCCTTTGTGCAGAGGGATAACTGTTGCTGTCAATCATTCTGCCAGAACATTGTAGGCTGTAGTTAAATAGGGATCCAAGTAGGTCTGCTATGTTAGGTTTGAAGTTATTTCAAAAGCGATCTGGGATGTTGTCAGGGCTCATGGATGTCATGTTTTTAGCCTTAGAGAGGGCACAGATGACCTCTCTTGAGGATGAGGAATGGTGCCAGGCATACTTTGGGTGATGACCGCTGGGTACAGGTGGTTGAAGTTTGATACAAATCTATCAGCTTGCAAGTTGTCTATTTCCTCTGATTGAGTATGGGTGGCACCATCTACAACCAGCTCTGTGCTTTACTAGGTATTCCCCTTAAGCTTTCAGACATAGTTACAGAATTATTTGAGACATCACCTCCAAACACAATGTTGAGTATGAATCACATGCAACTCAGTGGAACTGTTAACACAGTCATACAACTCAATCTATGTCATGCCATTATATAAACTGTACATCATATGCCTATATTTTTGTCAGTGGAAATGTGTTGGTGAGGGGCCTGACACCATATATGAACACATTACAGCTGAGGAGAATGCGGTTCATGCAGACCATTTAATGACACAAATGCTGAAAATGCTGTGGAACACCTGAATAATCCTTGTGAATAGCAACACAATTCTGTATACAATGAATTACACAAGTTTGCAAGTGAAAATTAACATGTCATATGTTTGTGCATATAACAGCATTACAACATATGTATGGACCCAGGCATATGTGCCCATGGAATCAGTATGACGTAATATTACTATTTGTCAGATAAAATTTCCAGATGCTGGATATACACATGCAGACCTGTGCCATACTGCAGCTGTCACTGTGATGATTGAATAAGAACTATTTAAAATGTTGATATACTCTACTACAACAATACATGCCTTAGTAAGGCAACAATATACATAGCATCATCCATGTCAACAGTCCTCAGGAGGCATATTACTACAGCTGTTAAGGAAGAAACATGGAACCAAATGACAGCATCAACCATAAATACAGTAGCTGAAATCGCAGATTGGAATACACTGTTGCAGGGCCACGGTACAACAACACCTCAACATAGCACATGTGGATGGCAACAACATGAATATGTACAATCTTCAGAGGGTCATAAGGCATTATTAGGCTAACAGTCAAGAGCACATAAAAACCAAACCATTATTATACCATTTAAACAAAAACTGCCATATCTGTGTGATGAAGTTATTAGGTGTATGTGTGTATGTGTTTGATTTTATTACAGACTGACTCTGTCCATACTTGACATGTGCACCACCCCATGACAAAATTAGCAACCACACATCTAGTGGTCTGGAGATGGCTTGCACAGGGTAATGTAGGGGGGGTCTGCTTCACAACATGTGTTGCATCTTTGAGATGATGACATCTTCAGTGTTCTACAGCAAAGATGTTATCTGTACAGGGGGAACAGGGAATGTTGGATTTATGTAGCTAGGTAAAATGTTGTCCTAAGTGGGAGTCAAATGAAAAGAAACTCAAAACATCATACAATGACCATAATATACCACCCCCCACACACACAAGTTGATTTAGGTCAGAGTCAAACACAATGCCTGTGTAGGTATACAAGCGAGATTCCATATAACTTAAAACTAGCACACCACAGTTGTCTGAATTTAATAGTGTCAGAGTTCACTTTAAAGAGGAAGACATCATCATGGTCTGCTGAGAAGAAGATGTTTTGTTGTGCATGATATAGATGTAGACTTGCATCCAGATGTAAAATTGCACCCCTACCCGAATGTTGAATGAACAAACTCAAAAACTGACTGTTGTGAGATCTGAAACCATATCTATAGTCTAGTTACGCAAGCTAAAGAGCACATTTTTTAATGCTAGCACCAACATGGATATCTGAGTTTAATACTCTCAGAGTGCACTTTATAGGGGATAACATCATCAGTGTCTTTTAATTAGAAGATTTTGAGAGGATTGTGTGACATAGATATGGGCTCACATCACAGTGTAAAATTGCCTCCAGACTGATAGTTGAATGAAAACGCCCGTTTAAGTTAACTGCTGTGAGATTAGAACCCCTACCTATCTATTGCACAAACTATTAAACACAGTATTGAAAGCTAGTGGCATGGCACAAGTCTTTCTTTCACTATGTCAGAGTGCACTTTTTAGGGCAAAGCAGCATCAGTGTATAATGAAAAGAAAATGCTGGGAGGACTGTGTGACATACATGGGGACTGACTACTGTAAGTTTAGAATTCCTTCTTATTGAGTTACACCAACTAGAGAACACAGTTCTTAATACTAGTGCCAAAACAAAAGTGTGACTTTAACTCGGTCAAAGTGCACTTTATATGGGATTACAGCATCAGTGATTGCTGTGAAGATGATGTTGGGATGATTATGTGATAGAGATGTGGACTCACATCCTGGTGTAAAATTGTCTCCTTACTTGTCTACTTACACAAGCAATGCAAGGGAACTTAGTAGGTAACACTAGTGCTACAATAAAAGGGTGGGTTTAGCAGTATCATAGTGGAATTTATAGAGGATGACATCATCAGACTACGGTGAGAAGATGATAGTATGAGGGCTGTAGGAAAGTGCTTTCGAGTCCTGTAGCAGTGCAAAAGTATCTTCTAAATGATACCCCCCCCCACACACACACACACACACACACACACACACACACACGTGTTGACTGTCATGAGAGTTGATCCTATACCTAACTAATTACACAAGCTAGAGAACAGAGTCATTAACACAAGTGCCATGGCACAAGTCTGATATTAATACTGTTGGAGTGCACTTCATAGAGGATGACATCATCAGAGTTTGGTGAGAATTTGGTAAGAAAATGATGATGTGAGGGCTGTAGGAAATTGCTTTAGAGTCATGTACCAGTGTAACAGTATTATTTGAATGATACCTGAGTGAGAGCAGCAGTACCTGGAGTCAAGCTCTTCTGACACACACACACCCACACACACACCGCACACACACCGCACACACACAGACACACACACACACACACACACACACACACACACACACACACACACACACACACACACCGCACACACACTCAGACACAGTACTTAACACACCTGCCATCACAGTCATCTGAATTTATCAGTGTCACAGTGCTCTTTATAGAGCATGACATCATCATAGTTTCACAGGTAACATGTATTGTTATGAGACTTGTATGCAAATGCAGGACTTGGGATATGAATGTGTGATAGCAATTTGCAAAAATGTATTTAAATACATTATGGTAACATATTTGAAAGTAGCTGTCATGAATGCATTTTAAAGAACTAAGCCAAGCATGTACCTGCTTCTCAGAATAGTCTCTCACACACACACACACACACACACACACACACACACACACACACACACACACACACACACACACACACACACACACACACACGCACGCACACAAACATGCATATTTAGGAAGCACCAGGACTGCAAGGGAAGAGGTATGTTAATTCATATTCAGATGAAGTGATGTCCACATTAATAGAATTTACTGACAACATCCATGTGATATGATCACGGATGAACAATAACCAATGTCCAGTGTCAGTATAAACCCATACCAAATGCAACAACGCAATCATAGTCTGTATTTCTCTAGTCTTCTTGACAATGGCCAAGGTACTGATATATCATTTGCAAATGCATTGCTGCAGCGCACACATGATTATCAGAAAGTACGTGTTCAGTCAAGTACACATAACCCTGCCCTTCTCTTGTGTTTATGAATGCCTTTCCACATAATGGAAAATAACAACCCAGTAAACCAAGTAAGCAATGCTAAACACTTCTTTACATAGCACTTCCTCGAGAAACTGATTTGAGCAGGTGATGACAAAGTGTTAGCATGTGCATGATTCTCATTTCATGAATTAAACTTGAACTTGCAAAGTAGTTTATAAGATATGTTATGGGAGAAATGGCTGACAGATAAGGTAACATTCATGGTGTAGTCTATATTTGAAGTGTTGTGGCCAAAGTTTATTACTTTAATAATGTTGCCATTGCCTTCCCCATTTGTGCAACGTTAAATGCCGAGCAAGCGTGGCTTCATGCTTAAGGTAAAAAGTGTAACGTAATTTGGTTCACCTTCTTTCACACAAACAGACTCAGCAGCGAAATGAAGAAGTTAGCACTATGAACAGTAGTGAGTATGGAAAATGGATGTGGTACCTTCCCTTTCTATGTGGCACAGTGTGTAAGAGGAGTGAGCGCTTGGTCAGAATACAGGTCAGCCTGGGTTCAAATCCAGAATAGTCACTTTTTTTACAAATGGTGTCAGGATGGCCTTAGTTAATTAAATGTGATCAGGACTGCAAATGTGATTATCAGTGACTATACTAAAGCATGTGCCTTCCGCAAATATTATCAGTAATACCTACTTCAATTTAGTTGTACAACTATTAGCTGTTTTGCAGGTCTCACTTCAAATCACAAGTTAATTGTTTGCACAGCTTTCTAGAAATGACAAGGGGCAGTATGTATTTTTAAATGATTATTATGACTCAGCAGATACGCTAAATATGTGTGTGTTGCCAGATATCCTATAATGTTTGTGCGGTATGCTTCTGCACAGTAAGGACAGTTTCCACATCACATTAGATGAATGTTTCATCACCTGAACATAACACAAAAAGAATCCTACAACAGATTTTTAAACCTTGCATGCTGAAAGAGCCCAGATAAACTATTCAGTCAAGGTAACATGATTGTATTATCCATCAGCAGAGTCATGTCAATCTGAAGAAACCATGAGATGACCTGTACATCCATCAACCTAATAAATACACATGTAAAGAGGATTGGGAGTGAAGAGATGAAAAAAAGCAGAAATGAACATACACATAATGTTTGGTTTAATGCAACATTCATGGGCATGCTTTTGGTCTGTTCTCATTATTAAGCTGCCATGCTGTGTAACATGAAGTGACTCACATAAGGGTAAATAAGGGATAGAAGAAGGACAACGCACTTATGACAAGCAGAACAACGCTGGACAAAATATGTGAAAGTTGTTGGGATGGATATCACCTCAAATGCTCATTTTTGGCCAGTATTCAATATATACCTATGAGAACTCATAGTTGTGACAAATGTTAAGATCTGGATGATTAAACATATTGTACACATATAATATCATACCAAGAAATAATGTGAGATGCATCTGGAATCTAACCCTTAATGCTACTGACAATAAAAATGTCAAGTCAAGTGATTTATGTCAACATTCCACACAGGAAGTTGCAATTTTAACTTTCAATAGTCTAAGCAACTGCCAGAGCAACTGTTTCAATGTAGTTCCTTTACTCTGTTTTAACTCTGTGTTCCTGTAGCATTGCATGTTTAAGCACCATTGTACAGATATTACTGGAGTAGGGTGGCTGATGGCAAAAACTCACCAGTTTTTGAAAGAGCATGTATAGAGCCATTCATCATCGCTCGGCATTGATGCACAATGCCAAATTCTGTGCAAATGCAGGTGACAAAAAGAGAATGCTTTCTATTGGCTATTTCTGACCATGTGTGTGATGTGTGATTCTATGTTTTTACCAGATTAAAGATTTGAAAATTGGGTTGATAGAAAAGTGTTGACATGGGGGACAAGAAAAAGGAAGAACAAAGGGGAAACAATAAAGGAATTTGCAGGAGGGAATTATGAAAGAATCATAGATATATTCAGCACTGTAGTTTGAACATGTATAGGAAATTGGATGAATTTTGACTGTCACCATAACACAGATGGGTGATAACAACAGAATAATGTTGTATAGCCAATTGGACCAAATCAAGTGTGTAGTGAGCACACATACAGTGGTTATAAAAAGTGTACACACCCTTGTTAAAATGCCAGGTTTTTGTGATATAAAAAATTAGACCACAATAAATCATTTCAAAACTTTTCTCACCTTTAATGTGACCTATAACCTGTACAATTCAACTGAAAAACATCTGTTAGGGGAAAAATATAAAAAATAAAAAAATGTACAATATGCTGGTTGCATAAGTGTGCACACCCTTAAACTAATACTTTGTTGTGTGTACACACTCTTAAACTAATACTTTGTTGAAGCATCTTTTGATTTAATTACAACATTCAGTCTTCTTGGGTACACACCTGCCATCAATTAAAGAGACTCTGATTAACCCCAAATAAAGTGCAGCTGTCCTAGTAGGATTTTTCTGACATTTACTCAGTTGCCTGCTACAGCGTAAGACATGGTTTGCAGAGAGCTTACAAAGCATCAAAGGGATCTCATTGTTGAAAGGTATCAGTCAGGAGAAGGGTACAAAAAATTTCCAGAGTATTGGATATACCATGGAACATGGTGAAGACAGTCATCAAAAAGTGGAGAAAATATGGGACAGCAGTGACATTGCAAAGAACTGGACGTCCCTCCAAACTGATGAAAACACAAGATGAAAACTGGTCAGGGAGGCTGCCAAGAGACCTATAGCAACACTGAAGGAGCTTCAGGAAT
The DNA here is from genome assembly GCF_019279795.1 of Protopterus annectens. Lineage (NCBI taxonomy): Eukaryota > Metazoa > Chordata > Ceratodontiformes > Protopteridae > Protopterus > Protopterus annectens. Next base: position 186,799,530 of record NC_056736.1, on the reverse strand, counting down.
TTCTGCCAAGTACTGGTTATGTACTATATGTGACAACGATCTCACGTATTCTCTATATGTCTAGACTATGGGGTAGGGTTGCAAGGGATAGATGCCTTTTCTTACACAGAAAAACATCCAAACCTGGCTGAAATTTGCAAAACAATATATCAAGTCTCACAAAAGCATGTGGGAAAATGTGTTACTGTCTGATGAGACCAAGGTTGAGCTTTTTGGCCACAATTCCAAAAGATAATTTTGGCACAAAAACAACACTTTGCATCACCAAAAGAACACCTTCCCCATGGTGAAGCTTGTTGGTGGCAGTATCATGCTTTGGGAGTTGATTTTCTTCAACTGGAACTAGAGCTTTAGTCAAGGTAGAGAGAATTCTGAACAGTTCCAAATACCAGTCACTTTTGGCACAAAATCTTCAGGTGTTTGCTAAAAAGCTGAAGATGAAGAGGGATTTCACCTTTCAATTCGACAATGACCCCAAGAATAATACATCCAAATCAACAAAAGAATGGTTTCAACAGAAGAAAAAGTATTGGAATGGCCCAGCCAGAGTCCAGACCTAAATCCAATAGAAAATCTATGGGGTGACCAGAAGAGAGCTGTGCACAAGAGATGCCCTCACAATCAGACAGATTTAGAGTGCTTTTGCAAGGAAGAGTGGGCGATTATTGTCAAGTCAAGATGTGCCATGCTGATAGACTCCTACCCAATAAAACTGAATGCTGTAATTAAATCAAAAGGTGCTTCAACGAAGTATTAATTTAAGGGTGTGCACACTTGTGCAACCAGCATATTGTACATTTTTTATATTTTATATTTTTCCCCTAATAGATTTGTTTGTTTTTCAATTAATTGTACAGGTTATAGGTCATATTAAAGGTGGAAAAAGTTTAGAAATGATTTATTGTGGTCTAATTTTTTTAGACTGCAAAAACCTTGCATTTTTACATTTTTATATCCACTATATGTGAAGTGGAGTGTTATATATGGGATGTTTTTTTTCTTTGTGGGACAAGTGCCCTTTTTTTTTTTCAAGAAGAGGGGAATGTTGGGGAAGCTGAATAGGAATGTGAGGGTTAATTAGGTAGAGTAGGTGATGAAGCAGATGCAGACAAACAGGACAAACAAGACAGCCACAGGGATGATGTTGATCAGCACAAAAGTTTGGAGGACACCATGATTGGTGACATCAGAGGCACATTCCCTGTGAGACTGCTTGATGCGGGAGCCTCTTTTCCATTCTAATGAGCAAACTCTCCAGGAGACTGATCTGGGTACCAAGGCCAGTTTCTCTGATATCACATTCCATCCCTGGCAGCTCTTGATGGGTGATGTAATCACTGCCACCACCAATATTCCTGGAGGGTACCAATACACCAGCAACCAGAGAAATGCTACCTGATGTAGATGGGCCAGATAGTGAAGGGGCTGTAGAGACTTTACTGCCAGGTTGCATTCCAGAGGTTCTGGGTGTTGGTGCACCAGCCTGTGAAGGGTTGACAGGTTGAGACACAATAGTTGGCCTACCTCAAATTGATAAATGGGTCTATATCACGGCATTGAAAAAGCCATTAATTCAACAGCTTTATAATTGAAAATGCCAGTAATAGAAGTGTGTATTCTGAGATTGCAGTAAAGTGAAAATATGCCCTTTCCTCATTGTGGTGTGATCTTGGAGTTGAAATATATAATTAGCGGGGGGTGGGGGGGGGCACAGCCCTCCCCAAATGCAATTTCTGTTACTGGAATTTTTGATTATAAAGCTGTTCAATTAACACCTTTTTTGATGTTGTAATGTAGACCTTTGATAAACTGTGCAGATTCTAAAATTTATTCTCAGACAGAACAGATTATAGATATATTTTCAAAATCTTATGCAAAACAGTCTGGCTCCATAAAAGGAGTAGTAAGTTGTCTTAGTGACATCCAGGTAACCCCAGATATTGGAATCAAAATAGATTATATTGAAAAAGAACTGCACAAACTGGATCCAAACAAGCACAGGGAGGAGATGGAATTAGTAGCAATGACCTGAGAACACGTCAGTAAGAACTTACAGTACCATTATGTTTATTATTCACTAGGTCATATAAATATGGGGAGATTCCTCAAGATAGGAGACATGTGCTTATTACATCTGTTTTTAAGGAAAAGAGGAGTAAGACAAACCCAGAGTCATATAGACCCTTAAGTCTAATTTCATGTTGTGGAAAAATAATGGAGGAGGTAATATTGGATACATTATTGTCAGAAATGGATAGGCTGGGACTTAAAAGCATATATCAGCATGCATATGTTGAAAACAGATCTATTACCACCTGTAACATGATGTTCTATAACAATATAATAACAGCTATGAATGAAAAATTGTGCTGTGGTGTAGTTTATATAGATTTAACTTTTGACAGGGTCATACATATAACACTGATCAATAAATTAGTACAACTAGGTATTGATGTACTCTTGATAAGATGGATAGCTGTACGGCTTACAAATAGGACATGACAAGTATCATACAGCAACTGGACAGGCAAAATCCTTGGTTACAGTCATGATATCCGACAGGGTTTGTCTTGGGCCCTTACTTATTTAGGTTGTATCTTTCAGACCTAAAATTTACATCTGAGGTGTTCTACATTCTGTATGCAGATGACCCGCAATTGGTTAAAATGATTACATGTGTTACAGATAAGGCATGTCTGCAAAATAACTTGACCAAATTGATCATTTGGGCACAGGAGAATAATATGCTGATAAATAAATCAAAAACTAAGCATATGAGATTTGGTAGGCATAAATTGAAAGGTGAATATTTAATACAGCACACAGTGATTGAAACTGTAGACTCATTTAAGGACCTGGGTATGTGGGTAGATAGAGCTATGAGTTTTTCTAATCATATCAAACAATTGGTTAATGATAGTTATAGAACTATAGGTTGTATAAAAAGATTTATAATGTCTAGGAAATTAAAAATAATGAAGTCATTGTTTGTTAGTTACATTAGACCCAAACTTGAGGATGGAATAACAATATGGAAACCCTATAAGAAAACAAGCATGAGTAAACTGGAAAGACTACAATGGGAATATACCAAGGGTATTGATGGATGTGAAAATGTAAGTTATTGTGAAAGACTAAAATATCTGAACTTGTAAAGTGTCTCTTACAGATACATAAGAGGAGATCTTATTCAGGTATATAGGGCATTTAGTGACAACTACCTCTGGGAATGTTTGGGGTTATCAAAAAGTGCTAGAGAATCATCAGATAACCTATGTAGGAAATTCTATAGGAACGAGAAGTGTACTAATTGGTTTATTAACAACTGTTGTGGTATATTGGCATGCTAGAAGGGCATTAATGCCTGTTCTTGAAATATTTGTATGTATGTGTGTACCTCCCTTTGCTGAAAAGCATTTGGTTTGTTGGTAGAAAAGTATAATATCAGAATGGTGTGTTTCTATTTAAAAAAATAAAAAATAAAAGAGATAAAGAGAGGGTGAGACAAAAATTAAAAGAGATGATTAAAACCATTATATGCTACATTCATGCTTTATTACAATAAATATACTGTTACTATTATATTAGTTATACACCTTTTGCATACCAATAAAAGATTTTGAATTGTTACAAGTAATCCTTGGAATAAGCAAATATTCCATATATGCCTTTAAAGATACTAGAGATTAACTTAACAAAATGGCATTAAAGCCAATACTCTGCAATTAAAATTTAAAAAGGATATTTGCTGAATGTAAATGTATAGGTTGCTTGTGGGAACTGAACCCACCTAATCTGAATACAGTATCACATTTGCATAGAGAAGAAAACATGCATGTTTACTTTTAGAAATCTGCATGCTTAATCTATTACTAATTTGTAGAATACCAATATAGTCAATGCAATCATGTTCATACAGTATGTGCTGCATACATACCCCCTTGTCTCTTTGAGTCTCCCCAGTCTCTCAGCATGTGCATCACTGTTCACTTAAATATCCATGCATTTTTAAAATAAAGAAGGATAAACTAAAACAAAGAGTGAGAAGGTCACACAGAAAAAAAAAAACAATCAGTAAAAACTAAATGAAAACTCCAGCCAAGCTAGAACTTCCACTGAGTGACCTCTCAAACCTCTTGTATCAGAGGCACATGGAATATATGCAAATGACCCTTATGAACATCAGGTGTTTCAGCTATATGGCAATTCTGAATGCCCATTATTTATTTCTTTTAAAGTCATTTCAATGGACAATTTCAGGCAAATAAAGCCAAACCTCACTAGCTGTGGATATGCATATTCTGGGCTTGTTATGACCTCCTCAGCACAGCACAAGCAGAGTGTTTGACTAAGCATAAGAAACACAGGGCTGTTATACCCAGCTGATGTCCATTACCATTAGGCCGACTGCAAATTATCCCAACTAACAAACTAAAACAAACAGTGAGAAGATCTGTAGTCTATAAGGGTCATTTCCATATATCCCATGTGCCTCTGATACAAGAGGTTTGAGAGGTCACTCTGTGAAAATAAAGAAGGAGAGAAAAAGAGATATGAAAGCTTTATGCATAGAAGGCTTGGCTATCTGCAGCTATATATCCCATAGCATTTAACATTGCTTTATCTGTATACTTACAGCCATTGGTTGAGTTTTGCCAGTTTGAGCCATTTCAGGTCACTGTAATGGTGTCTGTACTGCTCCCCAGTATGTGGAATGCTGGCTGTACTGGACAGAGCCTTGGCTAGGCTGTTCTAAGCCTCAACTTTATACCTAGATCTGGTATAACCCCCCTGCAGCAGCTTACAGGTGTAACACTTCACAAGGAGTGCAACAAATATTTTTGACTCCTCTGCACCCCACCTCTGTGCCCTGAATTTGACACCATCCTTCCCACCTCCTGCTATGCTTTTGATGGTCCCCCAACAACAGTACAAGTGCTTTCCTGCTAATTCATGATATCATGTTTTACGACCAGTGCTCATACACGCACAAACATGCCTATTGCTTTCGCTCAATGATAAGTGAAGAGAAACATTACCAAAGAGGAAGGACATTTATGAAAGAGCAAGGATAATGTGACATTTGGCATTGATTTATGTCATGTGTGCTGTTACACCAGGTCACACTTTGTCTACTGGTCAACACTGAAATACTAAATAACTTGGCTTTTAATCCATGACTTTGGCGGGATCAGAGGGATGACTCGGCACATATTTTGTAGAGACTTACACAGTGTTAATAGTAATTTGTAAAACGTGGGATTCAAACCCATGTAAACGATAATGCATACATTTTCACATGTGATTATTCCTCATTGTCACAGAAAATGTGGTTGTCAGCCATGGTCAGTACAGATTTGCAGCTTAATTAGTGACTGGTGCTATAGTTCCATTAAGACTGTGTGTGTGTGTGTGTGTGTGTGTGTGTGTGTGTGTGTGTGTGTGTGTGTCTGTGTGTGTGTGTGTGAAATTACAAGGTACTGCCTTATGCATTCTCATCTGTAATGCAGGTCAAATGTCTGACAATATCCTGGAAATGTAAAGAATTTCATAACTCTAGTAATAGACTGTTGAGTGACACTGCTAAGCATGTTTGTGCTTTATAAGGCAACTGACATTAAATATTCATTTTTTAGCTAGTTAACCATGTTTGCACTAAGAAACACACTGCACAGATGATGATGGTAAAAAAAAAAACAGAAAAAATAATAAAAGCAAAACAAAGTTTAAATGATTAGACAGCTCTGGATTTGAGCCATCAGACTACTGATTGCACTTACAAAACACAGCTATAATAACTTATCTATGTCTCATTGCCACAGTCCCAGCTTTCAAACACCAGTAAAACCATGTACATACAAGCAATATACAATTCCCAACCAGTATTAACAGTTCATACACTTGGATATTCTCAATTGGTTGTACATGTGTGGCTAACATATTTAGTGCAATGAGTGATCACATAAGCATTTATGAATATGTTTACAGAATGCAGCCCTGTCTTCTCTTTGTCTTCTGGTAATTCTTCCCTTATCTTTTCTTTAATATCAGGCATGTAGTATATAATGCATTTAAGGTATGGCATAAATACATAACAGTGAACAACAGTTTTCAGCAAAGGTAGGAGATTTTAATATTATGTACAAAAATATATGTGTGGTGTTTTGCTTTATTTAAAAGCTCGCTGAAGTTAGCTCCACACTTGGTAAGTGTATCCTCACTTACACACCAGTTGCAGGGAATGGTGTTTGAATTGCTGTTGTGTTTTCCTTCACTCACACTAATCATTCACAGTTGCAAGCCATTAGCACCTAACAATTGTTCAGAGCCTACACTATGTTTACATCTCCTACGTGCAGTCAAAAGTTTGGTCTTCGGCAATTCTAATGCGTTCACACCTCATCTGCATATTCAGAGTGCTCAGAGGGCTGAATCTACATTATAAAAAGATAACCATGTAGCTAAGGAACTTGAAGGTGAAGGGAAATCTGTATTTGGACAAAACTGAACATTGGTATTTTTAAGGTGATTTCTCTGCAGAGAAGCCATTTAGTTTACTAAGGTATGCTTCTATTATTCAAGGATATTTTGATTATGTAAACTGTTAGAAATGTATTTATATAGCAAGGAAAATAGAGGTTTTATCTGTGTTCTTTTCTTATACTTTGCTGTTGGCATAGGCAGTTTTGGCAAGCATTTACATTTATGAGTTAGACAGTTTATACTTTTTGCACAACTATGTTCTTAATATTTGCTTTCACAATTTCATATGGTATTGGAGAGATATGTAATGTACATGTCACTGACATTGGTGTTATGCTTCTCAGATGGCCCAGGGAAGCATCCACAGGAGTGGTGGGCACAATGAAAATTGATTAACATTCCTAAATTGACTTATTTATTATTTAGTAATGATAATTGTCATCCAGTAATCAATGACATTACTTTTCAGTCTTCATTATATGCTTGTTGACAGAATGGGTGGTTTCACACACTCCCTTACATTTTTGTTGGATTGTGTAGCAGTGCAACCTACCATTCTGTTTTTCTAACTGAGAAGTGTGTTCCAAGTGCTTCTATGTTGAAAACATGTAGACAGCCAGTAAAACATTGTGCTGAACACACGTCACTTATGTGGTATTCCTTGGGTTTTACAGACATTCACTAATGTTTGGGGTGGGAAAAGACACCTACCATTATCTTCTCCAAAATGATAAGTATGTTTCAAGTGTTTTTCTGTTGAAAATGTGTAAACAGCCTGATAATTTTGTTGAAAACATATATATTACTTATGTTGTATTTCATGGTTTGCACAAACCTTAATTTCTGTGGGAGGGGGAGGTGGGGGAGCCACATAACATTCTGTTGTACTACATAAGAAGTCTGTTTCAAGTGCTTTATGTTGACAAAGAGTATGCAGACTGATTATTTTTGTGAGCACGTACATTACTTGTGTGATATCAAATGTATTTTACCCTTCTCAGTTTTATGTTACATAGCATTATGGCACACAGGCCTACAAATCCACAACACCCCTTTTAAGTGATGCTGAGAATGAGGTCATCATCCAGGCTGTTAGGAGGTATGGAGCCATCCTGCGTGAGAGAGGCTGGAGGGGATATGGCTGCCATAAAGGAGATTTGGGACAAGTTAGTTGCCAATGTGAATGCGGTCGGTGGTTGTGGTGACAATTATCAAGTGCTGCATTAAACCACTGATATGATTTCATCAGCACAGAGGAGGGTAACTGCAGTTGCTTGAGTACAGCTAGCTACGGGGGGGGGGGGTCCTGCTATTGAGTCACCACTGACACCAGATGAGGAGTTCCTGTACACCTGTCCACTATGTGCTTCAGGTAGATGCTAATGTGGCTGGGAGGCCAAGAGTGTCACAAGAGCAGATTCCAGGTAGGTTTACATATGGCGACATTATAGTTTGGCTGCTACTGCTTGTGATACATTTTCACTGTTTCTATCTATTGATAAGTCCTACCATTACACAAGAGAGTTGGTCAGTAGACATGGGTGTGGGTGTACACCTCAGACAAGTTTCAGTTAGAGCTCTTTCAAATGATTGTGTATTCTCTGTTCCTGTGTTATTCCCATTGTGATGATTAATTGCCATCCTTTTATTGCTTAATTTCTTCCAGGTCCATCCTCCCTCCAAAATGATGAGATATCTGTACATGTTATTTATTTCGGCTTAATATTTTTGAGAGAAATAATTTTGTTCCTGTGTTTGTTACTTATTATCACAGGTGATCCTAATAGTGGAAGCGTAGAACTCCTACCGCCTCATCTTAGAGCAATGATAGGCTCTGATGGTGGATGTCAAATGGAGGCATATTTGGAGGGAGCAAAGGTTGAATCTGACTCTGATATTGTGACTCACTCATCCCCTGATTTTCCTTCAGAACCAATCAGTATGCCTATGCATACTCATTCCACTGAGCCCTCAAATAGTGGACAGGTTGTGGGTTAGTGAGGTTAGTGCAGTATCAGTGCCAGTTGGCTCTGGCTGTAGCCAAAGTGAAAGCAAGATGCCAAGCAAGAGAGTTGGTAGGGACACTAGGAGGCAGACTGTTGTCTACTCTCCACCTGATGCTGATGTGTCATTATGTGCCACTTCACCTATGTTTAGGGCCATCATGAAAACACAGGAAAATTCTACTAGGGCCTCCAAGGACATGCTTAGGGTTATAGATGTGGCACAAGCTGATGTGCATGACTGCCTCCACCATGTGGCTGATTCAATGGATCAGATGAATGTCACAATGGAATGGCCAGTGTCTGTGATGGAACATCTGCTTGGAGGGGGACAGTAACCACGTGGCCAAAGGGCTGCAACATAATCTAGTATAAGCCACCATGGCAATGCCTGCTCCCATAGTGACACAACTTCCACTACTCCATCAGTGGTTGAGGTGTCCACACACAGATGTGGTAGTCCACAGTGTCATGGATCTGAGCATAGTCATGATCACTGACATTCAAATAGTGCCACCACATCCGACGATGATCATGGACATGTCAGTGTAACTCCTGGCAGGGCCCATTCTCACAGTCGGAGACAGCAATAATGAATTGGTACCTCTACCATACATGGCTCACACCTGTCTGACTCATCAGGATGTAGAGCTAGTGCAGAGCTTGGTTGTATTCATACACACACTCAGACACACATTTCACATATAGTGACCATACAGAGACCCACACATACATTAAAGAGATTTGCAGGTCATTCTGTCTCAGTGGCTATTTGATAGTATCTATATTTCTACCAGCCTGTGCTAATTCCTCACACACACTCACTGTTTTGGTGTCAGCCTTGGCCTTCTGGCCCCCATCTCTCACCCCCATGCAAATGCTAACTGTGCCATCACCTTGTTTCTATCTTTTTAATTCAGGGTTACATATATACATTTTATACGTTTATATGTTAAAGTATGATGCCATGATCCTGAATGGGTTAAATGTAGAAATGAATTGGAGAATTCTATTGAATGATGTTAAGTAATTGATTAATTGTTTTATTCATTTATTGATGTGGATATATAGGCAGGTGGATTGTTTTGTAATATTATACTCCTTGAAGGCTGATTTTGCTGAGATATCAGAGTAATAAAGTGTGTGGATTTTTAGCCTGGTGGTCTTCTTATCTGTTTTGGTGTTTCGTCAACTTGTGGTTATATATTACATACGTACATTGTCTGATGCACAGGATGGATAGCTAAATGAGTGCTTGGAATATGCATTTCCTACAGTTTCTCCTGCCAGTCTGGATGATGTGTGCATCCTGAGACAGTGTAGCAACTGGCTCATGTACATGGACAAACATCTACTACTACCACCTATGAATACAATTTGCACGAGATGCAATTGCATTAGGAACCTAGAGTCTATGATCTCTTCCTCACAAACCAGTATATTTGTCACTGAGAAGGTTGTCAACACAATCACTACACCTCAAACACCACCCACACATACACAACACACACCCACATATGCAGAGGTCCTCAACAAAAACATACCCAAATAAAGGAAACCTCTAAGGCAAAAAACACAAGCGATCTCCACAGCCCTCCGCACCACATACCTCACATAATCCACACACCTGTGTCTCGCAGCCACTAAGGCTTTCCCATAAACCCAACATATTAGTCATAGGACACTCCATTGTGAGACACATAGATGCTCCTCTCCCAGGCCGGATAACGATAAAGTCACGGTTAGTTGTCTGTCAGTGGCCAGAATCCACCATATCACATAGGCACTCATGTCTCTCAACAACAGGTACTGTTATGACTTTGTCATAGACCATGTTGGCGTGAATGACTTGAGAAATACCTCCCTGGACTATATGAAGAGTGACATGATTGAGCTCGCTGAATATATATCCAAGGAAGATATGTCCCTAGTCTTAAGAAGCATTCTACCATCACCCAGAATGATGTCTCAATATAAACAGAAAATGATTGACTTTAACAATTGGCTTAGTTTCTGGTGTCATTCCAGGGGGATCCAGTACCTGACAGCCTGGGAAGTTATGATCGACAGACCACAATGCTTTGCCATAGCTGGCCTGCATCTGTTTCACTTGTGAATCAGGCTTCTGGCAAATGCACTTGCCTCCCCCTATAGTGCCTTTTTTTAGGAAAAGTGATGAGGTTAAAACTACCAGCATAAAAAGTTTCAACAAAACACAAATTAAAGATCATGCTGCTAAATCCTAGGAGTCTAAACATAAAACTGCACTCATTGCAAGCATTCTGTACCTGAAAAATGTTGAAATCTGCACAGTCATAGAAACTTGGTTCAAAGCTGTAGATAGCACAACAGCAGTACCTGATTATTCATCCTATCATACGTTCAGACCCCAAAATGTGGGCCGTAAAGCCAAAGGAGGTGGAGTTTCAGTATATATTAAACATACACACACCTCCAGGCTGGTCAAACAGTATGATGCACAGGAGACACTCCAAGTGCAGTTAACCATTGACAAGAACCCTATAAAAATCATAGCTAGCTACTGGCCCCAAAATCTGACTCAAGATGCCCAATCTGCTTATCTGGACCTCTTTGAAACTATCAAGATTCAACCCTTTACCTGATCCTGGGTGACTTTAACTACACAAACATAGATTGGAAGAACAACTCATGCCAGAGATTCCTCAAGTTTGTCATTGCAAACACCTTGGAGCAGCTAGTCAATACCCCCATAAGAGGTAATAATAACTTGGACTTGGTATTAATTAACATGAGTAACCAGTGCAGCATCTCTGCAGTATCATCCTCCCTGGTAAGATCTGACCATAAAGCAATCACTTTCAAAGTCACCATCTCCCCCGATCCCCCACTAGCTAAGGTCATACAAAAAAACTTCTCCAAAGCTGATTACAGCCACCTGAGGGATTGTTTAAACAGCTTCACAGCCCCACTCCCCCTCTCTAGGAACTGGCACCAATATCCAAAACTACACCAAAGCACTATAAGAGCATTTATATAGCTGCATGGAATCAGGAATACCAGACAGGACTAAATCATCCTCCACAAGGAAGAGTAAACCTGTCTGGTGGACATCTGCAATAAATAAACTCTATAACAAAAGGAAAAAAAATGCTGTCCAGGACCAAGAAGGAGCAGGTGCCCAGTTGGAAGCAATCTCTCCTTAGCCTGAACAAGCAAATAAGAGCACTATTGAAATCCTCCAAATCAAACTTCAAGTCCAAATTGGCCACATAAATTAAAGACTATCACAAAGCTTTCTTCACATATGTCCACAATCTCAAAGGAAGCACACAGATATGTTCAGAATTGCTAGTCAAGGGCACCACATACACAAACACTGTAGATATAGCCAGCCTGCTGGCAGACAGGTTCAGTGAAAATTTCACCCCTGTGTCCCCCCATCAGTAAATCAGGACATCCCCAGTACCTGCCCCCTTCTCCTTATATATAACAGATCATCACTGCTCCCTCAAAGGCAAAACACACTCAAAACATGAACCATAAAGAATCATAGAAAATGATGACGTTTATATCATATGGGATCACCCAATACCAATGTTCCAAAAGATAGATGCGAGAAAACCAGATATAGTGGTCCAAGAAAAGAAGATAAAAGTAGCATTTATCATTGAAATCACCACACCTAGTGACTACAGTGTCTTGTGTACAGAGAGACACAAAGTCATAAAATACCTGGATCTGCAGGTGGAAATGAAAGCCATGTGGAAAAAAGATACCCAGACAGTTCCAATAGTAGTAGGAGCAATGGGTCTTATAAAAAATAATTTACAACTGTATTTAGATATGTTACTAATTCATGTAACACCATACAAATTGCAGAAGAAGTCATTACTCACACATCGTGGGTACTGCAAATAGAACTTTTGGCTGACATCAATGAGTAAAACAATGCTAATTTCATGAACTTTAATTGTACTTTGACTTAGGAATGGGGTCTTTTCCTGTCATGGTATTAGAAACCCAAAAGACTTGGAGAAATTAAAAACGGCAAAACATACAGCCTCTATGAGACTTGATAACATCTCAGGCTGCATCCTACATGAACTCAGGCAGGAACTTGCAGCACAATTAGGTGCCCTATTCAACCAAAGCCTGAGTACTGGCTTCATCCCAGCTGCATGGAGGACAGCCACTGTCACCCCATTGCACAAAGATGGAGCATCCACCAATCTGGGAAATTATAGACCCATCAGCCTAACTAGCCTGATATGCAAGGCCATGGAGTGGATTATCATGGACCTCATTAACAAGGACATTGACAACTTCCAAACACTCAATCACAGACAGTTTGGCTTCATCAGGGGGAGGTAATGTCTATTAAATTTGGTCTACTTCTTTGAGACAGTCACCAAAGCAATGGATGGGAGGATGATGATGCACACCACCTACCTTGACCTGGCCAAAGTCTTTGACACTATTCCCCACTATGGCATAATAGATAAACTCACGACCAATCAACTAAATAAGTAACTTGAAAAAACAAAAAACTTAAATGCAAGCATAATCAGAAGGATGTAACTCAATAAGACAGCTAGCGTTAAAACACCAAATTTATTGTGAGCGCTTTCGAAGGGGTCTCTGCCCCAACTTCTTCAGACAAATTATAATTTGTAATCCGCGCCTTATATACAAATCTAAGCATCAATAATTCAATTACCAAAAACAATTACATTATATAAAATACTTATTTAAGTTAAAACCTTTAAAACATGACATTCATTACTATACAAATAAAAGAGCTCATCTAAGCGATACACTCCTCACTATAAGGAGCAATTCTATATAATAATATTAAAAACCATATAATTTAACTAATATTCCATCATTTATTATTAATTATTAAACCACAGCCTTGGTGACACTTTTTAATACACACCTAAATGCACAGCTATTATGGAGCCTTCTAAAAGTGCCCCTTCTTTTTTGGGACCTTCATTAATATTTTTATATATTTTGGTTTTACCCATGCTTCAATATTTTAGAGTTATAGTCAAAGCATTGCCTACTCAAAAAAAAAAAAAAAAAAAAAAAAATATATATATATATATATATATATATATATATATATATATATATATATATATATTCCCCCATTACAACCCAACTACAAGCTCTACCTCGCCAATACAGTCCTCTAATCATTTTGACCAACTAAATCAGCTACATAGCTAGCACTACAGACTTACTCTTATATGTATATTTATATATCTATATATATATATATATATATATATATATATATATATATATATATATATATCTACATTAACCTAATAAATTAATCATAAATATATATGTTATATGTGTGTCCATTAGTTAATACTAACCACATTATTTTTTATTATTTATTTATTATTTATTCATCATATACCATGTCTTAATTTGTAAGCTAGTAATAACACACATATAAATGTATACATTTATACATTCTTGTATATATATATATATATATATATATATATATATATATATGTATATATATATGTATATATATATATATATATATATATATATATATATATATACATATATATATATATATATATATATATATATATATATAGATACACTTTCATGTGTTTAACTGATTTTCATCTATGCAAAGCTTTCACCTTCAAAATACTTTTAATTTTATGGCAGCTGAAACTAGAGGAGAACAAATTAATGTGGCAAATTCGAACTTCAGCACATATTCCACCAGGGTTAAATGAGTATTGTTCAATTAAAAGTATTTTGAAGTTGAAAGCTTTGCATAGATGAAAATGAGTTAAACACATTAAAGTGTATATATATATATATATATATATATATATATATATATATATATATATATAGGTTCATAGGTTTATGTTCATAGGTTCATACTAGGCTATCTGCCCTAGGGCATTTATAAGCCTAGCCAGAATGTGTTTGGCTTTCGCCACCCATTTTAAATTTATTTTGCTATGCCCTTTTTCGAGGTTAGTATACTGTGCCTCTGTCTAACAGTGACACAGAAGTGATACCCGGGGTAAACCTATGATCTCCCATCCACTCATCAAGATTCCTCTTGAAGAGAGTCAATGAGGGACTCTGCTTAACCTGGACTGGGATTTTATTGCAGAGTGAAGGGAGCCTCTGGGTTATGAATCTGTCCCTCCAGCATGTCCTATTTATTTCAGTGCTGAGGTTCAAGTCTCTTGAGCGCGTAGCTCGATGGGATTTGGATTTTCTGAGGTGCAGCATGTCCATTAATTCCGGGTTGGACATGGCTTTATACGTCAGGCATAGATCGCCTCTGAACAGGCGGTATGCCACTGAGTAGAGCTGGAGTTTCTTTAACCGGGCAGCTTATGGCATATGTTTGAGCCCTTTGATCCTCTTGGTGAGGTACTTTTGGGGTTTTTCCAGTTGCTGCAGGTGTCTGGTAAGGTACATCCCAAAAGGGGCATTGTACTCAATTATGGGCCTGATGAGGGATGAGTAAAGAGGCACAATGACCTCCCCTGATCTAGATGTGAGTCCCTTCATGATTAGGTGGGCTATATAAAATGTTTTTCTAACCACTTTGGCCACATGGTTGTCAAATGAGAGATTGCTATCAACTTGGGTCCCCAGGTCCCTAATTACTTCTTCTGTACTTAATGGATTACCACCTATGTGGTAATTTGTGGGCACTTTGTTTTTGCCAAAGGGGATGACTATACACTTTTTGGCATTTAGCTTGAGGCCATGGCTCTGGCACCAGTTGTCTGTTTCTATGAGGCCCTTTTGGAGGATGCTTGTGTCAGCTGGAGAGTCGATTATGGCGCCCAGTTTGCAGTCATCTGCGAACTTGGTCAGCCACAGTCCTTCCGTGTTGGCCTGTACCTCCGAGAAATATATACCGAACAAGAGAGGTCCTAGGACTGAGCCTTGTGGGACACCACTTGTAACTGGTTTGGAATCTGACATGGCTCCAGCAATTCTAACCATGTGGGTTCTGTCCTTGAGCCAGTTTGCAATCCATCTAGTGACATAGGGGTTTATATTTAAGCTGGTGAGCTTATCTATAATGCCCGAGTGGGGTATTGTGTTGAAGGCTTTTGCGATGTCCAGGTAGGCTGTGTGGACCACCTTCCCCTCGTCAATGGCTTTGGTGACTGTTTCAAAGAAATCAACCAGGTTTAAGAGGCAGGATCTGCCCTTAACAAAGTCGAACTGGGTAGGATCCAGTGTCTGTAGGTCCCCAATATCTTTATTTATGAGGTCCATGATGATCCTTTCCATAGCTTTGCAGACCAAGCTAGTCAGGCTTATGGGACGATAGTTTCCAGATCCGTTGAGGCACCACCTTTATGGAGAGGGACCACTGTTGCTGTACGCCACTCTTTGGGCACATATCCTGTAGTAAGGCTGAGACTGAACAGTAGTTTTATGTTTGGGTTTAGCTCTTCTTGGAGTTCATGTAGGACGCAGCCGGGACACCGTCTGGTCCCATTGATGCTGTGTTTTTTGCTTTGGAGAGGGCGGCTCTTACCTGAGCATCTGAGATGTCAGGGGGGCAGCAATCTTGCGGGGATAGATATTTGCCCTATTGGTGGGGAGGGGGGAGAAGTTTGCACTGAACCTGTCAGCTAGGATGTTGGCAATGTCTGTGGGTTCAGTGTATTTTTTGTCATTTTGGACTAATTCTGAGCATATCTGGGAATTACCACCCAGGTTCCTAACATAACTAAAGAAAGCCTTGTGATTATCCTTAGTGTCCTGTGCAATTTTTCTCTTGAAGCTGGCCTTAGACAATTTTATGAGTGCCCGTAGTTTTTTGCTAATACTGATCAGTGATGCCTTCCCTTTTTGGGATTTTGCTCTATCATTTAGTAGCTTCCTCCTTCTATTGTATAATTTGTTTATGGCTGGGGTCCACCAGACAGGACATCTGCCTTTGGAGGATTGGGTCTTGGTTTTATTTGGGATCAAGATGATCCATGCATTCCTGAAGGTGTTCATAGAATGCGTTTATAAAGGATTCTGTGGTCTGGGCCGTATTTTCCACTTGCCCGGGGGCTTTGAAGGATTCCACCTCGGTTTTGAGGAGTGTGAAATTTGCTTTAGAGAAGTTTTTCGCTGTGGTTTTCTGGGCAGGGGGTGGGGTCGGGATGTGAATATCCAATGAGATTAGTTTATGGTCTGATCTTACCAGTGAGGGATACACTTCTGGTCTGGAGCATAGAGTCCCCATGTTGGTGATGATCAGGTCCAGTATGTTTTCCACTCTTGTGGGAGTGGTAACAAGTTGTTCCATAGCATTTGAGTTTATAAATTCTAGGAAGCTTTGGGCTAGGGTGTTGGAGCTAGAGTAATGCTCCCAGTCTATGTTTGGGTAGTTGAAGTTGCCTAATATAATGGTGTTTGGAGAGACCTTCATATTTTCCGGTGTTCTCAGGAAGGGCGAGTGGGGTTCCTGGGTTTGGGAGGGTGGTCTTTAGCAGGCTATAAACTGGAAGGCAGTTTTACCCACTGTTAGTTGCACATGGATAGTCTCTGATGCTTCGTGCTTTGCCAACAACCTGGAGGTGTGGGTATCTTTGATGAATATCGATACTCCCCCTTCTTTTGTGGTTCGGTCCAAGTTTTGTGGCCGAAAAGCATGGTATGCGGTATAACCTGATAGTGCTGGGGTGCTCTCAGGAGCCCTGAACCAGGTTTTTGTTACTGCACAGATATCGATGTTCTCCATGCTAAGGAGAGTTTTGAGTGTGTGCATCTTGAGGTTTAGACTTCTGGCGTTGAGTAGCATTACTCTTAGTTTCTTATCCCTTGTGATACCTATGGAGGTGGGTTTGTCTTTTGAGCTTTGCCTAAAAAAGGCACTATGGGGGTAGCAAGAGCCTTTGCTAATATCCGAAAGCCCAGGGGAGACAGGTGCAAGCCGTCCCTAGTGAAGCATCGTGGCTTGTCGAGCATATCATCCCAAGCTGACAGGCATTGGATCCCCTTTGAATGACACCAGTACTTAAGCCAATTGTTAAAATTGATCATCTTGTCTTCATATTGTGGCATCATTCTTGGTGAGGGTAAGATGCTACTCAAGGTCAGGGTCATACCGGCCTGGGCTACATGCTCAGAGAGCTCCATTATGTCTCTTTTCATGTAGTCCAGGGAGGTACGTCTCAGGTCATTCACACCAGCATGGACAATGACTGAGTCATATTTGTACTTGCCTTGGAGTGACCTGAGTGCTTGTGTTATGTGGCGGATCCTAGTGCCCAACAGGCTGCTCACCGTGACCCCCTCCTTGTTCAGCCTGGTGAGCGGGACGTCAGTGTGCCTGATGATAGAGTCACCTATTACAAGTGTATCAGGTGTGTTGTTTAGTCTTAAGGGCTGTGACTGTTTGGCACACTGGCTTTGTGAGATATGTTTTACACGTGTTTTGTTTTGGGGTAGCGGTTGCTTGGGTGTCTGCTTTGGAAGTCTCTGCTGCTTAGGCAGATCTTTATTTAGAGCCTCCGAGTATGTTTTTGTGTGATTATGTGTTTGGTTTGCTGTCTTGGTAGGTCTATGTGAGACTGGAATTGTAGTGAGTGTGGTTTCCTTCTCCTCCTGACTGGTTATGCCAGTACTGAGTTGAGAGAGCTTAGCCTCCAGTTTGGCTATATGGTTGCATCTCTCACATGTGTTGGAATTTGTTGGGAGGAGGAGAGGGTTGTCTGTGTACATGAGGCAGTTGTAACATTGCCTCAAGATTCCCAGATTCACCAGCTAGACCGGAGAGGAGATTGACAACTGACCTTTGGACATGCTAGAATAATATTGGGAATTCCTTAATAATTGAAAACAAGGGCCAGTGGGGAGTGAGGGTGTAGTGCTTTTAATTTTTAGTGCTGACTTATATAATTGATTTAGTGAGCAAGTGCCAGGTGACTTAAGTGCAATGTGTTACAGGTAACTTAAATGCAAAAACGACAAACAGTAACTTTCTTTAAAGTGAAACAAGGAAATAAGTACAGTAAGCAATGCAGATATCACTAGTGATCCACAGAAGCACTGAGAAGCCACGTATTAGGTGGAATTAGCGTTCCAGGGAAATAACAAGCAAACAAACAACAAGCATATAAACAAAGCTAGATTCAGCAGGCCTGGATCTAGTCTATGCTACAGCAAAGAAGGTGTACCAATTTCAGTAAGATACAGTTCAAATATTCAGGCACTATAAACCTTTAACCAGAAATTCCCAGCTCAGAAGGGCAGAGTCTAGCCTCTTCCCCCACAAGAGTGCAGACCACGAACCTTCTTAATGTAAAATAACTGGCCTGAAGCCCAAGTGCTTAAACCAGAACTAATACACTTTAAGAATAACAGACACTGGGCTCTCAATCAGCAGTTCCCAACTTAGAAGGATGAAAGCTACCTGTCCTGCCACCACAATGCATGCCACAAACCTTTCTAATGTAAAACAACTGGTCTGAAGCCCAAGTGCTTAATCCAAAAGACTTAGAATGATAGCTACACTTTAATCAAGTTACTACCAAGCAGTAATAAATACAATTGAATACTTTAGAGAATGCCTGGATTAGTGCTCAAGTTACACAAACAAAGCTAGATCCAGCAGGCCCGAATCCAGTCTATGCCACAGCAAACAAGGCGCACCAACTTCAGTAAGAAGCAGTTCAGATATGCATGCACTATAAGCCTTTAACCAGAAATTCCCAGCTCAGAAGGGCAGAGTCCAGCCTCTCCTCCCACAAGAGTGCAGACCACGAACCCTCCTAATGTAAAATAACTGGCCTGAAACCCAAGTGCTTAAACCAGAATTAATACACTTTTAGAATAACAGACACTGAGCCCTCAGTCAGCAGTTCCCAACCTAGAAGGATGTAAGCTACCTGTTCTGCCACTACAGTGCAGACCACAAACCCTCTCAGTGCAAAACAACTGGTCCAAAGCCCAAGTGTTTAAACCTAAAGGCTTAGAATGAGTTACACCAAGCAGTAATAAATACAATTGAGTACTTTTAAGAAGATGCAAAAGTAAAATAAAGTAGGTAGAAACAGAAGTACAGTAAAAGCAGATGAATTTTTTTTTCTGAACAAGTGCTGAGATCAAAGAAACAGATTTGAGTGCTGAAACTAGAAAACTGGCTAGTTATAAGAAAAAAAACTAAGCTAGAAGGCTTCCCTCCAACACAGAAGGGCTTGGGAGCTCAGAAGCCTACAAATAGTCTATACCACTTAACAGGAAAGGCAGGAAACAAGCTTAATTTTTTTTTTTGTTTCTCAGATGCTCTCTTTGTACACAGTAGGAGTGCCTGAAATCAGAATATGATCTCTCTGCACTCAGTTGAGTGAGCAAATGAGATGGGCCCAGAAGGAGTATCCAAACACAAATTTACAAGAGGGGCAGGCAGTTTCAAGGCCACTAAGATTAACACCAAAACAAAAACAGTGAGGGTGGGTGGGACTAACTGAAGAGCAGAGTCAAAACTTCCAGTTTAGCTAATATTCCTGCAACACAGTTAAAATCAATTTAAATACTGTATTTTTTTGAAAAAAAAGGTGCAGATCAAGGTACTTAAATTCTCTTATACGTCCAGTTGAATTCAACAAATTCTTACAAGAATGTATAAATGTATAAATGTATATGTGTGTTATACTAGCTTACAAGCTAAGAAATGGTATATGATAAATAAATAATAAAAAATAATGTGGTTAGTATTAACTAATGGACACACATATAACATATATATTTATGAGTAATTTATTAGGTTATGGTAGAAATATATATATATATATATATATATATATATATATATATATATATATATATATATATATATATATTTATATATATATATATACATATAAGAGTAAGTCTGTAGTGCTAGCTATGTAGCTGATTTAGTTGGTCAAAATATATATATACTTTTTTTTTTTATATATATATTTTTTTTGAGTAGGCAATGCTTTGACTATAAGTTTAAAATATTGAAGCATTGTAAAACCAAAATATATAAAAATATTAATGAAGGTCCCAAAAAAGAAGGGGCACTTTTAGAAGGCTCCATAATAGTTGTGCATTTAGGTGTGTATTAAAAAGTATCACCATGGTTGTGGTTTAATAATTAATAATAAATGAAGGAATATTATTTAAATTATATGGTTTCTAATATTATTATATATAATTGCTCCTTATAGTGAGGAGTGTATAGCTTAGATGAGCTCATTTATTTGTATAGTAATGAATGTCATGTTTTTAAGATTTTAACTTAAATAAGTATTTTATATAATATAATTGTTTTTGTTAATTGAATTATTGATGGTTAGATTTGTATATAAGGCGAGGATTACCTAGTATAATTTGTCTGAAGAAGTTGGGGTGGAGACCCCTTTGAAAGCGCTCACAATAAATTTGGTGTTTTAATGCTCGCTGTCTTATTGAGTTACATCCTTCTGATTACGCTTGCATAATAGATAAACTCTCTCATTGGGCATCAATCCATATTTTACAGACAGGTAGCAATCTGGTTCACTGATAAAACCCACTGAGTCAAAATAGGGGAAGCCGCCTCAAGCAGTAGAACTGTAATGAGTGGCATACCCCAGGGTTCGGTCTTGGGGACTCTGCTATTTGGGATATATTTTCTGAGATGTAGGCCAAAACCAGTGGGCTATGGGGGGGGTTATATCAGAAGAGCGAAAGCTCACAAGAACAAACACTCTTTTGATCGAAAATGACGGACATTGAAATGCTTTTTCTGGGGTCGCAGTACAGTAAGGATACGAATATTTGTTCTTTCCTCACTGTAGTGTAACCTTAGAGTTGGAATATATATTTGGCAGAGGATGTGAGGGGTGCAGCCCTCCACAATATGAAGTTCGATGTTTGTGCTTTTTCTATGTTTGAGCATTCATTCTTGTGAACTTTCACTCTTCTGATATAGACCCATGTGTGACCAAGTGTGCAGATGACTGGAAGTTGGGCACTATCATCAATTCCTCTAGTCATGTGGAGAGCCTCCTAGAGGATCCCAAACAAATGACTCATGCCAGAAACATGCCCTCAAGCTGAATGCCAAAAAATGCATCATTATCCCCTTCAGGGAGAGTGACATCCCCACCAATTATCACATTAATCACAATGTCCTAAGCACACAATCAGTCATGAGGGATTTGGGCACCCAGGATGATAGCCACCTGGCTTTTGACCACCATGTTTCTTCCATTGTACGGAAAGCTTTCTACATAGCCCACCTCATATGTAAGGGTATCCCATCCAGGGACAAGGAGGTCATACCATCCCTGTATTCTTCCCTTATAAGGCCCATTATTGAGTACAATGCCCAATTTGGCATGTACCTTTCAAAGCACATCCAACAGCTGGGGAGACCACAGATGTCCCGCACCAATATAATCCAGGGCCTCAAAAATCTACCATACACAGATAGGCTAAAAGCCCTATCCCTCTACACAGTTTCATACAGACTCCTCAGAGGTGACCTCTATCTGGCATACAAGATGATCTCAGACCCCACCTTAATGGGACTGCTTCATATCTGCAAGTCAAACTCCACTCAAGTAACCTGCATGTGTGGCCTCAACCTGGTCTGCGACAATAATAGGACCTGTTGGTGGGATAGATTAGTGTCCAGAGACTCCCCCCAACTGTGGAATAGATTTCTTCTCCACGTTAAGCAGAGTACCTCTTTACCCCTTTTTAAGCAAAACCTGGATAACTAGATGGGAAACAGAAAATACACCCCTGAGATTCCACCCATATCCCTGCTTCACTGGGGTATCAGGTGCAGACTTGTCTAAACATGGGCTAATCTCTTGGCTAGGCGTATAAGGGCCTCAGGGTAAATAGCCTAGTGACTTTCTATGATCCTATGATCCTATTATTGGTGATGTTATTTTGACATTTTTGTTTTTTTAATTTATTACAGTATTTTAGCATTGTGATTCCTATCTTGAAATTGTTGATATGGTAGTCATGCTTACTGCTCTGCTTGTGAGACTACAGGGATAAGCAGAGTTGTACTGATTTTTCTGTACTGGGTATTTTAGATTCATGAGCCATTTAAGCTGATAAACTGCATAAATATATATTACAGAAATCATTCATGTCACATATTGATGTCATTTTTGGACAACTCACACACATTCTACTTAGGTACATTTTCAAATAACATCATGCACGTATCTGCCATTCTTTGATATTCTTACACATTTTTTTTTCTTTTACAAGTTCAGCACTTACCTTGATAGTCCTGCAGTTACAAATTCTGTCATTCAGGGCTGACTCTTTCTGATGCTAACAGTACACAGCCATTACATGGGTAAATAAAGGTCATGAGCATTTCTTGGCATCAATTTTGCCGTATGTAAGTGCATAAGATGAAAGTTGTACCTCTTAGCTGGTTAGCATGTGTGCTCTCTGTTACCTCTTGGCTAAGATGAGGGAATATTGTGCACGCCTATGTCCACCTATACATACAACAGCTGCTGGTACCCCTCTGACTCCTCATCTGTGTGTGGTTGTGGTGACCTTGCCAGTGGTGGTGGATTGTTTGTTCTTAGCCACTGGTGTTCCATTTGCAGGTGTTTTTGCAGGATCATATTGTGTATGATAGCACAGACTGTGATAATTTTGGCATAAGTACTGGAACTGTGTTGCAGAGCATCCCCAGATGTATCTAGGCACCCAAACCATGTTTGCAGAAGACCAAACACATGCTCTGTGATATTCCTTTCTTGAGCACGTGTCTCATTAATAATGCTCTTCCATGGGTGGGCCAACACACACACACACACACACACACACACACACACACACACACACACACACACACACGCACACACACACACACACACACACACACACACTTTCAGAATAATTCCCTTTGCATTACACATGCCCTGGCATTTAATACAGTGGAACTAATAATAGAAACCTATGCAGGTTTTCTACTCCATAGCACACTTTCATGTGCCCTGGGTGTTGCCTTGATCTCAATGTGCATGTAGTCTATGACACCCAGGACTTCAGGAAAGTGTGCTATGGCGTAGAAATCCTGCATAGTTCTATCTCTGTCCTCAGGGGTGCAGGGAAATATATGAAGTCACTGGCATGTTGTAGTACAGAATTCAGGAACTGGTGTAGAATCCTGGATGCTGATGCCTGTGACAACCCCAGCATGGCCCCTGTTGGGCTCTGAAATGTTCTTTTACCTAATATTCTAATTGCTAGACATACCCTTGTCTCTACGGGTATTGGCTCGGTTTGCCCTTGTTCTCAAGTGAGGATGACAGTGGCTGAAACATTCCAGGACTGTGTCTCTATCCACACTGTAGCTCTCTATTTCCACCTCATGCAGACCATGAAAAGGTAAACTGGGTCTAAATATCCTTCTCCTCCTTGCCTGAAGTCTATCATCATCATCAACAGTAGCAGCAGCATAGACTTTAGCCTGTTGCACATGCACATGGGGAAGAGCATCAGCAGCCCATAACATTCTTTCCCACCAGTGTAGCTTCCTTGGCTGTTATCCACTAGCTTTTGAAATGCAAAGCAAAAGGCTACTCTAAGTGTACACGATTGCTTTATAGCTTGTAGAATTCCTCCACCATCTTGGATTGGTTAATTATTATACAATTCAGCAGCTTATGCAGTAATTATAATGTCATGATGTTTACCATGTTTTCTTGGCCCTACGCATTGTGTAGAGCCTCTTACTGAATACAAATCAGTGTGTTACCATTTGCGTATTACAATGTGATGCGCACACAGTTTTAGCGAGCCATGTAAGATTTATTTAATCTGCTCCTATGTGTTGTTTTTCAGGGTCATGGCTAAAATGTTTTTTGTCAAACACCAAATTTTAAAATATTTAAATAAATAAACAAACTAAATAAAATAAATATAAACATTAAGACAGCAAACTCTGTATGTTGTGGCAAGTGTAAAAAATAAAAGAGTAAAAATAATTCATGACATTTATGCAGGGATCAATGACCATATATTTCAGCTTTGCATGTGAGACTTTACCCTGACAGAAAAGAGTCATCTAAAATTTGCTTTTGATGCTCTTATATATCTGTTCTTGAAATTTCTTTATTGCGGTTCTGGGCTCAGCATTCCAAAATAGATTCATATGGGACTTTTCCACTTACTTAGCTGAATAGTAGACTTTACTGGCCATGAATAATGTCCACAGATGTAGAATCTATTTGCTATGCTGAAGCAGTTGATATTTGCATGCACAGAAAGAGCTAATGTATTTATGTACATTCTTCACAGTTGTATGAAATAAAGAAAAGAAAAAAAAAACATATAATGGAAACCACAGTGACAACTTCTTTTATGCAGCTTCATTGTATAGCGGTTCTATGCCATCATGCAGTTTTGGTGGAAATGTTCATTATGAGCTACATCTGTTATCACTGAACATTCTGCTATTACCAAATAAAATGTAGTGATCAGTACAGTGTTTTTGACATACTTTAGTAGTGACTCTGCGAATCTTATTTTTTGTCTTTTTGAAATTTTGCCATTATCTTACTTTCCCAGTGATGCAGTCTGCATACCAACCATCCAATTGCACTTATCACATTATTAGTAACTTTATTTACAAACAGTGAGTTTCACAGTCAAAAGATGGAAAACACTCATTATTTTAAGTGAACAATGTTTTTTGTGAGTTTACCAAACTGCTACTAGCTAATTTTCCTACCAAATGATCCTACTCAGTCATTCACTGAGGACAGAGCTCTCCAGGCCATTCTTCCCCCAGGTTAGATGAGAACCAAGTGTTAAGGTGTAGGTCACTGCACCAGTCCTGTGGACTACCCAACTGGCACGCTCTCAGCAGTCTGTGCATTCAACAATTGCTTCCTCTCAGGAAATGCATGTACACACCAATGCAAAAGCAACATCCCAAATAAGTAATGTGAGTATGCTAGGCTCCTTGCTGTGGATGATACACTTATACACTTGCATGCATCATCACTGCAGTGATCAGGGATGCCTTTTTGCTCAAATTGGTGAGCTGGAATAAGCTGCTCACCACCTCACACCTCTGTTCCTCCATCACCCATTCTACTAGCTGAACATAGGCTGCTCAGGGTACACTCAGGACTTTATCACTTTATGCAATGGGGCTGAGAATTGCAGAAGTGTTTCGCTAGACCTGTTGATCCAGTTACCAGATCAGGAACATATCCATTATATTTTTGTACAGTTAGTGTCATAACTTCTGCATCCAATAAATTGACATTTATCAGTAATGTAGATTCATTCATGTACTTGCATGCCAAATACTACTGTTTATCATTATCTTCATCAGTCCTAATGTGCCTTTTCTCTGGCTTCCATAATTATTTCTCCCTTCATCTGCACCATCTGGATAAGCACAGCATCATTCCCAATGTGCATATATTGTTGTTCATGATGATATACCATAAGATGTACAAACATGTGACTTACTTTGATGTCTGAAATTATCCTAATATCCTAGGACTGACTTAGGCAAAAGAGACATCCTCTAAAACAATAAATTCTGCCTGGTCAGCTACAAACAGAAGTGGAAGCAACTCATGGGCTGTACAAACAGCTGGTGTCCTAGGCACTTTGCCACTATGCATGTTCATGTCACCCCTTTGAGTCTTCTCTTCTCTTGGACATAAACCATGTTTGTCCTCTTTGGGTTGTCTCATTCCCCAATTTGCTACCATGTTTGTTTTAATGATGTTTCATCAAAAGTTTATGGAAGGCCAGTGCTAAACAACAAGAATATTTTGATTAAAATAGACAACATTAACCTTGTAAATACTAATTATCTTCATACACAGTATTCTATCAGTCCACTTGTTCTTTGCTGCCTTGATGTTAATGGCATACCAACTATCCTCTGCTGTTCAAGCTTTATTAGCTTTCCTCCATATTTGAATTTTGGAGTAAACTGTAACATAGCGGCAGATACTGTTCAAAATAGATCTAGCTTTCATGAAATTGGCAGGTGCAAGTTAATATATTTCATCTTGCCTAAATCTTCACATCTTAGGCTAATTACATTGCTACTTATACTTTGTTTTGCTGTTTTCTAGCTTATTTATATTCTGTAGCATACAGTGTAGTCATCTATTTATTTGCAGATATTGTGTTAGCTGGGTCTCCTGCAATTATAATTTTTGTTACGGCAATTTCCTGTAGTTATATAATAACCTGCATATTATTAGGTGAACTGTTACATTCCGACTTATACTTTGTTTTGCTGTTTTCTAGAATATTTATGTTATGTATATTGCAGTGTAGTCATCTATTTCACTCTCAGATATTGTGTTAACTGGGTCTCCCACAAGTATAGTTTTGTTTTTACTGCATTTATCTGTAATGATATAATTACTTCTTTAACTGTTGCTTTTATTCTATACCTGCTAGCTGTATTTGTTTTGCTTTCCTGTTCTCTGTCACACTTTAAATCACATTTTCTCTCTTTCCTTTTACCATACTGCCTATATTGTGTCTATAATTTTCACCTCTAACAATTAAAAAAAAATGTACTAACAGCCTTTTGAAGTCTCTCTTTTTTTCCCAGTCTGAAGTGCTGCTCACTCTCTGCAGGTCCACACCTCCCTCCAGCTGGTCCCATTCACCTCACTGCCTTTTGTACTTCTCGCTCAACTAAGAACATAGAGATCCTACAGTATAAGAATTAAAACCTACAGTTAAGCTAATGTAGGTGACTTCCTGCAATAATACCTGTGAACAACTTAAATTTATTGGCATATTAATACCTATATTATGTGGCATGCACACTCACTGGGGCAGCAGATTATAGCATCCCCTCTTTTTCTCCACTACTTGCCTTTCTCACTTTCTGCCCCTAGGTGGCAGTAAAACACTGCTCTTTGAGGCTACTCCATGTACTAAAAAGGCTCAGTCAAGCTGTTTTCCCCATGGAGACTCTGAATCAGTGTCTCCCAGTTGTAAGTGCTACCTACAAAGCATAGCATACTGCTGCTGTAATAGCAAAAGCACCCCTGAAAACTAGTAGTCACAGCTCTCACTTTCTTACCATTCCACAGTTTCAGTTCCAAGCCTCACCAATATTTTTTTTCTTAGCAGCTGTTTGGCTGGCTCTGCCTTTTCCATTCGCCCTTTGGGCTCACTACACACGCCAACCCTACCCCCATTTTCCACCCACCCCTGTATCCCCAGATTTATACTTAGGAATAACTCCACCCCCTCGAATCAACTTTAACTTGCTCAACCAATCCACTTCTGACTGTACCCTCCCCATCCTCAATAGACTCCTCCCCTCTCTTCCCCAACCTCCACCCATAACAGTACCTTCCACACACCAAAACTTTCCTAAATCCATTTTTCAAGTATGGCATGCACTACATACACCACTTTCCCCAATGTATTTCTAACTCTTGCCCTTAGCCTACTAATTCTTATTACCTCACCCAAATCTACTCTTCACCCCATATCTAGTACTTCTACAACTTCTCCCCTATGCAGTGACAAACCATTAAACAGCTTTCATAATATATCACCCAACCTACTCGAATGCCAGCTCATTCATTTATCAAAATGAAAAATAGTTCCCTATATCATCATAAATAAAAACATTTACCACTATCTAGCAACCTGTAAAAAAAATCTTCTAAAACACTCCCTTAACAACCAAAACAGAATATTCCTATGCGGTGACATCCACCCCAACCCAGGACCCTCAGGCAAAACTACTCTCAACCAAACTCTATTTTCTTAAGATCTACTCTTAGCAACCTTAGACATTCACAGCGTCTGTAACAAAATTACAGACTTCCATGCTTGGCTTACACAATACACCCCTGACATTCTAGCAGTCACTGAAACCTGGCCAAAATTCCAAATCTAAGATATTGAAATACCCTCAGGTTATAATATACTATGGAAAGATAGAACACTCAAAAA
Organism: Protopterus annectens; assembly: GCF_019279795.1. Lineage (NCBI taxonomy): Eukaryota > Metazoa > Chordata > Ceratodontiformes > Protopteridae > Protopterus > Protopterus annectens. Next base: position 186,771,082 of record NC_056736.1, on the reverse strand, counting down.
GGAGGTGGGGTATCCCTAATCTATACTGACTGTCTCACAATACTACCCTTCCAGAAAACACTCCCATCATTTTCAAATGTTAAAATCCTAATAGGAACCCAACAAATTAACTATTCTAAACAACTATGCATAGTTAGTCTGTATATCCCACCAAGACAAAATATCCAAACCCTTTTGAACATCCTCACCTGGTTGCCAGAAAATATCTGCAACAAAACTATTATTACGGAAGATGTAAACATCAATTGGCAAGATTTAATAACTGACTCCCCAACAAACAGCATATACCCGTGCAGGTTTACCCAACTCATCAGCAACCCTACCAGAATGCTCAAAAGCAATGAATCAGGAGCCACCCTCAACTGGATCTTAGTTGCAGATCCACTTAAATATTGAAATCCAAAAACCCTACCCAATATACTCGGTGACCACTTACCTTTATTCAAGTATAGATCCACTTCACATATATCCAAATCTCATAACTATAAAGCTACCACATACCTAAAACATTTTGATCAACGAGAATTTATCAACAATCTGAAACTCTCAAATTGGTGCCCACTAAAAACTCTCCCATTGGTTGATGTCTTATACTATTATAATAAGATATTCCTAGACACAATCAACAATCTAGCCCCTCCTCATACTAAAAGAGTAAAATCAAACCACAATCCCTGGCTAACAAAAGCCACTAAACAACTCCTACAAAATTGGGGCAAAGCCCGGAAAGAAGGGCATAAAAACAAAAATGAAGGTAACCTACTTAGATACAAATAGTTACAGAACAAAACTAAAATGCTAGTATTTACTGACGAGGGAAACTATTTATCTAACCGAGTAATTATGGAAACAACCCAAAGCAATTCTGGAAAAGCTTCACTAATCTCCTTATCCCTAGCACCAAATAAAACCCATCACCATGCTCAGAAAGAACAGCATCACAAATAGCCACTGTGCTCAACTCACATTTTATAAATAGCATGCACAAATTAATAATAGACGCCTCTCCCTCTACCCGCATGTTATCAAATTCTTTTCCCCCTCTTCCTCTACACCACAAAAGTAATCCTAACTTAGAGAGATCCTCTCCCCAAGAGACAGTTCCCCCTTCTCTTCACCATAGCATGTTACACCATCTAGCCTCTTCTCACTACAATCAATACCAACCACAAAAATTCAGAGACTCCTCAGATAATTAAAAGCATGCTCTCTCTCCTCTGATGACCTCCCACCAGTATACTTAAAACTCACGGCTGAGACCATAGTACACACCATTAGCATTCTGGTCAACTACTCAATTACAGAATCCTATGTCCCCAACATCTGGAAAAAAAAACATCATCACCCCACTTCAAAAATAAGGTAAGTCCAATGAACCATCTGACAATCATCCAATCTGCATCCTCTCCCGCTATCCAAACTCCTCGAAAAGTGCACCCATAAACAACTACTTCACCATCTCACACACAACAGCCTACAAACGCCCACCCAATATAGCTTTTGCCCCTCACACAGGACAAGAACTGCACTTATCTCCTTCATGGATACTGTACAGAGAGTCATCGACTCAGGTAATATTATTTCTGTACTACTACTAGACCTATCAAAGGCTTCTGATACAGTATCAGACAAAAACGTCTACAACTTTTTAATATTGACTGCACCCCATCAACTCAATAATGCTTTAATAGCTACCTCACTAACAGGCACCAATGCATAAAATGGCAAAAAACCCTATCAAAATGCCAAACCAACCAAACTGAAGTACCTCAAGGGTCCATACTTGGACTTTAACTCTTTAACATATTTACCAACAACCTTCACCCTGCTTCCCCTTTTAGCTCTATTATCCAATATGCAAATGATACTACTATCATCTCCTCCTCAAATAACCTCCAACACCTCCAAAATATAACCCAAAATACCTTCACCGCAATCAAAACCTGGTTAACCAAATCCGAACATATCCTTAATGTCAAAAAAACCCCCAACAAAACAAAGCTTCTAATCTTCGCAGAAATACCCCTCTCACCTGACTCTCACTTTCATATTTCCGCCCAGAGCAATACAGAAATTTAAATTGCATCCCATGCTAAACTATTACCATTGACAATAAACTTACATTTGAACACCATATTGGTAATGCCATAAAAACACTGCAAATTAGGACCCCTATACAGACATAAACATTTCATAGACAGCACCACCAAAAAAGCTCTCACCAACACTTACTTGCTCCCCTCCCTATAATACGGTGCCCCCATTTTGCTAACCTGCTCTCATCTCTACAATATAAACTCCAGTACTGCTACCATAAAATTGCCAAATTGGCCACAGGTAGCTCATATTGCTCACATCACTGCCAAGCCTTAAGAGAATTAAACTGGCTAGAATTTCCACATCACCTTAATCTCATTCAGCTGTCCATAGCACATAAAATTGTCTACAATTCAAAGAGCTGCCCTGCCCTTAAGAAAATTTCAATAGTCTATAGCCCCACCAGAACCCTTCACTTTGAAAATAAACAACTCATAACCGTTCATGTACAAAACAAAAGAGACAGACACTGCCTTTACTCATGCACTGTCGCTAAACTATGGAACTCACTTCCAACCAGCATAAACACCATTAGCTGGTTCAACACATTTAAACTCACCCTACAGAACTACCTAATAAATATTAAAATCTGCCCCTGAATCTATCCAAATATATAAACATCCTACTTTCCCTGAGCTTTTCCTCTAGCTTACCCCAATCTTTACTCATCAAAACCAGTAGGAAACTCTGTTTGACCTTTAAGTTATTTTAGACAATTCTGTTCTTACTATAAATCTCACTAACCTTAATGATCATTCTGATCCCTCACCCTTTTAAAACTACTCCACTAGTGATTTTTCTTCCCTAACTTTCAACCTATTTCAATATTTACAAAAAAAGGGTCTGTGTGTGTGTGTGTGTGTGTGTGTGTGTGTGTGTGTGTGTGTGTGTGTGTGTGTGTGTGTGTGTGCGTATTTTATATATATATATATATATATATATATATATATATATATATATATTATAAATTACTCTGTTTTTCTCTCTGATATTGTAACTTCTCACAATTTATTATTCTATTTCTCATTTTGTTATATTATACTGTATTGTACTGTAATTTCTGTATATTCTGTAAATTCTTGTAAAATACTGTGCAATCATAATGTGTTTGTGGAGCTTTTCTCCCTTGGCCTCTGCTGGAAATGGGGTCCTGTCCCAATTGGACTTTCCCAGTCAACAAATGTCAATAAATAAATAAATTAATTCATTCATTATTGGAATACCAGGTATAACGTAACTTATGGCACAGTGACCCTGTTTAACTGAAGTATACTGTCCATAATTAAGTTGTGTTTCATTGAGTACTTTTTAATAAGGAATGTTGCATGACAAATACAGAATAGGCAGGGAAACAAGAAAAGGGCAAATCTCTGTAACTACTGACAATGGGGTGGTGCAGTGGTTAGAGCTGTCACCTCACAACAAGTAGTTTTCTGGTTTGATTCTCAGCTGGGGTGCCTTCTACGCATGTCCTCCCTTTCTTTGTGTGGGTTTCCTCCCACATTATAAAGAGATGCATCTGGAGTGTTTCTACATGGCCCTCTGCTGAAAATGGGCTCTGTCCCAGTCAGACTTTCTTGGTAAATAAATAAGCAGGCACATTGTGGGCTATATAATCATCATTATCTGTGAGGGAAATCAGATTCCACACGCTTACCTTCACATTTATGACAGGACTGTCTTCAGGAGACTACAGGTAACTAAATGTAAAGGAGAAAGATGGTTTGAAAATGTATCCCTGAACACTAGAAATGGAAGCACGGTTGTTGTTCTGAGGAAATGACACAATTCCTCTTACCTATAAGGTAATAAGCATTTTGAATTTTAAGAGTGAAAATTTGTAAGAACTGCTTTTGTTTATTGGACAGCTTTGAAGACATTGCTGAACTGAATTGTAAAAAAAAATACCAATCTATGAATGAGTCTCTGTTTTTGTTACCCTACATTTTGCCTTTACCTTTACCTTGTAAAAAACAAACAAAAAAAAAAACACTTGCAAACTGCATATCTGTCTTTAAAGTCTATGCATAGTACTGAAAGCAATGTATCTTGCTAGATGTAGCAGCAGGTAATAGAGTTCTTCTTAAAATCTATGATTTTCTTGCTAGCTGCTTGAAATCAAATGCTACATTTGATTTGTCTTTTTCTCAACTCCAGAAACAAATGTTATAGTGTGAAGTCATATTCACTGACTACTGATCAGATCTGCAATATTGTGTCAGCTTATATAAAGACCTGCAGAAGAAAAATAAACTCTCTCTTGTGCCCATTTAATGGATTTACTCAAGCAAAAAAAAAAAAAAAACAACTATATATATATATATATATATATATATATATATATATATATATATATAAAGAAGCGTGTACAAAAATGGAAATGTAAGTTAAAATTTTGTCTGGTGATTTCTAATACACTCCTTCAAAAGAGAAGTGCAGCCATTTTCAAACTTGCTACAGTTCTTCTAGAGAGAAATGTAGTCACTGACTAGCACCTAGTAAAACCAGTGACCAGTGTCCTATTAGTAGAATAGAAAGACTGGCAGCCTAAGACCAAGACCTTATCAGCTTCCAGCAAAAGAAGTGCAAACTGTATCAAAGTCCAGAGACAGCCCGAAACAGAACTAAGACTAGAATGGTAAAAAGCGTAATACAACTCCTACTAAAAACAAAAATATGAAAGCTATCAGTACTGCTGGTGAAAAAAAAACAAAGTTATTTGCAGGTGTTAGTTTTTACAGAAGATGAACTAGATGAATAGAAATTTGTGTATATATGCATATAGGAGAAAAGGTCATGGCCTCCCCTTCACGTCAGAATATAGATGAAAATAATATCAACTTGGCTGACCTTCTGATAAATCCAAATTCAAGAAGGCTCAGTGTGGAAAGACAGTAGAGACAGTAGAGCCCACACACCACTTGAATTTATATATACCAACTCTAAGATTGTTATACCTCAGAGACAAGAGAATAATGAAAGAAATGGTTATCTTGATTTACTACATGTAGTCTGGATTTTCAGCCATTCAGTCTCTGTATTATGGAACACACCAGAGTGGGCCATGACCTTTCAAACAGTCACCAAAGGTTATTTAGAAGGGTCTACCTGTAGAGACATGTAAGTAACAATGGCAGTTTTGAAAGATTTCCCTGATGCACTAGAAATGGGACAGGAAGTCTTTTTCTGAGAAACTGATAGAATTACCTTTATCAGTAGGGTGAAGTGAGTGTTGAAGGGTAGGACTCACATTTTATATACATTGTTTTGTTTATTGGCCAGTTTTGGAGAAAACACTAATAATTCTGGAGATCTGTGGTTGTTGAATTGAACTGTAAAAAACCTAACAGTGCATGAATGATTCCCTTTTTTTATTTTATTTACTCACCATTTCAAGTTTGTCATGTACACATAACTCAGAAGGGCATATTCTTACTACTGAAATGTTAACAATAGTCTGTATACGTGTGTGTGTGTATGTGTGTGTGTGTGTGTGTGTGTGTGTGTGTGTGTGTGTGTGTGTGTGTGTGTATGAAGTCCTTCTATTTATTTTACAGTCTTCAGACATACATGAGAAAACTATTTTTTCTTCATTTTCCATAAAGCATCACATCATTGTGTTTTACTCATTCATTCCTAGTTCCCTTCCTTCTTAATGTTTATTTCTAGTTTAATTCCCAGAAAAAAAAAATCTATGTCTTGGTCCAATGGCACTTTATTCCAAAAAGACAAGCACAAATAATTATGGTGCTGTACAATAGCAGTTTTCACCCTAGTCTAGCATGATCCTATCTCCTATCTTCATTTAGTGCCCATCTGCCTACTTATTTAATATTCCATAATGGCACTCCTGCACTAGCCAAGTGTAAAAAGGATCCCAAATGAGTGTGCAACATACTTTCTTCCTGGGAGTCTAGCGAGTCCAACAACATTCTTTGTTTCAGTTAATAGCTGGACACTCCCCATACTTCTTTCTACCATAGATTCACAGGCAGTCTCATTTTTCATTTCTCCTAACCATATTGCTACTAGGACTTTGAGAGTTAAAGAAAAAAAAACAGCATTATAATCAGATGCTTCTTAGTAATTTCGAATCATGTCTGCACAATTGTGTTTTGACCAATCAATTTCACCTATACATGCATTATCATGAATACAAATACATTCACGTTTTGTTGTGGCAGCATGAAAGCCTGATGCATGTTTTCTCATTTTGTAATGTAAAAACGTACTCTGTGTCAGTTAACCAAAGGGGCCCAAGAAATACATTATATTGATTTATCAGTAGTTTAATTGTGTAACATAAAATGATTGATTTATTTTTATTACTGCATTAAAGGAAAATGTTGACATTTGGTATTTATGATTTTGAATTTATATTTCAAGTTAACATGAATTAAAAACACAAACTTTATTTGCAGTTTGAAAACTAATTTGGATGTACAAATAGTAGTCTAATGAAAAGAATGTGTCCCAAAAAAAGGTTAAAGAGAAATATATATAGTAAGCACGGGAGTGATGTACATAATCTAATCTGAATATATGCTATTGTTAAAATGATTTAAAATGTATAAGGAATGGCACATTGTGGTAATGAATGCTAATAATATGATATGAAGAAAGCACAGTTACATTTTATGAACAATAGACAAATACAGACATCATTGAACTTATAATGGTTTTGATAAGCATAAGCTGTTGAAATGGAAGTATGCTTTTAAGTACATTATAAGAAACAGTGCCATAAGCTATGCAGTACTGGGTATATTAAAATAGATAATTAAAAATACTAAGCAGATCTCCTGTCATTTATTGTCTGAGTGCTATGAAACAAATTTCAAATTCTCATTTTTTTCCTATGGCAAAAAGAAATACAATCACAAGAAGGAAGAACACACCAAGGAAATAAATGAAAAAAAGAGATATGGAAATCGGACGTATACTTGCTTCAGACTCCAATAATAGAAATGACTGTAAGCAATTTATACAGACGCATAATGTTAACTATTCATATATGTTAGGAATTATTATTTGATAATGCAATGAGAATGAATTCTGAAAAGGATACAATAAATCCTATTTCTTTTTGATCTTGATAAAAGATTAGTGAGAGTTATGAATTTATTTAAGATTTTAGAATGAATATTAGACATTTTTCATCATCAGACTTAAACATTTTCTTTATAGATAATGCAGGAATAAAATAGCCTACCAAATAAGTAGAACATTTTTTTATTTTTATTTATTATTTTTATTTATTTTACATTTGTTTACCGGGAAGGTCTGACTGTACAGAGCTATCCATTTTCAGCAGAGGCCCGAGGAAAAAGCTCCAGAACAATTGCTAACATACTATACATAAGATATTTACACATTCAGTTATAAAAATATAGCAGACAATAAGATATGATTGCAGAAGATATTTACATAAGCATAGTGGTTTAGACATACAATTAAAAGCAGATAGTAACATTTAATTGTTGTTTATGCAGTATGTTTAGTAGATATAATCTTGAAGATCTACTGAAGATAAGACAAGGAATGAAAAACTAAAAAAGGAGGAGAATATAGACAAGTTCATATAAGGTGCATTGACATTTTAAGGGAAAGCTTTTCAACTTAGTCTAGGGGAGAGTTAGTGGGTATAGATGGGACAGTGGTGTGTAGGTGACAGTGAGGTAATAAGTAACCTGTGATAATATGGGTGATATTCATATTCCAGGAGATCACAGCTACATAGCAGTTTTTGGTGAGAAGTACTACTACACGTATATACAATGGCAGAGTAATAATGCTGACTAAGTAAATGCAAAGGTGGTTTGAAAAACATGCTCACTTAGAGAAAAAATGTAAAGTGCCCCTAAATTAAGCATTAGGTAAATATGAAATACTACATGAAAGTCACATTCTTCATAAAACTCTGCATGTATTTGGGTATTTAGATGAACACAGCTATGCACAGTGACTCTTGAAAGGTTTAAGCAGCAGCAGACTGCTCAGATTCTATTATTTTTTAAATAAAGGGTTTACGTGTTTTATATAGGGGTTTCCTTATGTGGGCACTCTGATATTTTCACTGAAGAGTGGAAAGAAGATATGAAAGATGGGCAAAGGGGAGACACAACAAAGAGGGAAACAGAAGGAAAACACAAAAAGGGTTGTGGTGGAGGCGATGGGAGAGGAGGGGCAAAATTATTTTGGTGGGGATAAACCCTAATTTTTTTCATTTTTTTATGCAGTGGCATAGTTTGGATAATAAATAAATAATAGGGTATAGGTGAAAGAATAAGGGAAGAAGGGTTGAAGAAGTTACAGCAGGAGTCCCAGGCAACAGAGGTTAAAACATTTCCACTGCCGGATGGTGGAGCAGTTAAGGACCCTGATGTTGATGAAGTAAGGGCCTGTGGTGGTGCAGTGAGTGGCACCAGCTGGGAAAGTGTATCTTCAACATGCTGAAGAGAGGCTTCAGTGGGCTGAAGCCATCTGTCACTTCCTCTTCCAGCATATCCTCAACCAAGTCCCAAAGCTCCTGCTCAGTGAGGTTTACCAGGTTGCCACTGCCCTTACCATAAATGGGCATCCATAAATGGGCAAAGAGTGAACACTCCCTAACTCTGGAGGTATGTCTGTGTTGTTCTAAGAGATTTTGAATCTGTAAAAAAACATGAAAATAAATGTGAGAGAAAGAAAATAATAGAGAACAAATGAATACATAACTAAAATAACAAAAAAGAGAGAGAGAGAAAGCAGGAGAGATATAAATACACAAATTAAGTTCATACAGCATTTCACACAGCATTCAATTTCTTATTTTAAACTGTTTTTATTTTATAAATCTTTATTAAAGTTAAAGTGAATGTATGGGAAATACTTATGCAGACTTTTGTTTGAAACTGTAGGGAAACTATGAAGACTTTGGGATGAAATTATATGAGTTGTGCTTATGCAAACTTGGCAGAATAGTGCTTGCTATTAAGTAATGATGGGCATTACATGATGCAGTCTGCTATGCAAATATAACAGTCATATTTGTGGTTGATATGCATTTGTTTGCAATATTGCACTGAGAACACCTATTATAAATACTTGTATCTTATAAAATCAAGTTAAAGACAAATATACAGATACTATATTTCTCATGCTTGCAGTAAAGTAAGTCATTCCATTCTTGCTTGCATTAATGTACTGAATGCACTTTATTGCTCTGTATTAAGAATGGGGAAATTTAATAAAGCCTACATGGAGTGGTTTTTCCCAGTTGGCATAGTGGCATGGAGCTTACATGGAATTAAGCAGCCGTGCGAGCCAGTAAATAGAGCAGAGGGGCATGCATGATCATGCAAATCACCTCATAAGCAATCCAGCAAGCAGATTGGGAGCCTTGCAGACCCCGTGCTGATGTCTGAAGTGTACATGGAAAATTTCCTTGTAAAAGAAAAATAAAAATTGAACAGGAGCTGTAAAAACCCATGAAAATGGTCAGAAATTGCATAGTAGGCACAGTTATGTGCAAAACTATGCTCTGTGTGTCCAAAAAGTAATGCAAAATAATTTAATATAAGTTTTTTTAATACTCATATTATACTGGTGTGCAGCAGTGCGCAAACATGCCGTTATGCAAAAAAAAAAAAAAAAAAACAATTAAAAATTTAAAAATGAAAAATAAGAAAAATAAGAAATATGTGACAATAATGTATTATAGGGCCCTGCATGGAGTATGTACAATGGTAGATATCTGTGGTTGCTAAGAAGGCAGGCCCTGGAATAGTGTAGTCAGGTTCTGTGCATGGATCTGTATGCAAATGAGCTGTGGTTACTGAATAGCAAAATTGGGTTACTGTGTCTGCAGATAAAATCTGTGTAGCCCCAGAACCATGTTGGTGTCCACAGGACAGCTAGCTGACATCAAAAGGGGTGTGTCACTATATGTTTAAGAAGATTGGAGCTGAGCGTCGTCTGTGCGGCACACCTCTCAGCTAAGCAGTGGGGTGTGTTCAGAGCTGCTAAGCTTTGTTTAGCATTAGGGTGCTTGTTTTAGCAGGTTTGAGCATGTTTGCAAGATGCACCACTGTGCTTAGTAAGGAAGGCAGTTAAAAAAAAAAAGAAAAAAAAAAGAAAAAAAAAAAGAAAATAGTCTGTGAAAGCCAATCATGTATAAATTACTGATAACACCTGTTCCACATACACTGGGCCATTCAAATCTTTCAGTGATGTATCTTGCAGGTGGAATGCATCATAGTTAGCCAAACACACAGGCTGCATCTGCAGCAGACCACTATATATTATTCATACACCCTATAATCTGATTTTTCCCCCATACTCTGCACCACTGGAGTAAAGACATGGACATTTTAACTGACAGCATGCTATGGGCTGCCACTGCTCTGCTGCATCTGTATGTGCTAGATACTGAGATCAGTGCTGATGCAGCTCTGCTACAGCTGTATGTGCTAGATACTGAGGTCAGTGCTGATGCAGCTCTGCTACAGCTGTATGTGATAGATAATGAGGTCAGTGCTGATGTAACTCTGCTACAGCTGTATGTGCTAGATACTGAGGTCAGTGCTGATGTAGCTCTGCTGCAGCTGTATGTGCTAGATACTGAGGTCAGTGCTGATGCAGCTCTGCTACATCTGTATGTGCTAGATACTGAGGTCAGTGCTGATGCTGCTGATGCTACATCTGTATGTGCTAGATACTGAGGTCAGTGCTGATGCTGCTGATGCTACATCTGTATGTGCTAGATACTGAGGTCAGTGCTGATGCTGCTGATGCTACATCTGTATGTGCTAGATACAGAGGTCAGTGCTGCTGCTGCTCTGCTACATCTGTATGTGCTAGATACTGAAGTCAGTGCTGATGCAGATCTGCTACAATTGTATGTGCTAGATACTGAGGGCAGTGCTGATGCTGCTGCTGTTGCTCTGCTACATCTGTATATGCTAGACACTCAGATCAGTGCTGACGCTGCTGATGCTACATCTGTATGTGCTAGATACTGAAGTCAGTGCTGATGCAGCTCAGCTACATCTGTATGTGCTAGATACTGAGGTCAGTGCTGATGCTGCTGCTGCTCTGCTACATCTGAATGTGCTAGATATTGAGGTCAGTGCTGATGCTGATGCTGACAATAGTCCTAGGCAGAGAAGGAAAAGAGTGTTCAGGCCCAGGGTAACCTTACAGGAGCCACATGACCTGGAGATTGTAGAGTGCTACAAAGTGGACAGGGACATACTGCAAGAACTCACTGAGCTCTGCCACCCTCAACTCAAACACAGAGCCAACAGAGGGGAACCCATCCCAGTGGAAACAAAGGCATATGTAGCCCTTAGAATACTAGCTACAGGTACTTTTCAAAGACCAACTGGGGGCATGATGGGGGGGGGGGTCTCACAAGCATCAGCATCCAGCATACTCCACCAGTTCCTGGCTGCCATGCAAACACATGCCAGTGAGCACATTTATTTACCATGCACCCCTGAGGACAGGGGCAGTAGTATGAATCTCTTCTACCATGTAGCACACTACCCTGAGGTACTGGGTACCATATACTGCATTCATGTACACCTCAAAGCACCACCTGATGAAGAGGGTAGAGTCTATGTCAACTGCAAGGGGTATCACTCCATCAACTGCCAGGTCATGTGCAATACCCAGGGCATTATCATGAATGTGCATGCTGGTAGCCCTGGCAGTTATCATGACTCCCATATCTGGCACACATCGCAGCTGTACCAGATATTTCCCAGGGGGGACATCACGTACGGCCATCTACTGGAGGATTAGTACTAGGCTAAGTGCCCTTGTGGGCCATTATAAGCTTAGCCAATGGCCCCATGTGAGAATCAAACCCTGCACCTTGTGTCTGTAAGGTAAACACTTTAACCATTATGCCAACTTCCCACTGGCTATGCACTGTAACTGTGGATAATGACACCCATCAGAAATGCACACGCACCTACTGAAGAATGCCATAATGAGGCACACACACAAGCTACGAACATCATAGAGCATGTGACTGGGCTGCTCAAGTCACATTTCCAGTGCCTTGATATATCTCTTGGAGCCCTGCAGTACCCTCCAGCCCCATCTGCACAGATGTTCACAGTATGTGCCATGCTGCACAATATGATCCTGTGGAAACAGCTGCAGCAACATAATCATAGGGAAGGGACACACAACTCCCCACAAGTGCCAAGGTCCCCACAGTCACACCCACAGGTGAACTCAGAGGAGGAAACTCCTGAGGCTGGCCCTGTAGGCAAACATAGGCATGCCCAGTATGCCCTGGCCTTGGCAAAGAGGCAACACATAGCACATGCATTGACAACTTAGGGTGTTAGTGACTGACACTTAACTCCAACTCACATACATAGTAAAAAGGATGCTAGCCACACCACACAACCTGTACTGCACCATGTATTGGCTGTGTACTGAATGCATCAGACAGAGACAGTCCTGCAACACAGGTATCTCAACTGCTGCATTCACAAGATAAGTCACTCTCCTTTACAACAAATGCATGTGGTACTAGACTATGGTAGCATATGTATGGAAGCGCTGCATGTATGCAAGGGAATAAAGTGGGCTACTGGGTTACTTGCAGAGAACTAACAGCTACGTGGGACAACAGGTACTATGTCCAATACTGACTGGCTTATAATATGCATTAGACCACAAGGCTGCAATACCCACTGCAGTATGCAAGGAAAATGCCAAACAGTGGGGTCATAGGACAGATGCATGACTGTCAGTGCTAGAGTCCCCTACCCCCAACACATCAGTGTTCCCATACAACTGCAGTAACAGTATGTTTGCATGGATATATCAACAGACCACACAATCCCAGGGCTGTCCAAAACAACCTGGCTACATGTTCTATTTTCCACAATATGCAGGGGTCAAAGGGTATGTCTGCCTGCTGTTGATAGTGTGAGGAATTAATTTGGTGTGGCTCAATGGGCTAAGGACATTAGCATGGTTGATGGTGCTCATGGTTTGAAGCTGGCTGCACCTACAACTTTTGCATGTCAGGTACTCCTATGGTAGGAGTCACACAGACTGTCAATATGCCCCAATCTGTGACAGCAGGGAAGCTGGACAAAGCCAGAGACAATGGAGGAGCAGAGGGGATAACCTATAGACAATATACATGCTCTGGGTAACCTAAAAGGTAGCTAGTATAACAGCAGGTTGCAACAGGTCAGAGCAGCAGCAGGATGTAAAGGCCATCACTTAACTGTGTCAGTACTTACAACAATTCAGTAGGCTCCATTTAGTAGTATATTACTGGAAAACACAACTGTATGAGGATAAGAGCAGACATATGGGGAGGAATGCTGGACATCCTGCTAAAACATGTACAGTTAGAAGTGTGAAGACTGTCACGCTGTGTGTGTTGTTACATCATGTACACCAGTCACATCATACATGCAACCACTTAGAGCAGGAAATCTGGACAAAGCCATGAAAAGTAGTGGGACAAAGGCCCAAATATAAGGAGAAAGATTAACTACTGGCCAGACAAATGTAGGCAGTTCAGAGAATAACAGATCATGTAGTAACATGGGTTTCCTGTTGTGTATGGCGTCAGTAACTCAAATGTCTATCATTTCCTAATGTCAGTCTATAATGATTTGCCACTGATGTACCAGAAAATCACAATGCTATGTAAAATGTACCATACATATGATGCAAAACTCTGTACAGTCCATTACAAACTGTACAGTCAATAGGTGTGAGTCATATATTACGTTCAGAACACAGCCAGGGAATTCCTTGGACAAAATATCAGGGAGGTGCTGGGCTGCTGAATCAGGTGCAGTAGCCAATTGTCTGCAGCACACAAAAGCCTGGACTGGAGTACAGGCTTGTCTCACCTAGATTCACTTTGTAAGTAATGACAGTCACACTGTGCATGCTCCTACACTTAGCTAACCTGAGCCAATGTCTGATGACTTATCTGCCTATAGAACTGATATGTGAAAATATGTCTGTGCATACAGACAGCTATATATACGTATATGTCTCTAACTATCTCCCTCACACATGATTACCCTATCTATCAGTATGTGGCACACACACATATATAAATATATATCTAAGTAATACACACATATATATATGTATGTATGTGTATATATATATATATATATATATATATATATATATATATATATATATATATATACAGAGAGAGAGAAACATAAATGTATATACACAGTATTTAACACAGTTACATAACACACACACAGCTACACCTACGTGGACATCCCTGTTAAGTATATATAAATGAATATAAATATATATATATAGTTTATCCACTCATACCCCTGGAATGGAAACATACACAGTTCTGTGAGACACCTGTCATTCTGCAACACTACTGCCAATCTAACATTATGAAACAAAGGTACACAAAGTTTGATAGTTTGATGTGTACTCATGACACATGACAGCATATGGCACCTGTCAAGGCATAACACTATATTACTACAAAACAACATGCAATGTACTATAGTCACCCTGTGCATCAGACACATATTTGCATGTCCCTGCATCATCACATGACCAGGGTATAGTGTGGGGATGCCAGACACCTAGGCTGTGCCAAACAGTTGACAATATGTGTAGGATTCAGGAAGGGGTGCTGGCTAGCTGGGACATGGAGAGGTGCCATGTGTGTCTGTCTGTGATCTGCATGTGACAATGATATATGAGTGTGTGCATGTACACAGTCAAGCCCAGTGCTAGCCCTACATGTGTGTATTGTTGGACAGCTGTGGACCTTACAAGGCAGAGTGGACAGTTCACCATCTCTGACTATGAACACGGGAACTGGCTCTGCCAGGAGTGGCACTGGAACCACCATGCCCAGGGTCAGATGTGGTGCTAGTAGCTGATGGTGATTGGTGTCTGCTGGGCCCCTGTTCCATACAGGACCACCTAGGACCATGTGGCCATGGCCTGCTATGTCATGATGTGGATAGCACTCTTTCTTCTGTAGTGCTGGAGGTACTACCACTATGGGAGCGTGAGTGTGCATTGCCACGTTGACTCTCAGCAGATGGTGTTGCTGACCTATGTCCATGTGTCCAATGCTCTACACCAACCAGATATTCCAGCACAGACAAAGTGCCATCAAGGACTGACAATATCTCACCCTTCCGTCTGTCCACTACATCATTGAAATGATCCATGCCATCATTAATATGGTGGGAAAAGTCACATATGTCAGACTGTGCTGCATACAAAGTCCTGAGCATCCATCTGGTGTTGTGTTCAGAATGGGCCTGTGCCTCTATGACTAACTGAAACATGCATCAAGTGACCCATGATGTGACACCTGTGACAGGTGTTGGATGGGAAGCAGTCGTCCCTCAAACAACTATGTCAATCTGCCTGTGTGGGACATCGCCAGTCTCTGGCTACGGCCAGTGTCTACACTCATAAATGCCCTAGTTGTCACACTCTCTTGTTCAATGTCTCCACACTCTGACTGTCTGATATCTGTGGCCTTAGGGGACTGAGTATGCATGGACATACTGACTGTGTGCAGGGACAATGGGGGAGGAAGGGGGATGTCAAACCATGGGACAGATCCAGCCCCCAACAACCCCACCTGTGCATCAGTATGGCCACCATCATTATCAGAGTCCAATGAGACACTGACAACAGGCTGTGAGGGGGACACACTCTAATCCCCATGTTTACCTGTGAGGAGGAAGACAACAAACGTACATTACCTGCACTATTATGTATGATAATCTACACACACACATTCACACACACACACACACACACACACACACACACACACACACACACACACACACACACACACACGTGAGGTGCCACAAGTGTATTACACACACCATATCTAATTATGATCCCATGCACAATACACAGACTACAACATACACAGGCAAGATAGGCCTTTTATAACATGCAGTGCAGCTACATCTGTTTAATGTTGCCAGTAGTATATATATTTGTGAGATAAGGAATATGTCAATGCATCTGATAGACCTACACCTAAAACACAGTGCACCTGTCTTGAGCATACTATGCCAGTTATAGCATCACAGCCTCAGGTATGCACCATCTCCATATTTTGTGTGAACAGGCACCTATGAGTGATTACCTCCTGTATAGCAGACTTCTTACACCTTCTCAACAATAAGTGAAAATGTGTTACTGCTCCTGCAAATACACAATTGTGATTACCCATTTAATGCACTTTAGTTAACCTCTCTGAAATGGAACATACAAGTATTGTTCTCTGGCTAAGCATAACAGTTGTGCCTAGGGAAAAATGGAAGCCCTTAACATTCTTAGGGTATATATTATCTAAGACAACAGTATCACACTTACTAGGTACAGGACCTTGGACTCCAGCCATACCTAATGTACTTATGGAAATGTGAGGGAAAGGTATTGCCAGCAGTAACAAATTTGGCATTGTTACAGAGTAATATGTGTGTGTATATCAACATGTATAGTAGCTAAAGTTATACTGCCTACATTGCTGACATTCTGAGTATGTGTGCACAGCTGTGCCTTAAAACCACACACCACCAATGCAGACAGACCTGACACCTGTGCACTGGTATGCAGAGGCTGCCATGATGACTGATACAGTATTACAGTGATGAACACAGGAAGCCTACCTGGACGCTCATCTGATGTGGATGCTGTGGCACCCACCTCCATGATGCATGGGGTGATAAATGGTTCAGATCCAGTGGTTGATCCCAGGTTTACCAGGATTCCTCTGTGGCCAAGAGTGGTTGTTCTCCTGCAGGTCCTCCACCAGTGGCAGCATGGTCCCTGGCCACAGCAGCAGCCCTTTGCTGTGCAGCATTAACCATATATAGTGCCCGGTGTTGGACTTGCTCATAGGTTCTGTCCTGTATCCCTGTTTGGTTGACTGCTGTGAAAAGGTCAGTCCACAGTGCTGCACATTGTTCATGATGCTGGCAACTCCTGGACAGAACAATGTTATGATGCAGTCTGAGGCCATCCAGGATAACATTGTTTTCAGCATCTGAAAATGGTAGGTGCCGCCTTCAATGCATCCTTCCTAAAAGAGAACAAGAAGGGAACACATCACAGGACCAGATACATGGATATCCACTATGTAAAGACCCTGCACAACCAAAATGGCCTGCACTAACTACTGCTACCTCCCACATTGTACCCCACAGTCTATCAAAACACTATGTATCGGGCTATCAGCAACATAGTAGCAATACCGGTATGTCCGTGTGTGCCATGACGGAGTATGCTGTATGTCTCCTCACCCATCAATGCCATCTACTGTGGTGTGTCCCCTATGGGCAAAGTCCCACTACTATGTCATCCAGCCACAGTAAGACAAATAGGTGCATGTTATTACAAGTATATGGAGACGGACCAGCAATCCAGTGTTCCACAATGACAGAAAGCATTTCAAACCTGTTGTAGTATATCTTCCCTTTAGGTATCATATCCGTCCATTGCTTAGATGTTTATGGAATGTGTACATTTGCCTGATATATGTGGTCCTGTTGGCACAAACATGTGGATGCCTGGCAAACAGTTGACCAATAATTGATGGTTGTTGTCAGAATGTAGAGAATCTGGCTGTCACAAGCCAGAACCCTCATAAAAAGCAAATAGTACAGTAATATATATTACTCTATTCATACTCTTACTTTGCATGACCAATATGTACACACTGTTACTGAGGTTGGGCCTGTGTCTCCACACTAATAATGTCTATGACCTGAACTCCCACTGTAGTGAGTTGCCAGGTATGTTAGCCATAGCTCTCAAGTGGTGAGATACGAATGTCAACAAAACAGTGATCCAGCTAGAGTACATCAGGAACAGTCAGGGACAATTTTACATTGTCTGAACTATTCCTGTGTGACATTCACAGATTGAGAGGAGTTGCATTTCTTAGTATTTGAGACAGACATTAGTGAGTTGTGGAGACTACAGCAATACAGAGGATAGGTACAAATACTGTACACTGTTGAGATTTATGAGGTATGTCCAGAGTTTTGCATGCTATGTTTGGCCATTTTCAAATGACATTGTCATTACCTGGCAGTTCAGTGTTAAACATTGTGGGCTAAGTTCAGTAAAGAGGAAGAAACATGTGAGTGTCAGAAGTCATACCCATCAGAATATGCATGCTGCTTCAGTAGCTGATAGTCTATCAGCTCACTATGTTTGTAGGGGCAAACTGTGAAACATGCCCCTGTTGCTCGACCTTTGCCCCCACCAATTTATGTATGTGTGTTGTCTGGATCCCTTGTTCTAGGGGGTTATGAGGTATAGTAGTTCTGTAGCGGGTAGCTTAACATACAACTGCATATGTTGCAGGCTGTAGCTGCTGTTGCCACATAGGGCACATGGGGGGAGTGTGAACACTTGGAAGACAGCAAGCTGTATGTGTCACTGAGGGAATAGTGTCATCTCTGTCATTACAGCAGAGCCGGGGTGAGGGTACCCATAACATTCTAGTTGAGGCATGTGCCTAAGGTACATCAGTTATGTAACAGTGCCAGTCAAAGAGTAGTAGGTGACATATAGGTAGGTTATACAAATATGTGCAATGTGTCCCTACCTACATGCCTTTTACTTGCAAGCATGAGTAGCAGTTAATTTAGTAGCAGCAACCTGTTTTGGTAAAAAATGCATGACTCAGTCATTATTTTCTGTATTCACAAGAAAGTAATTGTACAACACATTGGATTCAAACTCAGGGCTGTGGGTAGCAAAGTGTACTGCATGTAAGACATTTAACAGACTGAGCTAATGAGTCAATGATGTGTGCATTGCATTTGCAAGATATATGTGCATGCATACAATCTGTGACACAGGATTTGCATTGGCATGTGTTTTCTGAAGGGTATGAAGTGTGACACTCAGATGTCTGTCATGATTTTCTAACTCAATCTTTAATGCAGTTCCAGTGTGTCAGAGGTAATCAGTATATGCTGCTGAAAACAGCTGTGTTGTTTCAAAGGTGAGTGGCTTAGTGGGCTAATGCACTGTGCTGTAGTTGACAGAGGCCCAGGTTTGAGATGTGGTGGGGGAGATTATTTTGTAGCTGTGCCTAACACCATGAGAAACACACAAGATGATTAATACAATTTTGATCAGGTTTGCACAGTGTGCCACTTAACTCTGCTTAAACCCGCACTGAAAATAAACAATGAAAAGAAAAAAGGGTGATAGGAAAGTGGCAAAATGAGGGCAAACATGGGTAAAACATACTGAATGGCAGGTAGGGTTATGTGCAGGAAGGGTGTAGGAAAGAACCATAGCTTTCCACTTCATGTAAAGCAATAGCTGTGCAAGTTTTACAGAATTTGGAATTTGGAGCCTCACACCTCAGAGACAGGGGTGAGGGCAACATAAATGTGTTCATTAATTAATGCATAATGCAATAATTAGTTGTGTCCAGTGGACACATGTGCTTAATGGAGAGCTATGTATGGGGAGATTTTTTTTTTTGTGGGACAGGTGGCCTTTTTTAGGAAGGAGTGAATGTTGGGGAAGGGATATAGGTGCATGTAGGGAGGTAAGTTGGGTAGGAGAGGTTGCATTTATAGACAGACAAGACAGCATACAGGGGTGGTGTGTGACACATAAAGAGGATAGACTACTTGAATGGGGAGGGTGTTGTGGAATCAGAGGTGCATGTACCTCCAGGTGGCAGCAGCATAATTGAGATCCCAACCCATGGGCAGTCAAAACTGCTCCTTCATGGCCCTGAAGGTGGCTGTGATGGAGGCTGGGCGCCAGAGCATTCAGACCACACCAGGTTGTCGAGTCTGCCATCAATCTGGCTCAAGCACTGTTAATAACTCTTATGCACAATCCTGTGCACCATGGCCAGTAGTTGATCCTGGGTGACAACCCCCCCCCTCTGTCCCCACACCCAGGGGGGATAAGGCCTGTCCCTTGAGGTGTTTCCACCCAAAGGTGGTGCAGGGCCAGCAGAGGGAGCACCATAGGCTTGCGCCCCAGATGAGCTGGTACCTGGTGTCATGGCCGGCTGAGGTAGGGTAGGCAGATCACCAGGTACCAGCCTATCCTGACATGGTATGGAGGTAGAGCCTTAAAAATAGGTGGGTTATGAACAAAACTATTGTTAGTAATAACAACATGCCAGAACATTGTACATAACCCCATTATGGCTAAATGCATATTATGTGAAACATAACAATAAATAATAGAACAGTCAGTATATTAGCAGCATGCCAGTAACAGTTACGGCATAAGGTCAAGAGAATAGGTAATTCAACAAGATATGTTAATATGCAATCATAGTAATACATAACATTAAAATGAAACACATGCCCAAAATACAGTTTTTGGAACAACATATGTTAATAGCAAACCATAACCAATATATAACAATAATAAATATGTGAAGATAAGGGGTGGGAAGAGAGAGAAATACAGTCCATTAATACCATCACGGGCTCTATAGTTGATAATAATAATGCTAGCTACTCTACTGGTCTGACCTTTCTTTATGTGTAAATGTGCCCTATAGTTGCCGTAGCAAATACATACCTCTCAAGCTATCCGCATGGAACACTATGGGCCACGAAGTAACACCTGCAGGTACACAGCTACAAAGAACATTTGCACATCAACTGGGCCTATATAATTACCAAAGAGTACTATGGGCTAAAGTACTATTAATTTGATATTGACATATAATCATGTCAATGGTACATATCTGACAGAGGGATTACACAACAACAATTCCATTCCATGACAGTGTGATACTTGAGAGACATACATGTGTACAATACAGCAGGTACACAATTATCATGCTGTACTTGGCAGGTATGGGGATTGTACATAATAGCACTGACTGCTTGGAACATATGCATCACATGCAGTAATTCACTTCATCAACCTTTGCAAGACACTCCAGGAATACAGCCATACATTGACTACACATTTTATTTCTTTTATCTTATTATAGTTTGTAATTAGTGAACCTGTTCCCTTTATTGTTTGGATAACTATCACATTTGTGAGAATGATTTTAACAGAGTGTGACATCTGAGCAAACAATTATTTACACATACTATGAGTTATCTCACCCTTTTACCTGTGTCCCTGTGGAGAGAATGATATTTATTACACATTTTATTTCTTTTCTTTTATTATTGTTTGTTATTATTGAGCCTGTTTCCTTTATTGTGTGGATAAATAGCACATTTGTGAGAATGATTTCAACACTCTGTGACATTTGAACAAACAATAATTTACACATACTATGGGGTACCTCACCCATTTCCCAGTAATCCCTGTGGAGAGAATATCTGTCGTCATAACGTATGTAATTTAATAATAGGTATTAGTACATGGAACTGGATTCAAACCCTGGTCTGTGTGTAGCAAAATGTCCTTCGTACACAGAATTTAACAAACTGAGCAGTGAGTCACTGCTGATATCTAACTGACTGAATTTGTCCTAAAGCTAACCTGGAAACAAAATATGACCTGCTACTAATACTACAGTGTTATAATACAGTGTAGTGACAGTTGGACACAGCTGCATGAAATGCAAACATGGCAGAGAGGCTAGGTAACATATACATCACTAAATAAACTGCAGTTGTACACAATATATTGTTACTGGGTTGAAATATCAGCTCTTATCCACATGTATTGCACAACAGTTCATTACAGATGCCTTTGTGCATTTACTGTTATGCTTTCAAGTTTTTATTGACTGTTAGTTAATGTAATGCAGGTGTTGCAATACAGCTGCAATTCCACCGTTATCGTGATAGAAACTTTATTTCATTTACTTAATCAAGGCTAATGCTTTACTCTTTCTGCTTACTGCAGTACATTTGGCACTTACAGCAGTCTAGGTCTATGACCACATTCATTACAATACAATCAAGACTGTTTATATACCTAATGGCAGTTAATGCTTTACTCTTTTTTGCTTATATGACTATAGACTGGAAGATACATCTGTACTCACCACACTCACAGCACAACCTGGCCAGGCTCCTTGCAATCATCTCAACATTTTGAGCTCTCACTTCTGACGCTGTTGGGAGAGAAGCACACCATTATACATAACAGTTTAGCAGAAATTCAAGGTTAAACATTGATGAAACACAGGTAAACATGCTTACACACTTGTGGAACATTGCCCACCCAGAATTCCTGGACCCATGCATTCAAGAGAGCCCCCTTCCTTCTTTTCAGGTCATTATGGTGGTGATGACCCTGATCACCTGTGCAGGGTATACTAGTTGCACTGGTGAGGTCCCTTACCAGCCATTTCCAGGCCTCTGCTTTGTACTCTGAGCCCCGGTAACCACTCTGCATGAGCTGGTCTTCATGGATTTTGACTAGGAGTCTGACCATGATTCTGGACTCCTCGATGCTCCACCGCTGTAACCAAAGGCATGTACTCTCTCCAACACCTGTCATAGTATCCTCGCAGGTTGAACTCCATCAGATTCTGCAGCATTCCTGCCTATTGCACTTAATATACTTTGTTTTCACACACTTTAACACCACTGGGCAATTTTAAAAAATGTGGCATGTTGCTTAGCACTGCGCAAATCAGGTGAGCTCAGCTCAGCAATACTTAAACTGGCAGTACTTAGTGCTTGGCACTGCTTGCAGTACATAAACAAGGTAAGCAGAGCTGCACAGTGTCAAGCAGTGCTAAAATGGATCTTGTTTAAGCAGTGTTTGGCATGGCTTAACAAGGCTTAGCGGAGCTTAGCTATGTGCAGCACATAAGGATTTAAAAATAATTGGCATAATTTGTATTTGGAAAATAAATGGTTCATAATCCTTCAGGGTACTCAAACCAAGCACCTACAGTTGTCACTCTAACCATTTGGTTATGTGGATGTATAATTTTACATATATCTCTCACCTATGTTTAAGCAGTGCTGTGCTCCCTACCATGCAAACCCACTCAGCTATGCTTACACTTGACCTTTGCATTCAAATGTATCCAGTTTCTATTTATACATGTCTGGCACATGTCAATTGCTGTGTGTCACCCTGCACCACACAAATATAAAAATAAATACATTTAATACATATGCATACATTGATATACTGCACTTTGACAGTGCAGGGATGTGTTACTTATCTCTAGACATAGTAACACACTCCCTACATTGATTCAATAACCATGTTACATGGGTCTCCCTCAGTAACTCTCCTTCATTTATATGCATGGAGCACTACCAAGGGGGAACTGTGTACATGGCCATGGTACCTTCCATGTTGACTGTACACTATGCCTACATGGATTTTATTAAATGTGGGGGTATTTCTTTTTATAAACTAATACAATTAGTTAAAGATAGAAATGATATTTACTACTTTATTCAGGTGTACCAACAGAGTCAGTCAATCTCATTCTATGCCTCTCCTACTGCCTCGTATTGTATCAGATTTGTTCTTCAGCTATAAAGAGAATATATAAGACAGTTGTTGTTTACCTGTTTTTTATTTCTTTCTCTTAACATTAAGTATATTATTATTATTTCTAAACCATTTCATTCTTTGCAGTAGTTGTTTAGCATGTTTACTGAAATATTCATTAGTATCTGAATTGTCATACTTTGCTAATCTTCCCTTTACTGTAAGCTATAAACGCAGATATATTTTCTGTGGATTTTTAAACTATTATGCTTTGCATGTAACAGCCTGTGAATTTTGTTCAGACAGAAAGTGCAGAGGCACAAAATAATGTAGCAAGCCATGGAGGTTTTCATTTCCTTCCAGTACAAAAGAGTGTTTGCTTGATAGTTTTCTTTTTTTAACATTTATGGAAGTTAGGATAATGGTTAAGGTGTTTACCTTACAGAGACAAGTTGCAGAGTCTGATCCTCATAAGAAATAATTGGCTTGGCTTAAAATGGCCCACATGGGCAGTTAGCCTAGTACTAATCTATGAACCTATTTCTAAGCATTTAAGGGGGTGATTTAAAAATATATACAAAAGTAATAGTAATGTAGTAATATCGGTCATATCTCACTATAGTGTGCACAGAAGATTCACTTGACGCTGCAACCCCTACTTCCATTCCCAACCTCCACTCTGACTAAGGTGTGCTATCATTTAAACATTCCAAATGTTTGCATACAAATGCAGTTCTGTGTACAGATATATTTATGCCTTTATTTGCATTATTATAATAACATCATAGGCAAACATATTTATTCTAGCAAATACCTTCAATGATGCAACCTTATTTTATAACTATATATATATATGTGTGTGTGTGTGTGTGTGTGTGTGTGTGTGTGTGTGTGTGTGTGTGTGTGTGTGTGTGTGTGTGTGTGTGTGTATGCGTGTGTGTGTGTGTGTGTGTGTGTGTGTGTGTGTGTGTGTGTGTGTGTGTGTGTGTGTGTGTGTGTGGGAACACTTTATAAGCTCAAAATACTGAAATCTCAAAATTCAGTATCTTGAGTTCATAAAGTGGAAGGATCGGAAGATCGCAACCCCAACCTCTCGAAAGCAGGAGATTTTGAATTAGCGGTTCTGGTGTTGCGCTTTGTTTGTGGATTTAAGTAAGTGTTTATGTTTAAGGTTGTTGGGTAGGGACTGTAATGTGTGTTAGTGTGTTTTGTGACTGTGATGTGTGTGTGTGTGTGTGCGAGAGAAATGTAGTTTGTGTGGTGGTGTTTTGTGTCTGTGTGTATGTAGTGCGACCTTGGAGTTAGAATATTTAAGTAGGGGGTGTGTGGGGGGCACAGTCCTCCTCATGGGGGGTGCAGGGGGGCTTGCCCCTCTGCATATCATAAGGGTAGGCGAGTGTGCTTATTTAATTGTGTGCATGAATGTTGTAATGGTGTTTGAAAGTGGTGAGAGTTTGAATTTTGCAGTTTTGCGGTTTTGGGATTTAGGGCTTCTTGATTGTGTAGTTTCGGGTATTTGGATTTTCTACTTTATTTGCTCGAGATTCTGTAATTCGAGATTTCAGATGTTTGATCTTATAAAGTGAATTCGTATGTGTATACATATTTAAAAACTGTGTTTAACTTATGCGACCCACATTAAATAATAATAATAATAATAATAATAATAATAATAATAATAATAATAGATTTACTATAGAGCTCTAGTCTTCTTGCGTCTAGTTGGTCAACCCTCTCTGCCACCTGGTTTGGCATATGCTTACGTAGGTCATTGTACCTGCTGGCAGGAGTGGGTTATCTCTGTCAGTGATTACAGGTGGTCACTGAACTCTTGCTAGATATTGATCTTTTTTTACAATCTGAACGTTTTGTTCACACTTTAGTCTTTTCCAGATATCACTTCCTGAGAAGGTCGACCTTGATTCTGGTCTCTTTATCAGCTTGGATTAGGGCCTCGTGCCTTAATAGGTGCTACCATGATTAGAAGATCTATAACCAGAATGAAGAAAATCTGAGCAGGGCTGTGGTTAACAGACTTAGAAGCACTCATTCTGGGGTGTGACACCACTTTAACCAAACCCAGTTAGCCAGCAGGGTCACTAGAGCATGTACTTTTATTATTGGCAAGTTTTGTTTAAACAAAAATGCTTTGTCACATACATTTTTCTTAAAGGAATACATTCATACTTCATGCATATGCTACATAAAGTTTGCAATAATTATTATTTTTATTGCTTATAATTTTTGCTGTTGTTGTACCTTGCCTTAGCCATCATTTTGGAAATATTACACCAGAATGTCATATATTCATTCATTGCAGAAGCATTGATATTTTTAATTGGGGGGTTTGCTAAATACTGTATGTATATATATATATATATATATATATATATATATATATATATATATATACAGAGAGAGAGAGAGAGAGATATATTTAGATATATATTCCTATGTGTGTGATGATCAAATTTTATTAAGTATTGAGAGGTGAGAGGTGAGAGGGTGTGTCAGATGATGATAGATGCACAGAGCTTAAACTTTATGGTTGTGCAGACTGTAATACTTATGACACCATTGTTTTTCTAATTATAGTCAGATTTGAGTATATCTAAGGTAATGTGCATTTCTTTGCCATGCTAGCAAACTGGGGAAAGCTGCAGACTTCTCTGGACTCTGCATTTGTATGCAATACATTCCCCTGAGCCTGGGGCCATGTTCATGAACAGCTGAGAGAGAGAGTTACATGCATAAGTGGCCATATATATTCACGTATTGATGTGATTCATTCATGGAGATAAACATAAAATGTCCTAATTTGCATATACATGTGTAGATGGGCTTAAATTTATGTGAAATGATTGAAAATTGCCATGTTACCTTGCAATTATTCAAGTTAGGAGAAAAATGTCTTAGGAAACTGTAGACTTCTTAGGAAAAAATAATAGTGTTAAACCTTAATATGAAATACTTAAAAGTGGTATAAAGTTAGTAAACTAAATTAAAGAAATTTTTATTTTACTGATATCTTGAGCATATTATAATGGCTTTAATGAATAGTGTAAAGCTGTAATTTCTAATTCGGGAATCATTACAGCAGCAGTGCGAAATGATTTGTGTTTACTGATAAAAATCATTAGTTTGGTATCATTTCATGACTGTGCATACATATGTGTTATAACTGCGAAGTACAGAAGCAGTAAGGATGTGTTATTGGCTGAACATTCATGAGTCTTTACTTGAAGATTTTGGAGTGACCCTGAAAAATGAAAAATAGCCGGAAATGGAAATGATAGGTGCCAGTAGAGAAAATCTGTTAAAAAGATATTACTTTACTATTGTGAATGATGCTGCAGACATTAGTATAGGAAACTTTACTTTGCTATTTCGAAATTTTGCAAGTGGATAAAATTATGAGATCTGCACTTTTTTATTGGAGGATGAAAGGCACCCATGGCCACTGTTGTATTGCTTGACTGCTGATGACTGTGGCCGGGCTACTGTCATTCATGGACAGCTCCAATAGCCTTAATGCATCCATATGATGATTATGAGCACCAAACAGTGTCTTATTCTTTTTCAAAATGTTAATAGATTTAGGAATCGATTCAATAAACCCTACACAGCTTGCTAAGACAGTGTATATTGTGGCATGACATGCACAAGATAGCACACCAATTTGTATTCAGTAAGTGGCTCTACATGGTGTGAAGAGCTGGCCAAACAAACACTGTGGTATGCTAATTACAGCATAATCAGCTAAACTGTATGCTAATCAACCAATCCTAAATGGTGGAAACATTCAACAAGCTATAATGCAACTGTGTACACTTAGTGCAGGTTTATGGCTCACATTCCAAAACCAATTGGAATACAGCCACAGAAACTACACTACAGCGAAAGAATGTTAGGGGCCTGCTGTTGCTCTTCTGTGAGTGGATGTGCAACAGGCTCAAGCCCATGCTGCTGTTGCTGCTGTCGACAGACCTCAAGCAATAAGGAGAATGGTGTTTCAAACCCCGCTTAACTTTTTATGGTCTTCATGAGGTAGAAATAGTAGAGTGCTACATGCTGGTTAAAGACACACTGTAGGGATTCTGCAAACTCTTTCATCGTCAACTGAGAACAAAGGCATACGGAGGGGAACCAATTCCTGTGGAGACCAAGGCATGTGTAGCACTCAAAATTTTAGGAACAGAAACATTCTAGAGACCAACAGAAGTCATGCAGGGGGAGTCACAGGCTTCGGCATCTGCATCTAGGACACTACATCAATACCTAATGTGATGCTATACTACAGCAAGCCAGTGACTATACTGTATTATATATATATATATATATATATATATATATATATATATATATATATATATATATGTATATTCCTGTAGCCGCTCATGCAGGATTTTGACCCCATAGCACACTTCCTTGAAGTCTTGGGTGCAATAGACCGTACACACATTGAAATGAAAGCACCACCCAGGGAACAGGGAAGGGTATACATCAACACAAAGGAGTTCCACTCCATTTAATGCCAGATCATGTGCAATGCTAAGAAAATGAAAATCATCCTGAATGTGTATGCTGGCAACCACAGCCATTACAATAACTCTATAAAAGAGTTTTTCCAGGGGGGGATATCCTACAAGGCCATTACTGGGAGATGCACTCGAACTACGGCTGATGATGCCCATCAGAAATGCAAACACATTCATGGAGGAATGCTACAATGAGGGACATGATCAAACACAAATCAAAAAGTGTGCACTTGAGCTCCTGAAATCACCTAGTTTTAGTGTCTAGATACATCGGGGAGGGGGGGCCTGTAGTATGATACCAGTACCTGTACCGAAATTATCACAGTCTGTGCTATCCTACACAGTTTCATCCTGAGAAAACAGCTGCAACAGGAACATCAAGGGGAAGGGACATACAGTCCACCACCACTGGCAAGGTCACTACAGCCACATTTAGGTGTGGACTCAGAGGAGAAACCACCCACCGCTGTGGGTGTAGGTAGATATAGGTGTACATAATATGCCCTCACCTTGGCCAAGAGGCAATGGATAGCACACGTACTGACAAACTAAGGGATACAACTTTCATCCTATGCACAGACATACAGTAAAATTGATGACAACAACACTCACAACCTTTACTTTCCCATGTAATAGTTGTATACTGCTAGTGTCAGACAGATTCAGCCCCAAATTGCAACAGTTTTAACTGCAGGACTATCAAGGTAAGTTTTGAACCTGGAACAGGAAAATAAATGGTAAGAACACAAATGAATATCAGATACTTGCATACTGTTACTTGAAAATGTACCTAAGTAGAATGTGTGTGTGTGAGTTTTCCAGCAATGGCATTGGTATGTGACAGAACTGATTATGTCAGTAGATTTCTGACATTTATCATCTAACATATCTCATGTATCACAAATACACACAATAGAAAAGGCATTCCAAAGTCTAATTATCCCTACATTCTAACAAGTGGAGCAAAAAGTCTCACTGAAGTATCAATGGTTTAAAAGTAGTAATCACAGCAGTACAAAGGCTGTAAGAATCAGTAAAAGTTTCAAAATAGCATTGCCAATACATATACTAAGCACTCAGTTAGCTCTGCATCTTATGCATCAGAAAAAAATACATATGCATTTCTGAATCCGAAAGATAAAAACAAGGTGATGACACAGTTATTATTTGCACAAGGTAGGGTTTGGTGAGGGGCAGGAGGCCAAGGCCAACATAAAAGTAGAAAGGATATATGTTAGTAAAAAAGAGAGGTAGGCAGAAACATTGCTAATTATCAAATGGCCACTGAGACATAATTACCTGCAAGCCTCATGAATGCCTCATGTACCCATTGTGTGTGTGTGTGTGTGTGTGTGTGTGTGTGTGTGTGTGTGTGTGTGTGTGTGTGTGTGTGTGTATGTGTGTCTATATGGGCACTTGATGTGAAATGGGTGTGTGACTATCTGCATGAACACAGCAAAGCTGTGAACTAGCTCCAGTTCCTGAGATGTTGGCCAGGAGTGAGCTGTGCATGGTAGAGGTATCAGCTAATTGTTATTGCCCCTGACAACGAGAACTAGCTCTGCCAGCAGTAGCACTGGCACTTACATGTCCAGGGCCAGATGTCCTGGTGCTACCTGAATGTGAGTGATGTGTGCCTGATGCACTCTTCTCATGACTATACCCAGGTCTACAACCCTGTGGCCTACCATGTCTGGTTGTGGACATCTCAACCACTGGCAAAGCTGTGGAAGTAGTGCCAATATGGGAGCAGGATCATGTACAACCATGTTGGCTAATAATAGATGATGTTTTGGACCTATGGCCTCCTCCATGCCATCTTCTCCCAACAGACGTTCCATCACAGACACTGCCTTTCCACAGTGTCATTCATCCAGTCAATCAAATTGGCCACACAGCAGAGGCAGTCACACATGTCAGCATGTGCTACATCCTGAACCCTAAGCATGTCCTCGGGGGCCCTAGTGGAATGTGCCTGTGTCTACATGATGGCCTTAAACATACATTGAGTGGCATGTAGTGACACATCGGCATCAGGTGGAGGATCGACAACAGTACAGCTCCAAGCACTCCTACCAACCCTTCTACATGGCACCTCCCCCACACTTTGACTATGGACAGAATCAATCAGCACTGAAGCAGTAATAACCACACTATCCTGATCAAATTTGTCTCCCTCAACCAGTCCAATATCTGAGGCCTCAGTGGAATGGGTATGCGTAGGTATACTGACTGTGTCTGAAGGCAATACAGGGGATGCGTGAGTCACAATCTCAGTGTCAGATTCAACTTCAGCACCCCATTACTGTGCATCTTGTGGCCACCATCATCATCATCAGATTCAACCAATACTTTGACATCAGGTAGTAGGAGTCCTACACTTCCACAGTCAGGATCACCTTTGATAATAAGCAAGAAACAAAGGGAAGAAATTACTACTACACTTAATATTAAACCAATATGGGTGATAAAAAGTAACACTGGTCACACACCTGGAGATGATACAGCAATATAGACACTCATTACACCCTCCTCATACATAGAGATAAGTATATATATCTAAATAATGCTTTGTAATAAGCAAATAAACATTTGTTTACCATGTATAAATGTCTCCACACTTTGCAGATAGGATGGTCCTGGAAGAAATGAAGTAAGGAAAGGATGGCAATTAAACTACACAATGGGAATAACACAGGGGGACAGTGAATACACAATCACCTATATGTCTTGTAAGAAATAGCTGTACCATTAACTTGGTTGTGACGTCTACCCACACCCATGTGTACTGAACAACACTCTTCTATAACTCTATTAATTATCAGTAGGTACAGATAGAACACAAAATTCACAGGAAGTAATAGTCAAATTATATATTTTATTCTACGACCATATATAAAGGTTGCTAAATTTAATCTTACCTGATAGCTGCTCCTGAGGCAAACTTGTCCTCCCAGCCACATCAGCACTGACATCAAGCACACAGTGCACAGTTACCACTGAGCTGTCTTGATCTTTGACAGTGGACAGGAACTCCTCATTTGGTGTCAGTGGTGGCTTGGTAGCAGGACTACCCTTTGTAACCAGTTGCTCTCAGGTAACTGCAGCTGCCCTCCTTTGGGCTGATGAAATCATATCAGTGGTCCGATGCTGTACCTGATCATAATTTTTGCTGTGACCTCCTACTGTGCTGACATTGTTCACCAACTGCTTCTAAATCTCCTTTCTGGCAGCCATATCTTCATGCCCTCTCTCATTTAGAAAGGCTCCATGGCCCTTCAGAGCCTGCATTATGACCTCATTTTTCCCATCACTGAAAGGGGGATTTCATGGATTTTTAGGCTTGGGTGCCTTAATCCTACATGACATAAGACAGAAAAGGATAAAACAGATAAATACCACATAACTAATGTAGTACTTACAAAAATATTCAGTCTGTGTACCCTTTTGGCAACATTAGGCAGTTGAAGCACATTTTGCATTTAGTACAATTGAAGGTTAGTTGGTTGCCTCACCTCCCCTTCATACACAAATATTTGTACAAACAAAAAGAATACCACATAAGTACTATATTTATGTTTCCCACAGAAATATAAGGATGCCTACACATTTTCAACAGGAAAACACATGAGACATGCTTTTCTTCTTGGACCACAGAATGGTAAGTGGCACCCCCATCCCCAAAACACTAAACAAATGGAGGTTTGTGCAAACCAAGGAATGCCAGAGAAGTAATGTATATGTGCTTTCTACACATTTTCAGGATATGTACACATTTACAACAGAAAAGTCAACTTATGATGCCAGTCACTTCTCACTGTGCCCATCACTCTCATGCAGGTTGTCCTGGGCCTTTACGGAAGCATAAGACCATTGTCAATAACATGCACATTACATTTGTCTCCAATAACATCGAATATTATAAAATCAAAATAAAAAAAAAATAGTTGTGCTGAAAGTGTAACCTGTCTATCTCTGAAATGTAAATGCCTGGCCAAAATGCCTATGCTAACAGTGAAGTAAACAAAGTTCATACAGGTAAAAGTTCCATTTTCTGCTTGATATATAAATACATTTGTAACAGTTTACAAAATTTAGAATGCACTTGAATAATACAAGCATATTTTAGTCAAATTATAAGACTTCTCTGCAAATAAATCACCTTCAAAGGAATACAAATCTTCTGTTTTGTCCATAAACACAGGTATCTTCACCTTCATGTTTCCTAGCTACACAGATATCTTTTTATAGTGTAGATTCTACCCTCTGACAACTATGAAGATGCAAATGATGTGTGAACTCATCAGAATTACTGAATACCAAGCTTTTGACTTTGTGTAGCACATGTAAACATAGTGTAGGCTCTATACCATTGTTATGTGCAAGACTATGTGTAGCAGATGTAAACACAGTGTAGGCGCTACACCATTAGGTGCAAATGGCTTGCAACTGTGAATGATTAGTCTGAGTGAAGGAAAACACACCAATTCTGACAATCTTCACTGCAGTTTGTATGTCAGTGAGGATACACTTCCAAAGTGTGGAAATAACTTCAGTGAACTTTTAAAAGAAACATAATTCCACACATTTATCATTTTTGATGAATAATTGCAAAACTTTCCTGCCTTGGCTGAAAACCTTGATCACTGTCATGTGTTTTTATCATATATTTAAAGTAAAAGTATACAAAATGCACTATAAACTGCATGTCTGAGATTACAGCAGAGATAATGGAAGAATGGTCACAATAACAGGAGAAGACAGAGCTGCATCTGTGCAAACATATTCATAAATAGTAATCTGATAACTCATTGCATTAACTATGTAAGCCACAGATGTACAACCAACTGAGAATCTGCAAGTGTATGTCCTGTTAATACTGCACAGGAAATGTGAATTGCTTGCATGCGCATGATTTGATTGCTGTTGCAATGCTGTGCCTACGGCAAAGAGATAACAGACTCCAACTGTGTTTTGTAATTTCAATAGTCTGATAATTCAGCTCCAAAGTTATGCAATTGTTTAACATGTGCTTAACTTGATTATTTATTTATTTATGGCCTTTTCCATTTGCACATCATGCAGCTTAGTGCAAACACAGTCAAATGTATAAAAATTTTTAAAAAATAATGTAAGTTGCCTTAGGAAGTGCAGTCACACTTAGCGGCATTGCGCAGAGGTCAGCACCTTGGATGATAATGACAGCAGAAATTATACCTGTGACACACCTGTGCATCCAGCACATGTGTAAAGACAGTGAGGTACAAAACAGATAAGATATGTAGACTGTGATTAAAGTTCAACAGAATTTTTTTATCAAGGAATGATCGTAATGAATATTTACAGAAATAGTCTGTATTTGCTTTCGCCTGTGTTATTTGAGCATTGTGTGCAAATACAGTTCACTACTGAAGGAAAAAAAGAAACACTGTTACAATGTAATTGCTACAAAGAAACTGATACATTTTTATTTGCTTTGCCTTCTTTCCCACAAACAGGCAACGTGCAGATGTGCATCAATCAGCACTCTGGACATTACTGTGTATAAGAAATAGATATGCTACCTAGCTTTCCCTGTGTTACCAGATGTAACTTCATAAGCAAAACACAGAGAATAGGATACTCCACATTTTATTAATGGGTTTCAAGTGTAATTTAAAAAAAAATAATAATATAACGATAATTATACTTAATAGCTATGCATAGCAGGTTGATTGAACATACACATGGTAACATATGTATTGTATGTGTAACTGGTGTAGCATGAAAGTTATGTTTCTGTAATTATAATTATACTTTCAGGCATGGGGTGGACATCACAGTTTACTAACAATGATCTATACACCTCCCATAACACAAGTGTAGCTGTAAAACTGAATGTATTGTGTGGTCTGAATGAGAACTTAAAATCTCTTCTGAAATGAATACAAGACTATGCATTTCCAGTAAACTGTCACACATTATACATGTATCACTCCTGAGAATACATAAGTCATGACCTTGTCATGTCACAGACATACATGACTAATTGAAGTATAGTACCACTCACTCTTTAAAGTGTTTATTATTAAAGACCATGCTTGTCAAACACTTCTTGTGTGGCACTGAGCAAAAAAACACCTATGTGGAAGTATGCATATTTGTTTTTACATTGTGCAAATTACTTTCTTCAGTACGTAATGTCACACAAACCAAGTGTCAAGTCATACAATTAATCTTCCAGTATTCTGGACTTCAAAAACAAGTCATTAACATATCAGTGATGACCACTGGAAATACTGTTGTCATATAGGTCAGGTATAACAGCATACATGCCATAAATTAATGCCAGCTGTCACATTATATTTCCTATTTCATAAAATGCCTTCCTCTCTGTTTGGCAATGTTGCTGTCCATTTAATATCATGCAGATGCAATTGGCATAGTTGTGTGGGTTTGTGACATAAAACCTGACATCACAGATTAACAAGAAAGCACTTTTGCTATTCTTGGATGGCTTGTACAGACATGACAGGAGCTGGGAAGAATGGTGCCCAATTCATGGCTCAAAGATGGAGTGCGGAGGAGTCAAAAATATTTATTGCATTCCTGATAAAGTGCTACAGCTGTAGGCAGCTACAGGGAAACTATACCAGGTCTCAGTATAAGGCTGAGGCTTGGAACAGTCTGGCCAAGGCTGTCCCAATGAGAATGGCATACCACCCACTAGGGAGCAATGCAAGCATCATTATAATGACATGAAATGGCTCAAGCAGGCACGACTCAACCAATGCCCGGATGAGTGTAGGACTGCCGATATCTCACAGATGAGTAATTATGCAGATAATGCAACTTTAAATGATATGGAAAGCTGTAGATAGGCAAGACTGGTATGTATAATGCTTTCATGACTCTTTTTCTCTCCTTCTTTATTTCTTAGCTGCTAAGGAAATTTCACTGAACAGGGAGGTGCATGCTGAAAGATTAAAATTATTGCTCTTCCATACATTACTAGTAACTGAAGCATGCATATCTTAACTGTAAAATATGCATGCTTTCTTCTGTAGCTCTCAGTAATGGTATTAGGCAATTGTAATAGTGAATTCAGATTTGTTGGGTTCAATTCCTACAAGTAAGAAATGCATTGTAATTGCAAACATATTTTTTAATTTTGATTCCAGCAAAATTGGTTTTAATGCCATGTCACTAACTTAATCTGTACTATATTTAAAAAAAGTACTTGTGCAATATTTGCATGTTACAAAGACTACTTGTTAAAATTTGCAGTCCTGTTTTGGATTTGGAAAGCTGTATAAGTAATACATTAGTAAAATTATATTTATTGTAATAAACAGTTTTTGTGACATATAATTGTTCTAATCATCTGTTTTCTTTTTGGACTAACCTCACCCCTTGTCTCTCTCTCTCTCTCTGTATATAGTTATATATAGCTATATATCTATTAAAAAAATAATAATAAATAAATATATATATATATATATATATATACACACACACACACACACACACACACACACACACACACACACACACACACACAACTATATATGTGCATTTGTATATATATCTATGTCAGTTGATCGAGTTTTTAGAAACTCAAAATTCATATTGATGAGACAATATGATTGAATTTCAGAAAACTGAAACATAAAAAAAAAAACACACACACACAAAAATCTGTCTTTTTTATGTTTTTGCAGGAGGGGCAAGCCCCCCCCCCCATTACCCCCCACACCCTGTGGAAATTATATATAACAACAACGAGATCGCTCTACATTGAGGAAAACAGTACATTTTCTGATCCTCACAGTACCGTAATCTACATTCCAAAGCTTTCAGTTTTCAGAAACTCGATCATATAATCTCACTGATATGAATTTCGAGTTTCTGAAAACTCAATGAACTAATAGGAATCCATATATATGAACACACTGTTCTGATATCATCCTTTTCTTCTAAAACACCAAATGATTTTCAGCACAGGGTGGTAGGTCAACTACTGCAGCTCAGCCTGCCAGTTCAGCACTTGCTGCCACATCAATATTCAGCACATCTGGGATGTAACCTGGCAGTACTGCATCCACAGCCTCTGCACTACCTGGCCTAGCCACATCAGGTAACATTGCCCTGGCTGTTTGTGCACTGGTATCCTCCAGGAATATTGTTGGAGGTGGGGATTACATCATCCACCAGGATCTACCAGGGATGTTACATGAGCTATTAGAAACTAGCATTGATGCTCACTTCAGCCATCTGGAAAAGCTGATTCTTAGAATGCAGAAAAGATCCTCACATCAAGCAACCCACAGGGAGCTGAAGAAGGGAACAGTGCTGATAGTTTGGAGAGTGATGACTAGATTCTCACTGTTTCTATTCTTGCTGAGCATGTACCTCTGATGTCCCCTACCTATCAAAGTGTCCCCAACCTTTTGTGTCCATCCAACATCTCTATGTCTGTCTTGTGTGTCCTGTTTGTCTGCACCTGCTTCCTTGACTACCCTACCTACCTGACTCTTACATTCTTGTGTCACTTCCGCCAACATTCCCCTCTTCTTGATATCACCCCCAAAAAGAAGAAAATGTACACCTGTCCCAAAATAAAAACAATTGTCCCATACATAGCTGTCCACTTCTCATATGTGTCTTCTCAACATACTTGATTTTGGTCCAATTGGCTATACAATAGGATTGCATTACTGTTGGGGTGACAGTCCCAATTCATCCAGTTTTCTATACATGTTCATATTACAGTGTTAAAGAAGTGGATAGCTATGCTTCTTTCCTAATTCCCCCCTACAGATTCCTTTATTGTTTCCCATTTGCTTTTACCCATGCTTACCCCCATTTTACCAATTTCCTATCTACCCCATTTTGACACTTTTAATCTGGTCAAAAATTAGAATTACACGCCACTCACATGGCCAGAAATGGTCCACTAATAAAGCCTTCACTTTTTGCCTGCTGCATTTGCACAGAGTTTGTCATAGCACAACAGTGAAATGTTGCAGAGAATGGCTGTTTGTGTCCTATGGCAAAACCTAGTGTGTTTCTGTCATTGACTGCACTAGTCTAGTTACCTCTGGGCAATGCTGCTTAAACTTGCTGTGCTAATGGAACACAGAGTTAAAACAGAGTAAAAGCTGTACTTCAAAACATTTACTCTGACAGTTATTTAGACTGCTGACAAGGGCGCCCGCAGGCAGGTGCAAGGGGGTGCACTTGCACCCCCCTGGAAACGGCTGACCGAGAAATTCATTATATTTTAATTTTTAAAAAAAAAGTATTTTAAACGTATTTTAATTTAAAAAAAAAGTTTTTTTTTAAAGGGCGTTCCTCTTTAAGAACGCCCTTTACATCTCGTCCAGTCGCACAGACACAGAAGACGAAAACAGGTCGCAGACACCTGTTTTATCTGTGCGGCATGGTTTACGGCTTTGTCTTTCGCGCCTGCTGGGAATTTGAATTCCAGAGGACGTTCAGATTGCTGGGACGAAGTGAGACTGAGAGGTAGGTGTGTGAGTGTTATGTGTTTACATACTGAGGCTGAGGGTCATTTTTCCATGGCAAAAATAGTGGGTTTAATTCTGTATGTTAAAGATGATGGAAAGAGAAAATACTTTTAAGTGCTGGTTGTTTTCTGGTCACTTTTGGAAAAGAGTATTAGAAGTGTGCTAAAATAAAACTACAGTGAAATGAATTGTGTAAAGAGTTTATATGCACTGATGAAACATTATGTTGCATTTTTGACTGGGTTTGTTTTATGGTTCTCCCCTCAATGTATATAAGATTTTTTTTATGATGAAAACTATTTTTCTTAATTTATTTTATTTAAATTTGTGTCAGTGTGGAGCACCAGTCAATTCTGAACAATTTATTACTTTTCACAAACTGGTATGTACAAAAAACAGCAGTTATATAAATCAAAATAATGCTGACCTATTATCAGCATCATATTAGATATGGATGGCAACTTCACTATTTCTTGTATTCTGATAGCAGGTACTTGACAGGCCAACATACCTACTACTTTGCACCTAGCTTTTTCCACTGCCTAGACTTAGGATTTCCGCATATCCTCACTCCATTGTATTTTACATCACTGAATATCTTTCTGAATCCATCACCTCTATTTCCTTATACATTTAAAATAAAACTTGTCTCTTTTAAACCCTTCTTTTCTGCGGTGTAAGTTCCTGCAATCACTTTTTTATCAACCAGATTTCAGGGTGTTCCTTCTTTTTCCTTTTTTTTTTAAATGTGTTTATTTTGTTACGGCATTCTTTGCTACTGTTATGAGGAATACCTAAGAACCATGAGAACATGTCAATTCTAATTCAAGATCTGTACCAAGTAAAAACTGCTTTTTTAAATGTGTATATCTCAACATTATCTTTGTTACTATTTCCTTCTCCTGCCCCATGAAAAATTCCAGGTCTCAATAACCCTAAAAATACTGCCAAGAACCCTCTCCTCTGAATTACATCTTTGTCACTATCCATTATTCATGTGGTACATATGTTGAATTTTACCTGGTGCATAAAATATTTATATAGATACTTCCAGGTGAATTTCCTGAGTCTTCTTTTAGTGACAAATCTAGTTGAAGTACAAACCCTCGTCCAGAATTATTCAGTCATGTTAACCCCTAACTCCTTCCCTGTTTCCTATCTATTTCTTATTGCTTTCTTATTTGTTTGGTCCAGACACCTATATAAGTCACTTATAAACTTGTTTGGAGTGTGAGTTCCACTTCTAGACTGATTATACACATCTACTTAATTAGATTTATAGGCAGTATTCACCAGGTAAATATGCTTTTCAGCAAATATTAAGCCCTCATAGTTCAATATCCAGCTTTCCCTTAAATTGTAGACCCTTTTTGCTTCCTGCCAATTAAGTTCAACTATTGTCCCCCCTTACCTGATCCCAATATTTAATAGATGAGATTTTAAGTAGCATGTTTTCTGACCGCAGCACAACAACTAAGTATTAGTTTAAGGGTGTGCACACTTATACAACCAGCTTATTGTACATTTTTTTAGTTTTTCCCTTAACAGATTTGTTTGTTTTTGCAATTGAATTGTACAGGTTATAGGTCACATTAAAGGTGGGAAAAGCTTTGAAGCAATTTATTGTGGTCTCATTTTTTTATATTGTAACATCCTGGCATTGTAACAGGGGTGTGTTTTGTATATGTATGTGTAATATATATATATATATATATATATATATATATATATATATAAAATGTATTTGTTTTCTTTTTATACGTTCACTTGCATCATCCGCCTTTTTTCCCATTTTGTATATGGGGTTGGGGTATCATGTCAACAGTGGCCATCACCTACAGTTAATGTTCACATCACCAGGTGACTAGCTCTGCTGCAGGTATATTTATAAATCTTATCCCGGATATTCCCACCAAGAAAGATGGGCTATTCTGTTGAGGTTTGACGTACCTTGTTTTTAGATTTTGCTGTTGGTCAGCTTAGTACTAGCACTGGAAAGATGCCCTTTAGAATCTTACATTTGCTCTGATTTCTGATTGCACATTGAGAATGACAGCTCGTTAATAGCTGGGACAGAATGGGGGGATTCACTGTTAGCCATTACAGTCACAGATACTGGAGCAAGCTACTGCTTGCCACTTTGGAGAGTAACCCCTACATTACAACACCACATTGCAAACGGAGTGTACTGACAGTATTTTACATGGCTGCTTACCTGTTTCTGTGCCGCATATACTAACTAAGCTGTGTTTAGAAACAGAAATGTCAGCAGATAAGTAAATAATATCCACTTAAGTGCTCTTCCTTTGTTTTACTTCTGCATTTCAACAGCCTGTTCAACTTGCAGCAGTTGCAGCTGCACACTCTTGGTACTCTTCTGTCTAGCCCGTACATATATGAATGCTACATTGGTTTTGCTCCCATTGCAACACTTCTGAGAATCTTTCCATGGCAAACACTTTTTTTAAAAACAAAAATTCTTAGCATTACTCTCATCTTCCTGCATGCCAGCCTTATGACATAACCTTTTCTTGTACTTCAACATTTTTCCTGAAATATGCATTCATTTCTAGCGTTCTTCTTTCCATTTGGAACTTGGCAGGTTTATATCTTATACATCCAGTCATTCATTTTCTATCTGAAAGCCTTTCAGATGTAGTTTGCATGGTTTTAAGTGTGCGGTTCATGTATTGTGTATTTGTTTGTAGGAGTGGTCCACAGAGGTCCATTTTCTGCCACAACATTGAATAGAATCATTTTACATTACATAAGTTCATAGGTTGGTACTAGGCTATCGGCCCTAGGACCTGTACAAGACTAGCCATAACAATTCCCTGGCTATTTCTTTCCACACTATTTACTTCCCTGGACCCCTGTCTAGCAGGGTGACTGACGTGATCCCCGAGGTGAATTTACTTTCTCCCATCCAATCATCAAGGTTCCTTTTGAAGACGGCCAAAGAGGCGCTGTGCTTGACATGTATGGGCAGTCTATTCCAGAGTCTGGGGAGTCTCTGGGTCAGGAATCTATCCCTCCAGCATGTTTTGTTTATTATGATGACACAGTTTAGATCCCTGGAGCATGTGGCTCTGAGGGATTGGGATTTCTTTAAGTGCAGCATGTCCAACAGCTCGGGGTTTGACATGGCCTTGTAGGCTAAGCAGAGATTGCCTTTGAGTAGATGATATGTGACAGAGTATAGCTGGACTTCTTTAAGGTGGTCAGCGTAGGGCATCTGCTTTAGGCCTGTGATTCTTTTAGTGAGGTATTTCAGCAGCCTTTCCAGTTGTTGCAGATGTCTTGAGAGGTACATAATGGGTCTAATGAGGGATGAGTACAGTGGGACAATGGCCTCCATTTTTCTGTATGAAAAGCCCTTAGTGATGAGGTGTGCCACATAAAAGGATTTCCTGACTGTTGTGGTGATGTGGTTATTGAAGGTGAGACCACTGTCCACCTGTGTCCCTAAGTCTCTTATCACACTTTCAGTGTTTAGTGTACTACCACCTATGTGATACTTCACAGGTACATGCTTTTTCTCAAAGTGGATAACCATACATTTCTTGGCATTGAGCTTGAGCCCATGGCTCTGGCACCAAGCATCTGTTTCTGTAAGGCCCTTTTGTAGAGTATCCACATAATTTGGGGATTCAGTAATGGCTCCTAGTTTGTAGTCATCTGGGAACTTTGTTAGCCAGAGTCCCTTAGTGTTGGCCTGTACTTCAGAGAAGTAGATGCCAAATAAGAGCAGTCCCAGGACTGAACCCTGAGGTACTCCACTTGTCACTTGTCTGGAGCTGGATTTGGAGTAGGCTCCTTTTACAGTCTGGGTTCTGTCAGTAAGCCAGGTGGCAACTCATCGAGTGACATAGGGATTAATGCCCAGCTTAGTAAGTCTAGCTATGATTCCAGAGTGGGGGATGGTGTCATAAGCGTTGGCGAGGTCCAGATACGCCTTACCCTCATCCACTGCTCTGGAGACTGATTCAAAGAAGTCAATCAGGTTCAGGAGACAAGATCGGCCCTTCACAAACCCAAACTGGGTGGTCCAGTGTTTGAAGGTTGCCAATGTGTTTGTTTATAAGTTCCATGATAATATGTTCCATGGCCTTGCAGATCAGGCTCGTCAGACTGATGGGGTGGTAGTTCCCTGGGATCCAAAGTGGATCCCCCCTTGTGGAGTGGGATAACTGTAGCTGTGCACCACTCAGTGGGAACGAAGCCTGAGGTGAGACTATGATTAAACATGACACTTAGGTGAGGTGCTAGTTCATTTTGTAGTTCATGTAATATACAGCCCGGGATGTCATCTGGTCCCATGGATACTGTATTCTTAGCTTTGGAGAGTGAGTTTTTTACCTGTGTGGCCATTATTACCAGACTTTGGCAATCTTCCAGTATTGAGTTGGGTCGTTTAAAGGGTGAGAGGGGGGTGAAGTTGGCACTGATTTGATCTGCCAGGATATTTGCAATATCCTTGAGATCAGTATATTTAATGCCATTCTGTTGTAGCTCAGTGCAGATCTGAACATTGCCATTTAGATTCTTGACATAGTTATAAAATGCCTTGTGGTTGTCTTTGGAATCTTTGGCAATTTTATTTTCATAACTGGCTTTGGAGAATTTTATGAGGGATCTCCGCTTCTTACTGAGGCTGGTAATGGAGTTTTTTGCATCCTGGGATTTTCCTCTTTTCTGTAAAACCATAGGTTGCTGTTTGCAAGTAGATAGTATTGTGTTGATATTTAGACATTACAGTAAAGATTTGAATGTTATTCCTCATATCTTAAGCTAAACAAACATCTTTCTCCAGTCTACTACTTTTTTATTGATATGACTTTGTAAGTAACTGTATGTCGTGTAAGCAAGACAATGCTTACATTGTGCCTTCATAAGATTTGTATATTGTATTATAGTTGTTGGGCAAGTGATAGATGCTGA
This sequence comes from Protopterus annectens, assembly GCF_019279795.1. NCBI lineage: Eukaryota > Metazoa > Chordata > Ceratodontiformes > Protopteridae > Protopterus > Protopterus annectens. The sequence continues at coordinate 186,728,568 of NC_056736.1, read as the reverse complement.
TGGTGTGACATGCTGAAACTAAATTAGTAAAGGAAATACGTTATTCAGCAGACGAGCAGATTTTGTTTGGATAAATCATCGAGTATACTTCAGTCCTGTTTGGAATAAAAAGAAGAGAAAGTAGCCAGCAAATGGGAAAATTAAATGTATACATTTATACGGCATTCATGAAAAAACTGAAGTAAATAACAGTCTTTGAGTGGAAGTGACATCAAGTTTGATAGGAATGTATAGACAGACTGGGAAGTAACAGAAAACTGTACTGAATAGCATGAAGGAGACAAAATGGTGTCATAACTGATGAACCTTTGCAGTCCTTCTGATTGGAAAATGACACTGAAATTAAACTTCATAAAGTGTAAGTTCTCAGCAAGTTTATACTGTGCAACTTAATATCTGCAGTTGGGTAAAACTGAAGGGGAAGGTGTTTGGTAAAAGGATTAGTTCTGTCCACTGAGGATATAAAGGACATCATTCAGACAAAGCCAATCTTGCAAATTCAGTCTGTTTCGGTCATTATAAACAGGAGATTCAATGCAAAACTGGATATGTACAGTTCTGGCCCTGTCATGTACCTGGCAAACATTGACTTGGTAACAAGTAGGACACTGGTCTGGATGTCACAAGCAGTAGTTACAGTTGCATGATGGCATAGTGTCTTAATGAAAAATTAGGACAGGGTGATCAGGGACTATGTTCAAAGCTAGTGATTAAACCAGGTTTGATAACAATCTGTCCTTGAATTCTTATTGTTTGATGGGACGTTTGTCTCAAACACTCTATCTTCTGCTGCACAGATTTATTCTATATAGGATTCAGATGCATAATCTGAGGTTTGCATAAAATTGGAGAAAGGGAAAATATGCTGTCACAAAAGGAAATACTGACAGCCCAGATATCTGGAATTTTGTAAATAATTCTGTCATTTGTGAATATTGATATGATTCATACAGAAGTGTGTGTAAAGGTGTAAAGTACTGAGCTAAAATGTAACCACAGCATGCCCTGCCAACTTAGAATAGAAATGTATGTAAACTATTGTAATTGTGTAAATGTATATGTTTTAACAATTGAAACTAGAACATAGTTGTGTCCTAGTTGCCTGTTGCACATTTTTGGTGCATGTTGCGAGGGAACGATACTGTCAGTTTTACTTTTTTTATGGGGCTGCTATCGGCCATTAGGGGTAGAGTGGTATCGGCATCCATGTTAACTAGTGCCTGCCTGGAGGTGGCCTTACTGAAGGTATAACTGCTAGAGTCTGATTTAATTTTGGCCTGTCAGACGTCACCCATTATTTCTGTAGTAGTATGTAGTACTTCTGCTCTGCTCCTGCGTCCACCCCTTGTTGGAGAACTGTGCCACAACTGTTAACAATTAGTTTCAGCTGGAGTGTTTTGATGTACACCTGAACTTTTTGTGGTCTGCTGAAATACAAGCCTGCACCATATTGAGTTGTGCTACTGTTTTCTATCTGTGCATATTTCAAATGTTTACATGTAGTTACTAGTATTTTTTATTTAAAGTATGTAAGTTTTCAGACACTGTGGGATTGGGAGTTTCCATAACTTCAATTGTGCTACATATAAATAATTTGGTTTGAAATTTGGAACACTTTTTATTGGACTTTGTCCTGATGTGACAAGACATTGGCTGCTGGTTAAGTTTTACAGGTTGTTACTCTTTCTGAATAAATATTTTTTATATATTTTTTCTTAGAATACAACGCTGCACTCAAGTTTAGAGATGGGTTAGTATTTGGAATAGTAAACTTTCAAAATATGAAATGTGACTAATTAGATATGTTTATTTTATTAAACGTAGGGTTTTGTTTATTTAGTAGCTGTTGCCTGACCCTGTTGAAGGTGAAGCTCCTGTAGGTGCATTGTAAAATCCATCTTGGCCAAATAAAGGTATTGATTGCTTCACCTTTGTGTTGCAACTTCTCCCCATATGCAGTTGGTTAAATAGGAAATGGCAAATGAAATATTTTGCAGTACTTATCAATATAATTATGTTGTGCTGTTTGTATTGTTGTCATATCTTCAAGAAGTGATGATTTTTGCTGGTGATTTCATTCTACCTTAATTGATAAGGAAGTCCCAAACATATATTTTTTTGAGAGTGGCTAGCATTACAAATTACAGGGTGTCAGACCAAAGTGGAGAGTTGTTGTTGTTAACTGTTTTTAATTACTTCTTACTTTGAGGCAGAAATCTGTTTTCTCAGTAGATTAATACATATTTTAATGAACTGTTGTGTTGTTTGCAGTCAGGATAATCTGTTTTCTTAGTAGATTAATAGATATTTTAATGAAGTGTTGTACTGGTCGCAGTCAGGATGGATTAACATTGTCTTCTTCTGCAAGCAGTTCACTAAGGTGAGAGTATGCAAAGAACTATATACATAACTTTGTCATGGAGAACATAACATTTACTACAGGTTTAAAAAGACATGACCTACTAATTTATAGATATGCAGAGAGACATGCACAGTATGTTTAACTGTTATGTTCTGGTGTGTATGCATTTTTATTATATGCTAGATTCTTTATTGCTGCGTATCGAGAAAAGCTGTTTTTCTGGAGTCTAAAGGTTAGAAGGAGGTGTTTTATACACTTCAAGGATTGTGACAATTTATGAGCAGTTTACAAATCATAAAGCATTATCTTTTCCCCTGTCATACTGTATTTTTATTTAATTTTTTTATCAGTTAACATTAAGCAATGTGTATTCAGTTACAGAATAGTATAGTAAATTCACAGAGAGCCATTGTTTGGTTTCTGTTACATGATGCACTTTTTTTTTTTTTGAATCCACATAAAGGTCAGATTTGTTTTTATTTTACATATGTTTACCAGGGAGGTCCGACTGGACAAAGCTGTCCATTTTCAGCAGAGGCCCAGGGAGAAAAGCTCCAGAACAATTGCTAACATACTATACATAAGATATTTACATGAGCGTTGTGTACATAGTTATAAAATATAGCAGATATGTGATTGCAAAAGATATTTACATAAGCATAGTGGTTTAGAAATATAATTAAAAGTATAGTAGGTAGTAACATATGATTGTTCATACAGTTTGTTTAGTACAGATAATGTTGAAGCTGTACTAAAGGTAAGACAAGAAAGGAAAAACTAAAAAACACTAGCCAGATTGTCAAATCAGGAGAATATAGACAAGATCATGTGAGGTTCACTGACATTTTAAGGGAAACTTGAAGACTGTGCATAAAGCACATATTCCTATCCAGAATTCATACCTCACTCTCAACCTCTTAGAGCAAAAAATCTGGACAAAGCCTAAAATGATAGGGGAACAAGTAGGGACAGATTTTAAATATTGCTCTTACAAACTTAGAAAGTTGATAGAATAATAGATTTTGCATTAGCATGACATTTCTGAAGGATGTGGAGTCTTAAACTCAAATGTGTATCATTATTTAATGACTTCAACCCTCAACTATTTGCCAGAAAAGTACAGATTTTAGGAGGAACACACAAAAATTATGAGGCAAAAATCTGGACATTCTGTGAAAATCTGTACAATTGAGATGTGTGCTTACTGCAGTATTAAGTTTTCCTTGCATAAACATGTACAAATGCAAAAATCAAATAGTTTTATGTATTTATATTTTGTTGTTGTCCAGGTTAGCATGATGCACATGTTAATCATTGGTGTAGCTGAAACGCATCAGAAAATGTTTTTTTTAATCCCATACCTGACACTTTTATTTTTGTTTTTTTTGTTTAGTAACATCATTGATAGAAGATCTGCAAGATATTGACTGCAAAGGTAGTAGTAGCCCATTTGATTCTTTAGGCTGTCTTATAACTTCAAAGCCAATGCATCCGACAAGAAGTGAGCATTCAGATATAGTAGCAATATGGTATAGTTCATTACTGACGGCAATTCGTTTTCAGAATTCTTCACGTTGTAGGTTTTGCATCATTTTAGGATGCAGATAAAATAAGTTGAACTGAGCAGTGTTACTGCTGGAAAAGCAAGACGTCAGTGAAGAAACTGAGTCAAAATAGGGAATATAAATACTCGTTCTGTAATAAACTCTCAAAATCCGCGCCTACTGTGTTTGCTTGGTGTGTTTGTCGACTGCAAATCCTTGGCAACACTAACTCAATATCAAGATTATCTGCTAGTGATCTTGCCTTAGTGAGAATGTCATTCCTAAAGTACTCTTCAGCATGGTTGTGGTGCTCCTTGAATATTTCAGTGAGTCTGTTGATGTGTTCTTGAACCTTTACTATACAAGTTGAACAGACTGAAACATCTGGGTAACAGGCTCAAGAACTGATGAGTGATTTGCAATAATGAAGAGAGAAATCACAAACGTGCATGAAGAGCGAGCGCTGAGTAACATATGTGCCATTTTGTCTGGTTTCACCAGCAGTGCTCTTCTGAAGATCAGCCAGGTAGTCAAATATTTTCTCAAAGTTCTGACTAAACACACGAATGGATTTATATTTCTTGGTCCATCATGTCTCATTCAGATCATTGACTACAAGGTTTAGTCTGTGAGATTCACAGTGGATAAAGGCTTTTTTTGGATACTTTTCACGAATCTTTGCCTGACCACCATTTTGGATGCTTGCCATTATGGAGCAGCCATCATAGCCTTGTCTGAGTAATTTTTCCAGACCGCACTTTATGCATTCACTGACAATGACATGTGATAGACTGTGCATCTCTCACAACAATGGGAACAAAAAACGCAAACTCTTCTCAGATACAATCATCAACAAACCAAATGCCTAATGACAACTGCTCAATGTCTGAGATATCTGCAGTTTCATCTGCCAGTACACTAAATCCAACTGCCCTGTTTTCTGCACAAACAATCTCCTTTCGAAGTACATTTTCATATTCTGCCAACAGCTCATTTTGCACCCTATGGGATGTGTACCAAACATTTCCTGCAGCTGTTTCACTGTGCTGTTTCAGTATTGTGTCACCAGTAGCAAAACGAAAATCTAATAAGTAACACAAATTTCCACCAGAGCCTTCTTTTCCACAGAGAGGAATGTCAAGGGTTGCACAGTAAATGGTAGATACAATTGGTTCCAATTTATTTTGGTTCTCTGCAATTTGTTTTGCTACTGCTGCATCTATCTGTGGAATAACAGCTGTTTCTGGCTTCTGTCGTGTTCGTGTATGAGAAAAATTGGAAGCATCTTCAGTAGAACCTTTGTGCCATGATGACTGCATGTGATTTCTTGCAAGACTCATTGAAGACATTGTATTTTATGCACACACTAGTGATAAAGCTGCCTTGCAACCCACGGTGAAGTGACTAAGGAAATAATACACAAGTTAAGCAGAGTGGGCCTTTTAAGAGAGGAGAATATGCAAGCCACGGTGAGTACTAAGACAACCAACTATATCTGAATATAGTTGTTTAATAATGACATGCATTTCAGTTTCAGACTTCATATCATTCAGAAAATTTATTCTAACACAAATCCTTTTATTCTAGCGACTTTCAAATGTGTCCCTAGTTGGGGGCCTTTATCCCTAACATTATAACAGGCTTTGTCTAGATTGTGATAACAGAGAGGTATGGTGTGTGCATGCCTGTATGTATGTATAAGGAGGAGGAAGTATACCCCTCAGCTGTCCAGGTTTTGGAGAATGTCCAGATTTTGCCCCATATTCCTCCTAGAAAGCATTGAAGCTGCTAAATAATGACAGACGTTTGAGTTTTAGATGTCATATCCTTTAGAAAAATGCATACTAACATAAATCCTGTTATTCTAGCAATGTTCTAAGTTCATGAGAGCAATATTTATAATCTGCTCCTATTTATTTTAGGCTTTGTCCAGATGTCTTGCACTTAGAGGTTGAGGTGTGTGTTAGAGAGAGTGAAATGTCCTAGAGTTAGCAGGTGGAATTTATTTTCAAGTGCATTTTCAAGGAATTGTTTGCTTCAAGGGAAGAGAGTTTTACTGCTGCTCATGCTAAGCCTGCTCAAAATATGCAACTGTTTTGTTTAGCAAATGGTATCACTATTGTGGGATAGAATTTTTAAAGCAGCACAGCAGGTAGCATACTTGCATCTTGATACAGAGAGCTATAGGTTCTGCTCCTACAACACGTAGATTTGTATTTTAAGGGGGTGTATGTCCTCCTTTGGATGAGATGCCTAATAACTATGAACTTGTTTTTCAGCTTGCCACCCATTCCCTATTGCAATATACCAGCTTACCATTTTTTTAATATAACGTAGGCAATTTATTCTTCAAGGGCAGCAGGCATTGAATTTGTAGATGAAACACTGAAATATAAAGTTGTTTTCTAGCAACAACTTCTTCACTGGTTTCAGATCTCAATGTGGAATTATTCAAATGAGTTATACTTCTGCGAAGATTCTGCATATTGATTGATATTGGTGGATTGTATGACATAAGTTTGAGTAGAGTGGCCCTTTATGGTTGAAATGTTCTGAATTGGGCAGGTTGTCATTACTGGTTCATATCATATGATTTGCTTTATTGCTTAAAGGAAAAATGTTCAGAACTATAAATTTAAAACACACTAACAAGTGGTGCTGTATTATACAAGGGATATAATTCAGTTATTATATAGCATAATTAATACAGTCAGGAAGGAGAATCAAATAACTTTTGCATGGTTCTAAAAATGCGTGCAAGGAGCCTATGATTTGAAAACAGCCCAAAGGTAAACTTACCCTGCCACTGGCCAGATGCATTTTCTTTGAATGCAGGTTTCAATGTTTTGGTGAATGTGGGTTTCAAAGGTAGAGAAGTTTTAATGCTAAGCCTCTTTTCATTGTAAGACTATTGCTTTGTTTAGGTTTAGTAAATGTCTATCAGTGTTTGTGCTATAAAATTTTAAATAAAAGTTGTAAATGAAATCCAAATATCTGTCATCATTGTAGAAGTAAAGCATAAAACATTATGCACACTGAAAGATTTGAACAGTGTCTATGACAAATGGGGAAAAATAGCCAAGTAATTTGACACTGGAATGGCTGCATGGGTGGGGGTGGGGGTAGGGCTGTGTGGGCGGGGCATCAGAGGAGGTGAGGTTTTTGTGGGTGGGGCATCAGAAGGGGTGGGGTTGTGTGGGCGGGGCTTGGGTTTGCACCCCCCTGTAAAAAATCCTGCGGGCTCCCTTGACTGCTGAATATAACAAAATGCAAATTATTCTGTGGAGTGCTGACAAAAATCACTGGTCTGAATGTTTTTTTTGGCAATAGTTTCAATGGTTCAACTCCAGAAGTATCTCTCATCATTTCTTAGTGTGATGTTATATGTGTATGATATATTTAATCACCCACATATTACAATTTGCAAAAGTTATGATTTTCCATGGAGATATATTGAATGCTGCCCAAAAATAAGTATCTGAAGTGACAACCAAATTCACTGCTATCATATATTTAGCTATCCTTGGTCTGCTTGTTATAAGCCTATTGTCCCACTCCTAAACCTTATCTACCCTTATGTCACTCAATTCGTGCTGCACAGCATGTGATGTTAATAATGATAGCAGAACAAATGTCTAACTATTAATGTGCCATTAAAACACTGCTAAAGCAAGTCATGGCAAAGTCTATTCCCAGGATTCAGCAAGCTCTGCACTGTGTGCAGGAATGGTGCAAGAGCTGCTGCAGGCAATATAGCTGACGTGCAATCCAGGAATGAACTCCCGGGAGGTGTACGAGTGCTCCTGCACTATTCTTGCATGGACACAGCCCCTGTATGCTAATTACCTAATTTGCTGGTGAAAAACATGCAAATGATGTGAATTAGCGATTCAGGAAGCAGGCAGGCATCCGTGCAGGAATAGAGTAGACTGCAGAAATGTATTCAACCAGTAGATAAATACATTTCTGCAAATGACAAAATGGAGGTATGACAACTCGTAAAAAAACATATATGGCCATAGGCATGAAAACTAGTTTCAAAATTATAAAAAAATAACTTTTTATTTTTTTGGCCTATTTCAGATGTTTAAGGTAGAGTAGCGTTGCACAATCGGGATCAGCCCAAAAATAAGAAAAAAAGCTGGAAATAAGCTTTTAAACCAAAATCATCATTTTGCCATAATAGTCAATGGCATGCATAACACAACAAGACCATGGAATAGTGGTTGCTAAGGGGGGAGGCTGAGTGTCAGTTTTGTAACCATGCATTAGCAGTCGGTTTGATGCAGATGATGGGGAATGATACGGAATCACAGATTTCAGTGCTAGCTTGTACACAACCGTGTATGTGCAATAACAGCATGGTCTAAGCCTAAGAGCTAGATGACCTCATGAGGGGGAGTGCCATGACTGCTGTAAGCTTATTGGAGCACAGTGGCCCATGTTTGCCCTTAGCTAAGCACAGCTCACAAAGGAAAGAGGTGTGTCTGAAACTGCCTAGCAGTATTTACATTGCCTAAACAGGTGTGCTCATCGAGCACCAGGTTTAAAAAAAAAAAAATGGATATAGCAGCACCATTCACATCTGAGCACTGAGTATGCGCAGCATGCCTCGGGGCTTAATCAGGAAGGCAATGGGAAGGGAAAACAGCAGTAGGAAGGTAATCAAGATGAACTAGCATAGCTGGCATGTGAAATGTATAAACTATGCAAACACTTTTCACTCTGGTTTTTCCCACAAACTCTACACCACCAGTGTACACAGATGGGGAAATTTTACCTTACAAAACTAACAAAATGATAGGGGCTGATGTCGCACTCATAAATCAATATGTGCAAGAGGCTGAGGATGGTTGAGAATGCTGATGACCAACTCACAATGAGGAGAAGGAGAAGAGTGTACAGACCCAGGGTAACCTACCAGGGGCTACATGAGCTGGAGATAGTGGAGTGCTATAGGGTAGACAGGAACCTCCTACAGCAAACTGATAAGCTGTGCCAGCCACCCCTCACACACAGAACCAACAGAGAGGAACACACCCCCAGTGGATACCAAGGTATGTGTGGACTTAAGAATACTAGCCACAGATACCTTCCAAAGACCAACTGGGGATCTCACAGGCATCAGCATCCAGGGTATTCTACAACTTCCTGGATGCCATGTCAGCACATGCCGGTGAGCACATATATTTCCAAAACACCCATGAAGCGATGACCAGCAATATGCATCTCTTCCACCAAATAGCAGAATACTCTGAAGTAGTGGGTGCTATAAACTTCACGCACATACACATCAAAGCACCACCTGGTGAGTGGGGTAGGGTCTACATAAACCAGAAGGGCTTCCCCTCCGTCAACTGCCAGGTCATGTGTGATGCCCAGAGCATTATAATGAATGTGTGTGCTGCCAGCCCTGGAAGCTATCACGACTCATACATCTGGCATATTGCGCAGCTGTGCCAGAGATTTGCCAGTGAGGACATCCCATATGGCCACCTACTGGGTAATGCTGGTTACGCACAGGAGCCATGGCTGATGACACCCATAAGAAATGCACACATACCTGAACAAGAACTCCATAATGAGGCACACATACAAACCAGAATCATCATAGAGCGTGTGTTTGTGATACTCATGCCATGGTTCTGGTGCCTGGACATATCCGGTGGAGCCTTGCAGTACTCTCCAGCTACATGTACCCAAATATTCATTGTATGTGCCATGCTACACAATATGATCCTGCAGAAACAGCTGCAGCAGTAACAGCATGGGGCAGGGCCACACAGCCACACACCATTGCCATGGCTAGCACAGGCACAGAATGACTCGGAGGAGGAACAACCTGAGCCTGCCCCAGTAGGCAGAAGGAGGCATGCCCAGTATGCCCAAACCTTGGCAAAAAGGCAACAGATAGCACATACACTGACATGGTAGGAACCCAGGGAATTACACCTCTCTCTGACTTGCACATACAGTAAAAGGGATGCCAAACATGACACTGTCTGTGCTTAACCATGCATAGGGAGTGTACTATGTGCATCCAACATAGTCAGCCCTCCAGCACGATCCTCAATACTGGCACAGCCACAAGGTAAGTCACTCTCCCTATCAATTGCTGAATGGAGTAGTATGTTCTGCTACTTGTATCTATGGTGCAGATGTGAGCATGTAAGGGAATTGGGTGGCTGAATGGGATGGCAGCAGATAGTAGACACCTATATGGGCAGCATGAAATCCGTAACAAATACTGGTGTCAACATAGTAGGCTGTACTAGACAAGGTGACAAATCCCACTGCAGGACATGTGGTGGGCCAAATGTGTGTCCAAAGGGCACACACATGCATATCAGTGAGGCTCACATACCCAACAACAGTCTCAGCTAGCAGGACAGGTGTAGATGACCACAAAGAAAGGCTGTGCTAAGGCCTCCGAATGATGGCAATGGAGAACAGCCCCCCTCCAGACCAACACAGGCAGACTGCAACAGGTCAGGCAGTGGGATGTTAGTTCTGAATGGTAAGAAGTCTGAAACTCAAATGTAAGTCAATAAAACCTATGATCTGTACTCCACTGTTATGCCTGTAGCATGCATGATAGGTCAGAATACAGAATGAAATGGAAGTCAAAAGAGTACCTGAAATACCAGTACCATCATAGCAAATGTTTACAGTTGTCAGGTGTGCCCACCCCCCCCCCCCCCCACAATCCTATGTAGAAATGTAGTAACATGTACATGTGGGTATAAAAACAGTGGAGCACAGATAACCTGAGCTGGCCAAATTATCAGGGTAGATTGTTGCACATGTACAATATGCAGGGCTCTGTGTGTTAGTTTGTTGTGTGTTGTATATTGTGTGGAAGTGGTCAGCATGTATGCATGGAGGATTGTGTCCCAGTGGACTATGGCCAGTACTGTTGATGACAGGGCCAAGTTCTGATAAGTGCAGTGCCAAACACAATGCTTCCCAGCAAGACCCAATCCAGCAGTAATCCATACAAATTGTTCAGATGTAATATCTGTCACCAAAAGGCACAGTTATGAAGTACTGAGAAACTGCTGATGTCCCTGCACAAACCAGCATAAGGAGAATGCCCCAGGTATATCTGTGCATCAGTTGCAAGAAGCTTCCATAGCACACATGCACTCAGCTCACCTCACCATCAGCCAGAGCTTCATCACAGGTCATATCCTTGCTGTTGAGAATGAGTACAGTATGACCCCCACTTCTGTATGGGAATACCCACAGAATGCAGCATGCTGAAGAGGTGTCCCATGCAGGTGTATCCCTAGCTGTAAGCAGTACCCTGCCAGCATCCACACCAATGGATTAATAAGGATAGAAATTATTCCTATTAACATCTCGCACACCAACCCTGTCACCTCAGGGGGAATCCAGTGGCTTGCAGCCTGGGACTGTAGGAATGACAGAATGCACTGGCCTGCTACAGATGGCCTGCATCACTACCAATGCCCTACAGTCCTCTGTCAAAGGCCTGTGCCTCACCCATACTGCCAATGTATGCTATCTCATGGAGTCCCAAATAACCACATAACACAGTCCACAGAACACAAATGCAAGGCCATGTCAACTAATCCCAGTAGCATGCCCACCATGTCCTACTGCATGAACTGTGGACCAAACCCTAAATACCACTGGGATGAAGGAATAACTATAGGGATACTTATCAGATATTGCTTGCATAATGTTAGGAAGAGGAATGAATAACAGAAGGGGGGTAGAAGCATGGACGCCATGGAGTGTGTGAAGTCTGAAATTCTGATGTGTGCCCATACTATCCCTGCCTGCAAACACAGGAATAGGTGACTACAAACCTGCTTCTAAGCCACAATGTAAAGGGGAACTGACCAGAAATATGAGCCCTGCCTCTGGGTAACAATAGTGTGTGTGAATCTGTACAGTTGTGAGGTATGGCCACAGCAGGATATGGCCATTCTGTCATGTTGATAGATGTACAAGCAAGGGATCCTCAGCCACCACAGTATCAAGGTGCTGGACCATTTCCACAGACCCATCAGCAAGTGTCTGCATCTCCCCCTGTAGAATGGTATGAGTGTGCAAGAATGTGTATGCTGCAGACCACAATACTGGACACAACTTTATTCATCTTGTATTCCCCAGGAAATTACTGTGAGCAAATAAGTATATCTGTCAATAGTTGATGGCATAATACATCACAGTGTAAAACGGTACATATGTCTGAATATGTCTGCTAACACCAAAACCATGTAGCAGAAGCAGCACAGACATGCTTAGTTACAGTATCCCACTATCCTTTGCTCATAGTGACTTCATATTGTCAACCTATCTACAGATATCCTGCAGAAACAGGTTGCTAGCTGTAGGTGTAGAACACAAATGCCTGCACTGGAGTGCAACCTACATGGAATGGATTCACACATTCAATACAGAAGGTCATACTGGGCACACTTAGAGAAATCATGCCCATGTCTGACAACAAAATACAGAAGGGTCATACTGGGCATGTTCTCACACTTAAAATGAAACCCATGCCTGGCAACAACAGTGGACTACACATATCTGTCAGTCGCAGATTTCTGTGCACACAGACCACATTGCACACCAGTCATGCTTTGCTCACACATCAGATAGGAATACACACATATATCCAAGGACAACACACTATAATAGGTCAAACAAACACAAACAGAGATGTGGGGAAGAGAGAGACAGACAGTGATAAAGAGCTTCTCATCATGAGGCCTGTCCCACCCACCACAAATTAAATTGGCCAATATCACATACTGTACTGAAGTCTATCACTGTAGACATTTGCTTCTGGTAGGCCTCAGCACTATACTGTCTGTGGTGCTTGTGATAACTGTGTAACATGACAGTACAAGTCATTTGTCATTTAGCAGTCGTATACAGAGTCCTGTCAAATGTAAAGTTGTGTGTGACTTAGTGTTGTGTGTGTGTTTCCAGAGGAATGGTTTATGGCCCATTCAGAAACAGTGCACTCCCCATTGCCCTAGTAAGCTAGCCTGCTGATGTCAGTCACCTTGACATACCCCTTTGTACAAGGATCATCCATATAAGTTCTGCGACAGGTGCAATAACTGAGTAATGCTATAGCATGACATACTAGTTAGGTAGGAGTTCTACTCCCATACATGACAATTGTGAAACTGTGTGTGTGTGTAGGGATCAATAATTATGAGGCCATTCACAGACACTGCTCCTCCTATTGCCCTACTTTACCAAGTCTGCTGATGTCAGACACCTTGAAATGCCTCCTTGGACAGGATTCAGTCCTATAAGCTCTGTGGTGTGTGCAATAATGCTATAGTGTGATATACTAGTTAGATAAGAGTTATAATCCTAGACATGGCAACTGTGAAACTGTGTGTGTGTGTGTGTGTGTGTGTGTGTGTGTGTGTGTGTGTGTGTGTGTGCAGAGATTAATGCTTTAGAGGCTATTCCCAGTCAGTACACCTCACATTACCCTGCTTTAGCAAGCCTGCTGATGTCAGTCACCGTGAAATACCTCCTTGGACAAGACTCAGCCCTGTAAGCTCAGTGGCGCATGCAATAACTGTGTAGTACTATAGGGTAATTTACTAGTTAGGTAGGAGTTCTAATCCCGGACATGGCAACCATGTGTTTGTGTGAGTAGGAATCAATGATGTTGGGGCCATTCACAGACACTACACCTCCCATTCCCTACTTTAGCAAGCCTGCTGATGTCATTCAACTGGAAATACCCTTTTGGACAAGGGCTAACACTCTAAGCTCCATGATGCATGCGATAACTGCGTAATCCTATAGTGTAACATGCTAGTTAGGTAGGAGCTCTTATTCCAGACATGGCAACTATGAAACTATGTGTGTGTGAATACAGAGTAATGCTTTTGAGTCCATTCACAGTCACTACAACTCCCATTGCCATACTTTAGCAAGCTCACTGGTGACATCTACTTTGAAATACACCTTTGGAGAAGGGTTAGGCCTATAAGCTCTGTGCTGCGTGCCATAAATGCAGAACAATGTAGTAGCAGTAACTGCAGAGCTGTGTGTTTAAATCTTATCTGTGGCAAGTGTCTGTGTGTGTACATATGAATGTGTGTACCTCAAAGATTTTATCACTGGTTACAGCCAGTACACTTCTCAGAGCCTGACTTTAACAGTCCTGCAGATATCATTCACCTTACAAGTATCTGTTGTGAAGACTGAACCATGTCAGGCCAGTAGTATATGTGGTAAATGTGTAACATAATGGCCTGTAAAGGTTGTTGAATAGAGGTTTGAACCTCACTCCTGGCAAATGTAAATGTGTAATTAGGGTAAAATTATTTTTGGGATCTCTCATCCACTACATCACCCAATGCCAGTATTTACAAGGGCTGGTGATGTTCCTCACCTTAGACGTATCTTGGGACAACATCCATCCAATAAACTCTGTGCCATGTCTGATAAATGCAGTGCACTGTAGTAGCAATACATAGCTAGGTAGGGGGTTGAATCTCAGTACTGGCAAGTGTGTGTGTGTGTCATCAGTATCTTCTTTGGAGGTCGCTGTGATTGTGTAATGACAGGATGCATTGTGGGGTGGGTTTTGATAAATTATTTTATTGAGGACCTACTATAAGTCACAATGTCCACCTTACGAAGACAACAGATGTCAAGCAGCAGAGAGGCTGGTATAGAAAAATCCATAGCCCTACATGTGACATTATGGATCAGTGAACAATATAGGCAACCCTTGTATTATTCAGAGAACACTATCCACCCATGTCTCATACACAAACACACTTGGCTAGGCAACAACCACTATATTGGTAGTTCCCTGCATATTGCCCACAGACAGTAACCACGGTGTGATTGCAATGGACTACATGCCTGTTGACCACAACAATGCCACTGACATCAGAATGTACTGCTGTGTAACATCTCCTGACTGTGTGTGTGTTATACAGCAAGTCAAAGGACATAGCACCCTGTTCCATCCCTACAACAGGTAAATAAATGCTTATAGTGGTCCTTTGCTATGTTCCCCAGTGGTCGCCTTTAACAAATATAGAGTTTGCAAATGTAACCCACAAAGAGAATACCATGCTTTATACACATGCCCTGTATGGACAGATGCCACTAACTCCACTGAATACCTGTACCATGCTGTCAATGTAGATGCAGCCATGACCTCAGTTCTATTGCCAGGTGTCACCACATGAGGTCAGGAATGTCACATCAGATGATAACAATCTGTCCTCACAACATGCCCCAGAGACCCCAAGTACACTTCCACATGTCACAGAACATGCATGTGGGACATGTGCACAACCCAGACACTGTCCATGTTATGGAATATAGATCACATACATGGCAAGCATTGCACAGCACTGACCACTCACAATAGTAACCCAGATGAGTGGATGGTGAATACAATACCTGCCTGTGTGGGCCAATCCAGGGACTACACCCCTGATCCACACTGGAGGCCATTGTCATGTGGCCTGATGCCAAGGTATTTCCTTTACCTAGCCTTGTACATCCTTGAACACATGCATGTCAGTACTTACAAACGTGTGTGTGTGTGTGTGTGTGTGTGTGTGTGTGTGTGTGTGTGTGTGTGTGTGTGTGTGTGTGTGTGTGTGTGTGTGTGTGTGTGTGTGTGTGTGTGGAGATTAATGATTTTAAAGCCATTCACACTTACAACACCGCCCATTGCCCTACTGCAGCACGTCTGCTAATGTCAGTCACCTTGAAATAACCCTTTGGCCATATATCAGCCTGATAAGCTCTGTGGTGCATGTGATAACTGCATAATATTGTAGTGTAGCAAACTAGTTAGTTAGAAGTTCTAATCCTGACTCTGCCAACTGTGATAATGTGTGTGATTCCCTGGGAGAGAGTGGTTGTGTCTTCCTTGACACCTGCTTTTGTGGACAGTCACACGTACTACACTATCCTCATCACTGTTACTGATGTCACTCACCTTCAAAGATACCTTTGGACATCTCTCCACCATGTGAGCTATGTAGCACATGCAATAACTGTATAGCAATGTAATAGCAATACATAGTCAGGTAGGGGGTTGAAACTCAGTACTGGTAAGTGTGTGTTATCATTGTCCTGTGTGGGTGTTGGGGTGAATGTGTAATGACAGGGTCCATTGCAGTATGGGTTTTGCCTCATCATTATATTGAGGAGCTACATGTCCCATTGTCAACATTACAAGGCCAAACTTTTTCAAACATTGTAGAGATTGTTGTTGACAATCCTCAGCCATAACTGTGTACAGCCATGTGCAATTACCATGTGACAGTATGGATTAGTACACAACATAGGCAACCGTCATAATGCCCAGATGCTACTCTCCACCCATGGATCATACACTAACATGCTTGGCTCTTACTCTCCTACTCCCTTCCTTTCCTACTTTGTCTCTGTCTGTCTCTCTCACTCCCTCTCTGGTTGATGTCAAAAAGTACACCTGCTTTCCTTAGGCAGCAGCTTGAGTTTTGTAAGTAATGTGCATGATAAGCTGAAGGCATGTGCATGAATTGCAGTACCACACTAGCTAACTGCATTTGGAACAGCTGAGGTATCATTCCTATAGCCAATTGCATGGAAACACACTCCTATAACTAAGCACTTCATGTGGTGTTGGCCCTTTTCCTTCACTGTGAGCAGGACTTCACTGTAGAGACAGGTCAACAAACAGGAGTGGGATGTTCCAGACATGGGGACAGAATGTAAGTATTGCTCTTCTACATTTGAAGTAATGTTGGTTTAGCAGGGTTTGTGTAGATATGGCTGTTCCACATGATTTAATATCTGTCATGACAGTGTTATGTGGTTGAGGAAACTCTCACCTGTAGGGCTATCTGCAGACTGGCCAGTGTTTGTAGTCTTACATGTGTTGTGTTACTCACACATTTCCTATCTTTAGAAATGCAGTAGCATACTCTGATGATTGCAGTCAGTACATGGTGACATCCATGTGAGTTACTGACTTCACATCCCTCAGAAGACATATGTCACAACAAACTCTGTTACACCAGTAAATGTATGGGTTTATCACAGCAACATGTCAATATTGGCCCTTTGTTTGCGCCTTCAGCTGCAATTCTGTTACCTTTGTACATATGTCATGCAGTAAGAGGTGCACATGTTCAGTACATCATTATTTACTGACATCATACCTGATAACAAGCCAGTGAGATATCAGACTGCTAGATATGTTATGTATAGTAGGCCTTATATTTGAGGACAAAACCTGGTTATTCTGTTGTAGTGTGTACAGTAGTGAGGTCTGTGTACTTATGGTGATTGTTGACAAAGTGTGTATTGTGAATATGTACCTTGGACTGTGTATAGACTGTGTTAGATGTCATTGTTCTTTGTCCTGTTCTATCTGATGTTGCATGCTGCTCCAGTGTATGGTACCCTATCAGCATACATGTTTGTAGGGTCAGACCAACACATGTCCCATACCACAGTCAGGCATTGGAATGCACTGAGTATTGGTCCGGTATATATAGGGTTAGAGTGTGAGTGGCACATATGAGGATGGTGTTGTTCACATAGTCCATATACTGTAATATTAAGTATGCTTACCATATGTGACTGTGGCTGTGTTCAGATTGGTTGTTGGTATGCACTTTCACACAGGTGTCTGTTACTCCATGCTGTTACATGCCTGTAGAGCCTGCTATATTTGCAAGTAAATGTGTATTCCCCTATTATAAATGTAGGCCAGTGTTATGACAGACTGCCTGTAGTTTTCACAGTGCTTTGTGACATGCCTAGCAGCTCAGTGTAATTACCCAGTGTGATGTGATGCCCATATATTTGTGAGGTGTACTGTTGGCGGGCCATCATAACTGTTATGTATTTCTGGCAAAAGAGTGGGATGCTGTACAGATGTATGTCACTAACTAGTGGGTAGTATGTGGGCTTGTGACCTCTGCTCCTTCCATTATTATGTGTCAGGACAGACAGGAGTGTGTGAATGCATAAACTGTGCAAGCTTATCTATTCCAGTATTTTTTTGATATCCCCATTTACATGGCTGTAAAACTCTACTTTGTCAGGCTTGGTCCACACGTCTTGCACTAAGGTGTTCTGTGTATACCTCTGGACTGACCAGAGTGTGTCAGACTGTCCACATTTATTGGTCATAGCTCTGCTGTATTCCACAGAATCATTACTGTGATTTGTGTGGTACTGCATTATGATGAGCTTCTGATATCTATCAGTAACTGATGGTGTACATGTCAATATCAGATGTGACTTCCCACACAAAATTTCTGGTAAGACAACCCCTGTTACAGTAGCAACTCTCCCCTGATGATGACATATGTCCGCTGGATCTGGGTCCATCTTGGAATATGCCAGGGCCATGTGCAAGTGGCCTGTTATGTTGTGGTGTGGACAGCACCCCACTTGCAGTGCTGGTGCTGGTACTGCCACTATGGCAGCATCTCTGACTTGTTGCACATCCACGTTAATCTCCACCTGTTGGTGTTGCTGACCTACATCCCTGTTGCCATCACACTCCTTCCACCATATGCTCAAGCACAGACATTGCACAGTAAAGGATTCCCACCATCTGACCCAACCATCTATCCAGGACCGCTGCAAAATAACGGTGAGCACCTGCAATAACAGCAGAATGAGTAGCTCTCTGGAGCCTCAGACCCTGTCTGGTATAATGTTCCATACATGCCTGCACCTCCATGATGGCCTGAAACATGCGTCTGGTGACACCAGCTGTGGCACTTTTGCCAGGGGCATGATGACCAGCAGCCCTCCTGCGAGCACCCCTGTACATCTGCCTGTGTGGTACCCTGCTGGGCATCCAGTTATGGCTGCTGTATCCAGACACCCTTGTCATAGTCACCATACTGTCCTGTACCATGCC
Organism: Protopterus annectens; assembly: GCF_019279795.1. NCBI lineage: Eukaryota > Metazoa > Chordata > Ceratodontiformes > Protopteridae > Protopterus > Protopterus annectens. Next base: position 186,709,754 of record NC_056736.1, on the reverse strand, counting down.
ACCACCTGCCAACTGTCTCATCTATGGCCACTGGTGATGGGGAATGTATAGGCAATGTGACTGTGTGCGAGGATTGGGTGGATAACAGTGGGATGTCAAATGATGGCATGGCTTCAGCCCCTGACAATCCTGCCTGTGCCTTACCACACCTATCACCATTGTCAGAGTCTGTATGTACACTAGCATCAGTTTGCCTGCAGGAGGGACCCTGACCCACCTTGCCACCTGTGAGGGGAAAATAAGAAGTGCACTTTAAGACCTGTACGTCATTGCTTAAATGTACACACACACACGCACACACACACACACACACACACACACACACACACACACACACACACACACACACACACACACATATACACATACTTACAGGTGAGGTTGCACAAAGATATTACACACAGACCTCTCATTACGCATCTGTCAACATGCATGACATGTGGCACTCAACAGCATGCACTGCAGCTGTAGTTAGTCCATGTTACCAACATTATACATCTCTGTGATGCATGATTTGTGTTATTAGGTGATGCCCCTTCCCCTGGAACACACTGCACCCATGTACACAGTATTGCTGTGCACCTGTTCAGCACCCTGGCATGTACTATGCATCATACCTCACAGGTGTATACTCCAAGTCTGAATGTGTATATGTGCGTCAGTTATGTTTGCTATGCTGCTTACAGCCCCTATGTCTTTGTCCGACACATACCTGGGATAATATGTGGCCAAATATCAATAGTGGATGCCTGATGTCTGATTTGCAGATCTCATCAGTGGTCCATGTATAAGCAATAAAATACAATTACACTGACAAACTTCAAATGTTACGGTGGCTATGAGGAGTGTACACACCCTTATTGACATGGCACCCTCTTCCCTGATATGCCATGGGGCTACAATACTGCATATGTTAACATTACACAAACCTGATATGTGACATATGATCTGTGCAATCAAATGCAGTATCAAACAAATGTGTTAGTTGTGCAGATGCTGATTGAGATGCA
>NC_056736.1:186676244-186698744 GCF_019279795.1 Protopterus annectens | reverse complement strand
TGTGGAGTTAAGCGATGCTTACGTGAGCTTAGTTTAGCTTACAGACGCTTACAGTCGCTTAAATCCATGCTAATTTCAAATAAAGAAAAGAAAAAATGGGAAATAGGTAAGTAGTGAAATTGGGGTAAGCAGGGAGACAACCAAGAGGAGAAACATGTGGGGATGTGCAGGATGGATGTAGTAAAGGAACATAGCTCTACATTTCTTTGGCAGCAACAGCTGCTTTCAATGTGGGCAATTTAGAATTTGGAGCCTCACACCCTACAGGGAGGTGTGTGGGCATCATACAATATGGATGATTGGTAGAGTTAGATTGCGTGATGGGTACATTTCTCTGGGCAAAATGCAGAGCTATGTATAGGATGTGATTTTTTTTTTGTGGGACTGATGCTCTTTTTTTAAGGTGAGAGTGGGATATTATGGTAGGATCATTGGTAAGTGTGGTGAGTGATGTTTGGTAGGAGAGGTTGCATTTGCAGACAGACAAGACAGCAGACAAGGGCAGTGTATGATACATGGGGGGTATACACCTTGACAGGGAGGGTGGTTGGGACTCCAAGGCTCATGAGGCCCCCAGATGGCAGTAGTGGCACTGATGTCTCCAACCCGATGGCAGTCACCACTACTCCTTCACAGCCCCGAAGGTGGCTGTGCTGGGAGCTGAGCTTGAGTGGCTGCCTGCCCCTCTAGTTGCACCAGCCTACCCTCCATCAAGCTCAGGCCATCATCCAGCTCCATCTGGAGGACACTGCTCACCATGCCACAGACCTCATCCCAGTTGACAACATCCTCTCCGTGCCCACTTGTGTGTGGGGCGAGCCCCATCCACTGCAACAGTTCCACCCGAGGATGGCTCAGGACCAGCAGATGAGGGAGGTCTGGGTTGGGTCCCAGACATGCTGGGACCTGGATCATCAGTCAGGTGGCGTGGGAGAGGCAGATCTGCTGGTATCTGCCTTCCCATATGTGCTATGGTGTGGAAATTAACAATGAATATCAGTTCATTATGCACAACACATTACAACATTAGTCAAAATAGCATGCATGGATATTCCCATTTACCCAAAACAGTGCAATTATAACAGTGCCATAGCAAACAGAACCCATGCATATATAGAATGGCATTCAGGGTTGCAACAGCATGCCAGTTAGTGGTATGTCAGGCAGGCAATAAAATGATTATTCAACCGGGAATATTAGTGTTCACACAGTTTAAACAATGATAAACCGAATGGAACAATGGTCCTAACAGTAGAGGTTTGTTTGGGAACATACCCATGTTGGTTTCAGTGTGATGGTTGGATCAGTTAAGTGGTGGGGGAAGGGATCATATTCAATTGAAAACTGCTATCAAGTATATTTGTCAGTACTCTACTATTCATTACTCTACATTCTGACCACACTTACACTTTACCTGGGCCATGGGGCTGCTACATCACGCCACCAGCTGTAGATATCAACAGAGCAATTGTACCATTATTTTAGTTATACACATCAGACATGTTTCTATACCAATTTCTTTACCTGTGGGCCATGTATAGATGAACTGTGTGCACATTACATTGCTGTTTCTACACATATTTCAGATTCACATATTAGTTACAGGCCCTGGAGTATGTGTTGTGCCTTTCACATACATTTACTGTGACATTCTCTGTGTGCAGGTTTCTTGGTGACTGGGGAAACTATCCATGACACAGTGACACTTGAGGGGCTTGTCTGGGCCAGACTACAGAGTGTGGATTTTTAGCTTGCATCTATTTGTAGGACTGGAGCTGATCAACACAGAAATTATACACCTTTCATAGTTATACACATCATACTAGTATTTCTATTCAGATTTCTTTACCTGTGTGCCCTGTATGGAAAATGTTATGTGTTGCAGTACATTACTTTTTCTACTCAGATTGCAGTTTACAACTGTAGAACCAGACTGAGATGTTAGTGTTGGTGCCTGGATTTAAACTGTGGTGTGTGTGCAGAATTGAACTACATGCCTAGTCCTTATCAGACTGAGCTACTGGGGAAGTGTCATGTGTTGCCTGTGACATTTCTAAATAGAAATGGCAGGGTGGCATAATGGTTAAGGTGTTTGCCTTCCAAACACAAGGTGCAGGGTTTAAATCTCACAAGGGATAATTGGCTCGGCTTAAAATGGTTCACAAGTGCAGTTTGCTTAGTATGAACCTGCAATGGTACATATTTTTGTGCACAGTAATTTATTATGACACTTTGCATTATTTGTTTCCCATTTTCAGTACAAATTATGCATTTATTTTATTATTTATTTTGCATTTGTTAACTGGGGGTGTCTGAGCCGAAAAGACTCTTTTTCAGCAGAGGCCTTGAGAGAAAAGCTCCACATAGAAAAATTGCAGATACATTTAGTTATTTAGACATGATCAGTATACACACAAATTATAAAAGACATGTTTTTAGAGTGGTATGCAGCACATCAGCAGCTAGAGTGGAGAGAGCAAACAAAAAATATTAATTTAAAAATAAAGGTAATTAATATATTTGTGGTGTACAGCTGAAATTTGGAACATAGGTAGAATGCATACATAGTACACAGGTACAGTGCATACATTGTAGATTAGCCAGTGTTTGTGAGTAAGATTGAAAACTATTATCAAGTACTCTAGGTTTAGGATGCGTACCTTATCTGCTTTCACTATCCTGTGGAGCAATAATGGCACTGCCAACTTTGCTTGAGATGTTTCCTGATGAGGCCTTTAAATGAGGCTTTGGATGATGTGTTTTGAATGCTAGTGGGCATTGAGTTCCATTGTTTAGCCACTTAACTACTATATAGTGCATCTCCAAAGCTATTGTAGTTGTTGGAGACTTCTAGTAGTAGTTTGCTTTATGATCTAAGAGGCCTTTGGCTGAGTGATGTTGTACTAGATTTTTGAGGGCAGGACACTTATTGGGGAGGTAATAGATCAAATGACAAAGGCAGAGCTGATTGTAGGTTAGGAGGTTGGGCAGTTCAAGCTAGTAGAGCTGTCTCAAAGCAATACAGTGATAAGTTCTATACGAGCAATTTGCAGCAAAGCGGGCATTTCTGTTATAGCAAGCTTCCATTTTGCTTAGCTCAGTTTTGTTGAGATTAGCCAGAATGGGAGATGCATAGAGTAGGGTGGATAGAAGTTGGGAGTTAGCAATGGCTGATCTTGTGTTGTTGGTAAGAAATGGCTTGATACGGTAGAGTGATCCCAAATTTTAGGTTGGTGTCTTTTGTTATTTCCAGTACCTGATCCTGTGCCACTGGAGCGATTGGAGTAGCATTTGTGGAATAGATAGTGAATTGACTGTTATCAGTGTTCTTGTTAGAAATGGTTATAATCTTAAGCTGAGTTTTCTTTGGATTGAGGATAAGTTGGGCTTTGGTAAGGTAGTTTTCAATGTCAGAGAATGCTAGTTGAGTTGTTTGCAGGAGCGTGGGAATGCTTTGTGCAGTACAAATTAAGGTAGTGTCATCTGCATACTGAATGATAGATGCGTGGAGGTATGGAGGTCATTTGTGAAGACTGTGAATAGTAGTGGTCTTAAGATAGAAACCTGTGGGACTCCTATAGTTATGGGCAGCTGAGGAGAGAGGGAATTTTTCTATTTCACAGCTTGGTACCTGTAAGTTAAGTAGCTTTGGAACCAGGTAAGAATGGAATTTGATAGATGATATTGGTTTAGTTTGTTTAGCAGGATTTGGTGCAAGACTGTGTCAAATGCTTTGGACATATCCAAAAAAAAGAGTTGAAACCTGCAGGCCTTCATTTTTGAGACAGTTTACTGTGTCTGTGAAGCAGAGGAGGGCTGTAGAGGTACTATGGGCAGGTCTGAAACCATGCTGAGTAGGTGACAGGATGTTGCTGTCTAGGAGATATTTTAGCATCTGGGTATGGATGCATTTTTCTAGGATTTTGGCCAGGGCAGAGAGTAAAGCAACATGTCTGTAGTTATTAAGTTCAGTGGAGGTCCCACCTTTATGTATGGGTGAAACAGGATATTTTCCAGAGTTTGGACACATAGTTTTCAACAACTGATCTGTTTATGAGAGTGGAGATTGGGATAGCAATAGCATCTGCTGTGAGTTTCAAGAAATAGCTGGGGAGTAGGTTGGCTGCTGATGATGAGGTTTTTAGTTTGGAGAGCATGCTTTTGATTGAAGTGGTGGAAACTGTTTTGAGGGTAAAGCTTGTATTAGTGTTATTTGTGTTGGGGGGGGATAGTGAGGAAGGAACTGTCCTGTGATACTAAGGATAGAATTGAGTTCACAAAGTGGGAAGTTTGAATTGTGTTTCGATGGGAAGTGTCAGGGGTGGTTGGTTTGGGGGTAGCCTTTTGGGTGGATTTTAGTATCTGGTTTACATTTTTCCAAAATTTTGGGGGGGTTGTGTTGGTATTTAGTTTGTAATGTCGTGTAGTAGGATTTTTTTGTCCGGCCTAATGCATTTTTTGCACATTTGCACAGTTCTTGGTACTTAGTTGGGCTTTGTGTTTCTTTGTTTTTTTATAGTAAAGCCAGGCAGTGTCTCTGGACTTGAGGATTTGTTTAGTTTCTTTACTGAGCCAGGGGTTTGTAGAGGTTCTAACCTTGATTTTGTACAATGGAGTGACACTGTCTAGGTATTGTAGAAATGTTTTGTTGAAATATGCCACAGCCTGGTCAAGTGGGAGGGTTTTTAGGGGGGGTCCAGTCACAGTTACAGAGTAAAGTATTGAGGACCTCAGGAGAGAATTTTTTTTGTATTTCTAATGGATATATAGTTAGTGGTTTTGCATATGATTGTTCTACTACTTAGAAAGTATATTATGTTGTGGTCACTTAAGGTGTCTGGGAGACTGCCTGCATGGGGTTACAATGTGGGGTTGTTAGTTAGGACCCAGTCAAGGATGGATTCCCTTTTAGATTTTTTTATCACATCTAGTTGGAATTTGGACTAGCTGCTGGTAGCTATGGAGATTTATTAGATTACTTGGAGGTTCTGATATGCAGGTGAACCAATCTAGGTTGAAATTCCCCAGAATAAGGGTTTCTTGTGAGTATGTGGAAGAACACCAGGATAAGAAGTCTTCAAGGCTAGCAGGTGTATTACCAGCATACATTGGTGTCACTGTTTGTGAAATATGTGCACATTAGCTGGATTGCAAATTTGACTGTTTTACAACTACATGCTGCTATTCAGATTCCTGAGTACACAGTGTAGGTTTTATGTCTGCACCTATTAGCCTTATATATTTTTCAGTACATTCACAGCTACATACAGCGGAAATTGAAAGGTTAACACAAGATACTGCTGGCAGACAAACAAGTAAAACACATTCTGATGGCAATATGTACTGTTGCTCTTTTTCAGTTATTTGACATGCCCATTCTAAAGTTTGCAGACAACCAGTGCTAACTCAGTTCACCTCAGTTAATGCATTCTGCAGGACATAGGCATTTCTATTTTTCATGTACAAGTGATATGGCATACACCAGTGTTTGGTATCACCTTTATTAGTTTTGACATACATATCTGTGTACAACTCAGAAATCCACAATAACTATTCCTGCATGATCTGCACAGGGGAAAGCTTTTCATTTCTAACTGTTACAGTAGCCCTGACATGGCAGTTTCTTGGCAGGTTCACTCAGACACACTCATACATATTATAATCTTCCTCTCCTGCATATTGTACCTTGTTTGCTATGGACATCTGTATTACACAGCAGCTGGGAATACTCCACTGTAACACTGGCAGCCTGACAGAGGCATTTATTCCTGACTTTTACAGTACAATTATATATACAGATGGTATTACCATTACTATAATTTTACTTACTTAAATTTACTATAATTTTCATTTCTTACTGCTAATAGTAGGGGGTATTCTGTACTCACCATACTGATGATGAAGCCAGGCCAGTAGCTGGGCATGAGCCTCAACATTCTGGGACCTCTTCACAACAGCTGTATGGGGAGACATCACATATTAAACACTCCTGCACAGTCACAAGTTAAACTTTTTCCATACTTAGAGATGCATAAGACCGCATACTTACAGGCAGGTGGAACATCCTGGGCTTGGGCTTCTTAGGTCCACTGGTCCAAGAGTGCACCCCTCCTCCACTTCAGGTCATTTTGGTGGTGACGTATCCGCTCACCAGTCCGGGCGTATGTCAGTGGCAGTGGTGAGATCACCTGTAAGCTGGTCCCAGGCCTCCGTTTTGTACTGAGAGCGCTGGTACTGGCCCTGCAGCAGCCTGCCATCATGACTTTTTACCAGGAGTCCAACCATGACCCTGGACTCCTGGATGCCCCAACGTTGCGCTCAGGAGCAAATCCCTTCACCAACACCAGACATTTTGGTCCTGCTGTGAGCAATCCCAAATAGTTATGGCTGTATTTCCACCTGTGCGGTTTAAATAGGGCAGTTTCCTGCACGTTTTCTTGAATGGCCAGTTTTAATATGCTGAACTATGATTAGCTCCATGCAAATCTGCATAGCAATGCTTACTCCAGGTAAGCAGAGCTGAAAGCAGGTAAGCAATGCTTACTCTAGCAAAGCATTGCTTAAATATTTTTTTCATTAAATTTATAAATTATTTTTTACGTTTATATTTTACATATTTCCACCCATACTGTGTTATATGTGAACCATATGATTGACATCTATCATTCAAATTCCTTAAAAGTTTATTAAATAATTTGGCAGAGGGGGGATTTGAACATGTTCTACATGCTATACCATGGCAGTACCACTATGCTACAGCAGCTTAATGACAGTTTCTATCACATTAGCACTTGTCTATCATGTTCAGGATTTCAGCCAGGCTAAGCATAGTGGTGTGCTGCACAAACAAGGTGCACACCACTTAAATTTCAGATTTATCTGATGAAAACAAAAATTTTTTTTCAATTTTTTACTGATTCCCTCTTGCCCTACTGCTTCCATGCATATAGGGAAAGAGTGCATACATTTGGGGGTGTGCACTTGAAGGCTGCTGCCTTCTAGGTGTTTGTGTTTTTTTTTTTTGTTACATTTCAGTGTCTGCGGACACTCGTTTGCTATATAATATTAGAGCCAGGCTCTCATATTATATAACCTGACAACCAATAGCACTTTCTGAGTGAAGGGGGCGTGTTACATGTGCAGGCACTGCTGACAAACGCCCCCTGTGATCAGTCTGGTTCGTGTCCATTTAGGTTAAATAGCATTGTACCTTCATGCATATACAAGGCACGCTGCTATTCTAAACGGACATGAACCACTTCATGCAAGAATAGTCTAATTCTTGCATGGAGCTTTGTGAATCCTGTGGTATGTCTTTAGTTATGTTCTTATGAATCATTGCAACTTTTACCCAGTTTGGTTCCATAGGCCAATATGTTCAAGGACCTTGAATGGTCTGGATGTGTGATAAGCACAGGCCATCCCAACTCAAACCATCATGATGGCTGGAGAGACAGCAACATTGTCTTCTGTGAGAACACAGTTATCACCCCTGGATGTAGCCATTATCCAGGTCATGGGCAGCACTGCTCCTTTGGATCAACACCTGGGTCACCTCACCAGGATAACTGTATGTGGTCTTGTAGTTGTTTCCATTTGTTTGCTTCCTTTGAGGACATGGAGAGCTGCACATGGTCATGCAATTGTTTATGTTATGTATGCTGACTATCTGACTCAACATATTGGATGCTCCATAAGGGTTCATATGCATTGTCCTATAGTTCTACCCCTTCCCTGCCATGGGGGTAGGAGAAAGGGCTCTAATACCATCATAAAAATATAAGTGATTTATCTTATCAGAAGGTAATTGTTAAAAGAAACTATCACTCTTATTACTTTCCAGCAGGGATGTAGCTAGGATGGAATGAAGGGGGCAGCCCCTCCAAGTTCAAAGTGTTAGAGGACATCCATTCATTCAAAACCCTTTTATTTCCATATTAGCACATGGGATCAGGGTGTCACTTCAACAGTAACAATCATCTAAAGCCAAGGTTTACACTGCCAGGCATCTAGCCCTGCAATGGTAGTTCTTCCACATCACACACACTAGCATACACACTCACACCTATGGCCAATTTAGAGTGTCCAGTCAATCTACTGTATGCCTTGGGAATGTGAGAGGAAACCGGAGCACCTGGAGGAAAGCCATGCAAACACAGGGAGAACATTCAGACTCTACACAGAAGGCACCCCAGAATTGAAATGGGGTACCCCTTGCAGTGAGGTGACAACACTATCTGCTACACTGCAGTGCAGCCTGTTAGGAGACATGTCTGGCTGATACTGATTAGTCTTCAGTGCATGTCATTTAGGGTCAAAACATAAGCACTGTGCACGTCATATGTGGCATAAACTCTAGTAGCTGCTTGCTGCATTTGTAGCAAGGAGTTTGCAACAGTTTTGAAAGAGAAAAACATTTTATTTTATATGTTCTTTCATTATTTATTTATTTATTTATTTATTTACTTATTTATTTATTTTTTTGTTCCTCAAGTTTGAGAAGAGGAGAACTTTCCTGTTCCTTAACTTAAAATTGAGGGGGAAGAGGGCAACAGGAGGAGGAATAGCTAAGAATACATCTACTTCCTAGAGGGGGAGCAACATATCCAGGCATGAAGGTATCCCTTCCATAACAGTGGCAACTCAGCCAATGTGCTAAACTGCAGATTAAGTGACTCAGGAAGGCAAATTGTATACCATGGAGGACCATATTAATCAGGATAATAATATTGTTTCTTCCGAATAATCTGGCACACACATTCCCATGAAACATGAAACAAATAGGTGGACAAATAAGGGTTGATTGCTTTAGTCTTATTTAGTATGATAAGCTACGTCAGAGACACAGAGAAGAAAAGGGATAGGAGTTTCCAGCTGCATCCTGTTATGCAATGGTTAACAATTCTGGCCAGCTTGACAGAGGAAACTCCATCAGTAAGAGTTAATAGATGGGAATGGATAGTTCAAGGGGACTGGAATAGTCTCACAGGAGATGAAGCATTGTAAAGCTTTTGTGATTTGGAATGGAGAGGTTAATTTGATGGTTACTAATCTGAAAAATAAGGAAAATGAAAAGGTCATTATGGAGTATAGGAGGCAAGGGGAATGTTAGCAAAAGAGAAAGAGCTTAGTTGCAAAACTGTAAAATGTGCATTTCAAAACTATGAGATCCATGCCCATCTCTGGGCCATAAAGGTATAAAGACCAATGTATGTACCACATGTAGGGAACCTAAGTTGTGGCTTGAAAGCTGGAAGAATCAAGCAAGCGAGGTGTGAACTTCTTTCTCTGTGATGATGTTAAAAAAATAACTGTATTTAAAATAATAAAGATCCCTGACATCTGGGTCAAATTCTTCATGGAGTCAAGTAATTAAGTAACACAAAAGTGTTTGTATTAACATAAGGTTAAACAATTACCACTTTCTCTTCATCTACCCACTTAAATAAAACCACCAAACTTCACTTTTATTTATTTGTCTTTTGATTCATAGCTGGAATATAATCATCTTATATGATTTCTTATATTCTAAATAACTTTCAAACTACAAACATAGTCATTAACATTAACATTAATATGATAAAAAATTATAAACTCTAAATCATTTAATACGTCCTTTTTCGACAAAATGTTGTGTTGCAAGAACTGTACCATTTTTACCATTCACATCACTTTTATGATTTGTATTAAGAAATTGAGCAGATATAAAGAAACTAAACATCTTCTTTTTTACACACTACAAAAGAATAGTTTTATTGCAATCGTTTTCCATCACTGAATGTTCATACCTCAGAGTGAAAGATGAATGTTTTCTCTTTTATTTTGACCAATTTGGGAGGTGGTCTACCACCATATAAGTAGCACTTCCTGTTGTTATTGTTTTCACCTGCTGTGAAGAAGCTCTCTCCCTACATACTGCTGAAAAGACAGTACTGTTTCAGCTGTTAGCTTTTGCTCAACACCACATTTCTGAATGAAGAATGACAGCTTTCTGTTTTACTTTGTGTGTATGCTGACATGATGGTCATCTCACAAGCTATATACTCTTTATTTTCAATTGGTTTTGTGGTAAATAGGCTTCCATTCTCAATGTGTTTAACTGCTCTATTAAAAGGGGATTTATGTTCCCACCATACTGTAGTAAAAACTGTTTTACTTCATCTGTTTGCCAGTGTTTCACAGCCACATTTCACTGTGAATAGCATTCAGTTTTACTGTGTTTGCATGCTACCTGGCTATCCTGGAAACAATATACTATTTTCCTCTGATTTCGTTTGTGGATGTGTAGGTCTTGCTCAATATAATGCATGATAACCTGGATCATGTACATCCATTAACTATATTCGAAGGAAACATGCTTAATTAGATGATGAGCATTTTATATTACTTCTTTTAAGCATAAACAGCTTAAATTGCGAGTGGAAATTTTTCCATTGCCTTGAAAGTCACACATTTCATTGTATTGTGTAAACTGAATCCTATATTTCTAATTCTTCAGTTATTCAGAGCCCAGAAGATCATTGCAATAACCCATGCCTGGGTGTGGGTAATGCTGGATTTACCCGTGTTTGGTGTGGTTTGGTCATGAGGGAGAAGCCCGAGTGGCCAAACAAAGACAACTGTGGGTAAATCCGGCATTACCCACACCCACAAGTGGGTTATTGCTATTATACGACATTATTTAAGGAAAAAAATACTTACTTTTCTTAAATGATGGCATTGTATAATGCCTCCTTGCTGCCCTTCTGCAGCTGTCTGGTATTCTGCGGCAGTTCTGATGTACTGCACATGCATATGCTTACGCAGTACATCAGAGCTGTGGGCGGAAGCAATGGAGAAAGCAAGATCTCTGTTGCATTTTACAAACTGTCTTGCTATGTTAAATGTGTTTAACATAGCGAGATAGCTTTAAAAAAAGCAACAGAGAATCTCTGTTGCTTTTTTTAAACCTGTCTCGCTATGTTAAACCCATTTAACATAGCGAGACAGTTTTGAAAAAAGCAACGGAGAAAGCAAGATCTCTGTGCAGTTAAGGGAGAATTCCCTTTTCCCCACTGTAGTGCGACCTCAGGGTGAGAATATAAAAGAAGATTTAGTGGGGTTTTTTTTGGATGGACTTTAATGAAAGCGCTTTTTTAGTGAAAGTGCTTTCGTTAAACTGTGTTGCGGTATTTTGGATTCAGACTTTTGAACTTTCGTTCAATAGTCCTAGACCCATATATATATATATATATATATATATATATATATATATATATATATATATATATATACATATATATATATATATATATATATATATATATATATATATATATATATATATATATATGTATATGTGTGTGTGTGTGTGTGTGTGTGTGTGTGTGTGCATTTTAAACTGTGAGTTTTTCCCCAAATTATCAGTAAACTCCACCCCATTTAACTATTTGTCTGTTTGCTTGTTTGTATTTCAAGTTTTTGAGTTGCATACCAGTTCTGTTTGAACATATTTTCTCATTTTCATTTGTGTTGTGTTTTCATGTACTAACGAACCACAATAACATGGCAACAAATGATTATTGAGTAACTTGAGTTAGTTCACTTTGGAGAGTGCACCAGTTGATTTTTGTCATGCTTTGAAAACTTTTTAAAAATATAAAAACAGCTTTGAAGTCAAGGGAATATATAATAAGATGTGACAAGTTCTCATTCTTAAAGAAAAATAAATATAATCTGATTTTCAAGCTTTAATGTGTGGTAGACATAATGGGACAATGGGGTTTCTTGCATCTTTTCATTTTACTCATATCTGCACCTTCAATGAAATGTGTAATATATGTTAATTAAAAGAATTTATTGCATTATTAGAAAAGAAATACAATAAGTTTAAATCACTGACACGTACCAATGCCTTTCTTTACACAAGCATCAAAATTAAACACCTTGTGAAAGGTTATAATGTCTTTAAAATCCCTCTTGGAAACAATCTGTAATATTTCCAGACATGATCAAGTTATTTGATAAAGTGGGTTGTGAGCTCACATCAAGTGCTAGAGTAAATCTACTCTCCATTATCCAGTTGATAGTTGTGTACAAATCATTTGCTCTGTCCCCCACCTTCAGTATAATAGACTTCTGCTGGAAGTCCATCAGTACCACATGCTTTACCTCAGTCCCTTCGGTAGATCGCTTACATATGCTCCCATCATTCATCTCTTTGCTGTTCCTATTCTTTTCATGCTCCTTAATAACCTCATTCTGTCTCGTATCTTTCTCTGAGTTCAGTAGTATAAATCTGCTAACAATCTTTAAATACAAATATTTTTAGCATATGTCCATATTCATCCTCAGTGTTGCTACCCAATAGAGTTGGCAATAATCCATAAGCCAACACACATCTGCTCTTCTTCATGTTTCTATCTCCGTCTGTAAGGAAGTTTGTACCCTTTATTATCACTTACACCCATCGCACCCTCTCAATTGTTTTACAAATGCTGAGGCTTGCATTGGCAGTCACAAGGAATGTTGTATTTTGAAATACTTGTACAAATTGTTCACGTTTCCTTTCTGATTCCCGTGATTGTTTCACCATTGCCAAACTTTACTGACTATTACTGTGTGATGTACTAAATAATATTCCCTACCTTTGTGTTGGTTAGTGTTTTTTTAAACAAGAAATATATTTATTAAATTATCATGTATGATGTAGGCCATGTTACATTTATATATGTGAAAATAAACCATAGCGACAAAATCTCAGTTGCAGACATTATACATTCCAAATCGTACCAACACAACTGTAGATGCAAACATTATACGTCACTTTTAACATATTCAGTGTTTGTTAGTCAACCATTTCATTGCTGGGTTGGGAGGATGGCCTATTGGTTAAGGTGTTTCTCATAACTAAAGGGGTGGCGAAAGCCACAAAACTCTGGGCTAGGCTTATAAATGCCCTAGGGCAGATAGCCTAGTATGAACCTATGAACCTATAATTACAGCCAGACTACATGTGGGGAAAAGGGAAATATTTACTAAGGCCATGGCTATGGGACTTAGAAGTATTGCCTTTCTCTGAAGAACAGTGATCTTAATGTTAATATATATATATATATATATATATATATATATATATATATATATATATATATATATATATATATAGATATACAATTAGCAAGGGTTTAGAGACACAGGCACCTATGTTGGGAGATGTGGAAGAAGCTCTAAAACTACTTTACAGTGTTATAGCAAGGTTTGAGATTCTCTATATTTCTTTATCAAAACCACTTTATTTCATTTTATTTATTTATTTATGTATTGTGCTGTGGGACTTAATGAGTGTGCATTTCTGATAGTGAAACTATTCCTCCCATTTAGATTGTTCATCCTTATTTCATGGTCTTTAACCTTTCATTCTTTCTCAGGCTTTACTGTCTATTCCCCTTATTTTTTTTTTTTGTTTGTTTTTTGTTTTTGTTATAGTTCTCTGTCTGAATTTTTATTCTATAGACTGTTTACAATTCATACTGCTTGTGGAGAAAGCACTGTTCCCCTGTTGTCTGTATGCGTTCGGCCAGCATGTGTTCTGTGCAGTTTCTCTCCCTGTTTTTTTTTTCTATTTTGATGTTCCTTAACTAGCATATCTGGCTGTCTGTCAACTACAAATTATAAATACGTGGTCCTTGTAAAAGAGTCATCTTTTCTTGATCCCACTCCTTACTAACTACATATTTTTTATGCTCATTTCTGTAAGAGGTGCATTCCCATATTTTCTCTGAATTCTTCTCACAAATACCTCTTGGGCATGCCTTTTCCATCCATTCCTAGAAAGCTTGTTTGCTTTGCATGAGGAATTATACTAAACTAAATAGTTCTTGTTCTCTTCTTCTTACACCGTATAAAGTCACCTCTCAGGATCATATTATCCTGCAGCTCCAAATGACTTATAATGCTTGAAAAAATTCAATAACCCGATTATCTATCAACGGTGTTCAGGCCATTAAAAAGGGGGACCAAATGCAACCCAATTTCTGTCCCCATGGTCACCAATGCATCTGGCTCCCTTGGGCTTCAGGCTCCTGGCAAAGGCACTTGCCTCCCCAATAGTGCCTTTTTTAGGCAATGCCATGGATTAAATACTACAAACATGAAAATTTCATCAAAACATAAATGAAAGGTCATGCTGCTAAACACTAGAAGTCTAAACATGAAACTGCACTCATTGCAAGCATTCTTAACCCTGGAAGAAGCTGACATTTGTGCAGTCACAGAAACCTGGTTCAAAGCAGTAGAGAACACCCCAGCGATACCAGCTACTGATCCTATCATTCATTCAGACCCTAATCTATAGGCAGCAAAACAAAAGGAGGTGGGGTTGTAATATATATAAAAGACATAGACACCTCTTGGGTGGTCAAACAGTATGGTGTACAGGAAACACTGAAGGTGCAGCTAAGCACTGACAAGACCACTATTCAAATCATAACTAGCTATAGGCCTCCAACTCTGACTCAAGATGCCCACTCCACCTATCTGGACCTTTTTGAATCTATCAGGATTCAGCCCTTTACCCTGTTCCTGGGCGACTTCAACTATCCAACCATAGATTGGAAAAATTACTCATGACAAAACACAAATGCATAGAGATTCCTGGATTTTGTCAATGCAAATGCCTTGGACCAGTTAGTTGACACCCCCACAAGAGGTGGACTTGGTATTATCCAACATGAGCAACCACTGCAGCATCCCTGCAGTGTCATCATCCCTGGTAAGATCCAACCACAAAACAGTCACATTAGAAGACACCATCTCGCCCAACCCCCCCCCCCCCCCCCACAGCTAGGATCAAGCAAAAAAAAACCTCTCCAAAGCTGATTACAACCTCCTGAGAAAAGGTATAAACAGCTTCACAGCCCTCTCCCCCACCATAGGAACTGGCACATATGTCCAAACATACACCAAAGTACTATATGAGAATTTATATAGCTGCATGGAATAAGGAATACCAGACAGGATGAAATCCTCCTCCTCAAGGAAGAGTAAACCTGTCTGGTGGACATCTACAATAAATAAACTCTATAACAAAAGGAAAAACTTGCTGTCCAAGACCAAGAAGGAAGAGGTGCCTAATTGGAAGCAATCTCTCCTTAGCCTGAACAAGCAACTAAGCACTAGTGAAATCCTCCAGAGCAAACTTTGAATCCAAACTGGCCACATGTACTAAAGACAATCATAAGGCCTTCTACACATATGTCCACAATCTCAAGGGAAGCACCCAGATCTGCTCAGAACTGGTGGTCAAGGGCACCACATACACAAGTGCTGTAGATATAGCCAACCTGCTGGCAGACAGGTTCAGTAAAAACTTCACTCCTCTGTCCCCCTCATCAGTAAAACAGGACATTCCCAGTACCTGACCCCCTCCCCTTATCTCTAGGGAGGAGGTTATCTCTAGGGAGGAGGTTATCTCTGTCATCTCAAAGGCAAAAAATGCAGCCTCCATGGGACCTGATAACATTCCAGGCTGCATCCTACATGAACTCAGGCAGGAACTTGCAGCAACATTAGGCACCCTATTCATCCAGATCCTGAGTACCAGCTTCATCCCAGTCATGTGCAGGACAGCTACTGTCATCCCTTTGCACAAATATGGAGTGTCCACTGACCCAGGAAATTATAGACCCATCAGCCTAATTAGCCTGATCTGCAAGGCCATGGAGTGGATAATCAAGGACATCACTACCAAGGACATTGGCAACCTCCAGACACTTGATCCTACACAGTTTGGTTTTGTCAAGGGCAGGTCATGCCTGTTAAATTTGGTTGACTTCTTTGAAACAGTCAACAAGGCCATACATGAGAGGAAGATGGTGCACACCCCCTAACCTGACCTGGCCAAAGCCTTCAATACTATTCTCTACTCAGGTATAATAGATAAACTCTCTCAACTAGGGATCAACCCATATGTTACCAGATGAGTAGCAAACTGGCTCACTGATAAAACCCACCTAGTCAAAATAGGGCAGCCACCTTAAGTAGTGGACCCGTAACAAACGATGTACTCCAGGGACTGGTGCTGGGGCCTCTGCTGTTTGGGATATACTTCTCAGAGGTGCAGGCCAGGTCTATTGGGTGATGGCTGACCATGTTTGCAGATGACAGCAAGCTGGGTGCTGTCTTCATTTCCCTCTAATGATGTGGACTTCATCCAAGAGGGTCTCACCCAAGCAGATGACTGGTGTCAGAAACATGGCCTCAAACTGAATGCCAAAAAATTCATCATCATCCCTTTTGGGGAGAGTGATGTCCCCACAAATTGTCACATTGATAATAAGGTACTAAGCATGCAATCAGTCTTGAGGGACTTGGGCACCCAGGTTGATAGCAATCAGATTTTTGACCACCATATTGCTTCCGTTGTATGGAAAATTTTCTACATGGCCCACCTCATTAGTAGGGGTATTTCATCCAAGGACAAGGTGGCCATAACATCCCTGTATTCTTCCTTTATAAGAGCTATTATTGAGTAAAATTCCCCTTTCAGCATGTAGATCATAAAGCACATGCAGCAGCTGGAGAGACCACAGAGACTCCTCACCTGGAGAATCCAGGGCCTCAAACATCTACCCTACACAGATAGGCTAAAAGCCCTGTCCTTCTACTCAGTCTCCTACAGACTCCTCAGAGGTGACCTCAAGCAATCTCTGACCCTGCCCTGATGGGACTGCTGCATATCCACAAGCCAAGCTCCACTCGAATAACCCACACACGCGATCTCAACCTGGTCTGTGACATCAATAGGAGTCATTGGGGGGACAGATTTGTGTCCCAGAGACTCCCCCTTTTGTGAAATAGACTCCCTCTCCACATAAAACAGAGTACCCCATTAAACTTTTATAAGCACAACCTGGATAAATGGATGGGGAACAGAAAATACGCCCCTAGGATTCCACCCGAGTGGCATAGGGTGCTGACTTTATTTTTATTTATTTATTTTACATTTCTTAACTGGGTAGAAGTCCGGCTGGGCAAGTAGCCCATTTTCAGCAGAGACCCGAGGAGATAAGCTCCATAACAAACATACAAAAATATTACAAAAATTGTTTAAAAATTTACAAACAATATACAAAACGTTTGACAGTTGCCAACAATCACAATTTACAAAAGGGTGAATGTAAAACAGAAAACATTGCATTTCTTAAGCCTTATTACAGACAGTAATATGAAACTCAATTAGATATATAACTAAAAATCATTGTGGTATTTTCATTTGGTAGAAGTAAGACAGGAAGATAGCAGAATAGAAAACATTTGATCAAAGGCACAAGAAACTAGTCAGGAGTATTAAGGGAGCATAGCTATTGTTGAGTAAAGTATTCCTTTAGGAGTTTTCTGAAGCTATGATGATCTGTGTTTTTAAGATATTCTGGGGTAATATGTTCCACTGTTTGGCTACTTTGAAGGAGGAGAGACAGTCACTGAAGTAATTATGGGACTAAGTTTAGCGGATGATCTAAGGGTCCTGGGGTGTATTTAGTTGTACTAGGTTGGAGAGTACAGGTCAGTTTTCAGATTTGTGGATAATACAGTGGGCAGTGGTGAGCTGATTGAGAAATAGCAGATTGGGAAATTAAAGCCAATGTAATGTTTGAAGATCAAGGCAATGATGGGTCCTGTTGGGTATATTAGCAGCAACCTTTGCTATTTTGTTATAGCAGGTATCATGTAGATGTAAATCAGACTTGTACAGGTTAGTGAAATGTTGAGAACAGTAGAGAAAAGTTGATAAGAGGTGGGATTTGGGTGTATCTAGTCTGGCATTTTGAGTAAGGTAAGGTTTGGCCCTTTACAGAGCACTAAGTTTGATGTGAACTTTATTGTGAGTGATATGTGTTTACTGAATGTTAGGTTGATGTCTATCTTGACACCAAGAAGTTTTGTTTGGTTAACTGGTTCTTTTATAGTGCCATTAGTAGAGTTGATGGAGAAAGGAAGTAGATTTGCTTTGGATTTCCTGTTAGAGAACATCATTAATTTTGTTTTGATTTGGTTTAGGATGCGTTGAAGTTCATGTAGATAATTTACAATGTCTAAAAATGACTTTTGCAGTTTATCTTGGAGTTCGTGAGGTGTGGGAGCAGGGCAAATAAGAGTAGCATTGTCAGCATATTGAATAATAGAAGCAGACTTAATGGCAGTGTCTAGATTATTTGTGAATATAATAAAAGGAGAGGGCCAGGGATGGAGCCCTGAAGAACCTCAAGAGAGACTGGGAGAAGTGTGGAGAGTTTATTATCCCATTTAGTTGCCTGTTGTCACTTAGTAAGGTAGCTAAAGAACCAGTTGAGAACTGTAGAGTTGAGGTTGAAGGAGGCTAGAGTGCTGAGTAGTAGGTGGTGGGATACCATACCAAAAGCTTTGGACATATCAAGGAATATAGTAGAGACTAATTGTCCATTGCTTTTGAGAAGGTTGATGTAGTGAAGCATATGAGGGCTGTGGAGGTACTGTGTTTTGAACGGAAGCCGTGCTGTGAACTAGATAAGAGGTTATTTGTAGTGAGATGGTCTAGGAGCTGCTTATGGATACATTTCTCTACGATTTTGGCTAGGGGTGAGAGAATGGCATGGGCCAATAATTAGAGAGATCTTCAGATGGGCCTCCCTTGTGGAGGGGGATGATATGGGATATTTTCCATAGTGTGGGGACATATTGTTCTGCAATGAAACAATTGATTAGTATAGATACAGGATAGGCGGTGGAGCTTGCAGCAGTTTTTAAGAAGTCTACTAAGAAAACTTAACACTTCACGAAACTGTAAAATACGAATATTGACTGCTATACCCTTGAGAATAGAGTACACCTTGTGTTATACTCACGTATTTTATTGAATACACAAAGTTCCAGTTAGCACACAAGCTGAAAATAAAAAAGTCCATGTACTGTTCGTACTTTTTAAGTTGTCCAACAAGTTGGCACAGGCAAACAAAAGGTTAAGGTCCAGTCCTGGGTTCTCGTTTAGTCAAAATAGTTGAAAATGTCCATACGCTGTTTGCTACAATGCAAACCCAACGACAATTTAGTGCTGGTTATGTAATTACAAGTTCCATGTTAGAATGCAGGTTGATCCGCATACAGATAATCCCTCAAGGTTACCAGCACTAGTAGGAATTGTTACAAGTTCCGTAACAAAATGTAACCTAGTCCGCTTATAGGTAATCTCGTACGGTTGCCAGCACTAACGCGTTATTGCTGCCATAAAGCTAAACATAAGCCCAGTCTGGATAAAAAAGAATACTCCACGTGGATTCCGAAACCACAAGCTGTCACACTGCTCCCGAACAAAGTAGCATTAAATGCAACCAAGCGTTTTTCGTTCAGATACGTATCTGAACTTCATCAGACAAAACGCTGACTTTTTGGTCAGTTAGAATTTAAATACACCCAAGTAATCGGGGTAAACTGACATTAATTACGTAAGCTTCTAATTAACCACATTTAAAGGCAACCCAGTGTTAGAAACTGCTCCTTCTAAACCATATCAGATAGTTAAAGTTTAAAACAAATGTTTATACACAAACTATTAATGTTATTAAATGTTTAAAGTAGTGAACTTCACATTAAACTAAAATAAATACCTAAAACAATTAGTACTTGGGTACTAGGATCCCCACTAGGTACTTGTAATGTATACTGTTGTATATATTTCTAAAGCAATTTATAATGAACAATAACTAACCTATGGCAATAAATATTTAAAACATGTCCTACCCTTCAATACTTTATTATTGTTATAGGAACCATGTATATTCCATTAAATGGTTTTAAATTAAAACTGACAATGAATAAGATTATAAAGTGGACGAACAATAAGCGTTAATATTTCTAACAATAAATTATTAAAATATTCTCACTATAACTAAAAAATAAATAAAAAAAATATATAAAAATATATTATAATCAACAAATAATTAAATGAGTTATACAAATGTAGTTTTATATATATATATATATTCCCTTGAATCAATAATAAAAGTTTATTTAATGTTTAAATCCAGCTAATATATTATAAATATTCAAATATAAAGTTGTTGTCAAAAATTAACAAATATCCTAATAGATATACAAATATTTATTTATTTATACAAATTTATTAAAATATAAATGTCTGTATGTATGTAAAAAATATATGTATGTGAATGTATTTAAAAAAAATCGAACCGTTAATGGTGTCAAGAAATAGTACTAAAAGAGATTCCATTTATCTTAATAAACTTTTCATTTTTAGCACACATGCAAGGGAACAAAATTCATTAAGTCCTGGCTCTCTGTATGCTGCTTGACGCAATTGCCAGGATAATTCATTTTTTTTTTCAATTCTAGTTTCAAAAAACTATCAGTTACAAAATCAACCTTGTTTAACCTATTCCTAATTTGACTGATTACCATAAATTTAAAACTATGGCCTACATTTAAATTGCAATGTCTAGCAAGAGCATTTTCATCTTTGTTCTTTCTAATTGCATAAGTATGCTCATAAATTTTGTCCCTTAAACGTCTGTCCATTTTTCCAACGTAAAATGATGTACAATGTGTGCACTGAGCTAAATAGACAATTGCTTTTGAATTACAGTCAAATGAGTCTTTGACATAAAACTTTTCTTTCCTAATTACATACATTTCAGATTCCTCAATGTAGGAACAATACCTACATGCCCCACATTTATGGGTACCCCTATTGTTTTTCTTCACATTGTATTTTTGTTCTAACAATTTTTTCATATTTGTACCGCGTCTGTATGTGACTATAGGACCAAAGTTTAAAATCTTTGCAAGATCTTTGTCGAGTGATAACCAGTACCAATATTTTCTCAATACCCTACGTATGTCCAAAGCTTCTGGGCAGTACGTAAAGGTAAATGCAATGGTGTAGTTCTTTACCATATCTACTCTATTATCATTTAGCCCTTGTTCTAATATAAAAGGCTGTGCTAAAGGTACTTGAGTGGCCTCACTTGTTGCATCATTTGTTGTATATGTTATAATTCCATGATCACCATGCAGGATAGCATTATATATCCCTGTTCTTCTTTTACTAATTACTTCTTGGAATATTTCGTCTAAGAATACTGGTGGGTAACCTCTACTGTAAAACATTTGGTACAATAATGTACATTCTTTATCAAAATCCTCCTCTAATGTAGTCATCCTAGCCGCTCGAACAAGTTGACCTTTAACTACTGATTTTTTCTGATGGCTAGGATGTGCACTCGTAAAGTGAAGAAAGGTATTCGAATAGGTGCTTTTTCTATAAATTTTCGCTACATAACCTGCTGGGCTCTTACTAAGTTCGACATCCAAGAAGTTGATAGTATTTTCTTGGTAGTTTTTTGTAAATTTTAAAAATGAAGTGGTTTTGTTAAAAAAATCAACACGTTGGTCTGCTTGTTCTTCTTGACCTCTTAAAATAATAAATATATCATCTAGAAATCTCTTATATATAAAAATTATGTTATTCCATTGACTACTAAAGATATGGTTGGTTTCCCAGTAGGCCATAACTAGGTTTGCAAAGCTTGAGCCTACTGGTGACCCCATTGCTACTCCTATTTTTTGAATGTACAACTCATTTTCAAAAGACACAAAGTTGTGTTTCAAAATAATATCTAATAGTTGTTCTACTACCATACATTCGTTGGTGGTAACTCCTTTTGATCTAATAAAGTCTACTACCCATTCTATGCCTAGATCGTGTGGTATACAAGAATAAAGGTCAATGACATCTACAGTTAAAAAATTATGTGTAATGTCAAATGTTGTACACTGCATCTTTTCAAGAAATGACCATGAATCTTTAAGAATTTGCTTTTCTTTGCATACATAGTTTTTTAGCATAGAGTCTACCAATTTTGCACATGCATATGTCATAGATTGTCTTGCATCCACTAGTGCCCTAAATGGTGGGTTAAATAGATCTTTATGAAGTTTTGGAATCCCAAAAAGTTTAGGGATTCTTGGTGTCAACATAGTTAGGTAGTGTTTTTGACTAATATCTATTAGTCCATCTAAAAACATGTCGCTAATAAACATCTTAATATTGTTAAATGCTTTATTAAGTTGGTTTGTATTTGATAACTCATAAGTATCTTTTTCCAAAAGTGCTGCCATGATATTAGAATAATCTGTGTTGTACATCACTACCAGGCCTCCACCTTTATCTGGCTTCATGAATCTCAATGGTAGGCTCCTCAGATGCTTTAACAATTCTATTTCATCTTGTGCCATATTAGAATTGTACTTCCCTTTCTTGCTATTTATTATATATCTAAATTCATTTTCACACAACTGTTCATACATATTTAAAGTAGCGTTTTGGGGGGGATTGTATGTACTTGCTACCCTTAGTTCATTTTCATTAACACTAGTGTTACCAAGCAGGAAACTCAAATTAAGCTTGCGGATAAAAAATTTTAAATCAATCAATAATTCCGCTATATCACATCTCTTAGATGGTAC
>NC_056736.1:186658744-186671244 GCF_019279795.1 Protopterus annectens | reverse complement strand
ACACTTCATCTTGGCAAAAAAAAAACCCTCAAGTGCCCACACCAACTTAAAAAAAACAGTGACTTGTAGAGTTCATTTGTCTTTCCTGTATATGTAGGATAGGTTCAGTTCAGTAACATTGCAGTTTCTTCTTTAGGAAACTAGACACACACACACACACACACACACACACACACACACACACACACACACACACACACACACACACACACACACACACACACATACATACACACACATATACACAGGCACACACACACACACACACACACACACACACACACACACACACACACACACACACACATGGATATATAGAGACACACACACACACACACACACACACATGCGCACACACATACACACAGACACATATATACACAAGCATATATACAGACACACACACACACACGCATATACATACACACACACACACACACACACACACACACACACACACACACACGGATATATACAGATACACACACACACACACACACACACACACACACACACACACACACACACACACACACACACATGAGTCAAAGTCCTAAAGGTTCAATGATACAAAGTCAACAATCCAGTTATCTGTCACATTCCTCTGAATCACAAAACACTGATTTATTTAATTCACAAAACATCAATTCACTTGAATGATCTCTTCCCTGAGTACTGCAGGGAGGCAAGTAAGCTTTCTTGCACAATTTTGCAGTAGACTAAATGGAAGTTAACCAAATTTGTTGACTAATCGCATGACAGTCAAATATCACTTGACAGTCTACACTTCCTGCATGTATATATTGAAATACATCATACTAACAGCTAAGTAACACCCCCAGCATCTTCACTACAAAGAGGGTATCAGCTGTCTCTAACTGGATATTTGTTGATTAATTCTGAGTATTGTAGCCATGTTAATGTCAGTCCATGAGACATGGCAGTGACATTCCCCTTGCAAATCCACTTTGTTGGATATACCCACTATGTCCATCTATGGGTGTTTAGGGTACATTGCGATATTAATATAACTGTCTCCTCCTTCCCCTGCTTTGTGCTGTAGTCATATCTCAAGATATGGCCTTGAAACACCACACCCCATATGGCATGTTCTTTCATACTTTCCTATATTCATGTTTGAAACCTGCCTAGGAAAAGGCAAGTGATACAATGTCATATCAGTGTTTTGGTTTCCCAGTTACACATATACAATGGCATCTGCCTCATTCTCACTGATATCTTTCACAGGTTTTGCTGTTGTTGTTGCTGAGCTACTTTAGCTGGAAGGACCCCTTCCTTAACTTTTGGAAGTCACATATCTACTGAGACTTTGAAATTCTTCTGTCTTGAAGTTATATATTTGTAAGCAATGTTCCACAAAAGGGTGCTGATGCTTTATAAGATGTTAACAAAGAGTCAGTTGGAGCAGAGTTTGTGGTAATGAAGTCCCCTAGGACCACTGTATATGAGCCACACAAGTCATGCCGAACAAGAAGCATGTGACCTGTATGCTCATACATATAGACTGTGCGCACATTGCACACCACTATGGTTGTGCCATAACACCATGTTATAGTGCTAAGTTGCACAACAAGTGATTCAGAAACATGTATCTGTAAATGTGGCACCACATTTTACTCTACAAGATATGGCCTTGAAACACCACTCCTCACATTGAGTGGCAATGCCTACTTTGAACTGTGCAGAATGAAGAATTCCCGACCGGTGTGCCATGAAGAGTAGGAATTTCCTCTTCTTTGTGCAAAAGACTTCATGCAGCATCTTGTAGAAGCTATGATGGCACATTGCAAAAATTCAGTACCAAGCATTAACTGGCTTGAATGATGAACGATGCCACTGGCATCGCCTTTTAGAGTGATCAATGTTGGCATTACTACTGTGAGTGACCACCCTTACTTGTTTCACTAACGGAAAACAAAGTTCAGGACAGGGAGCCAGAAATATACTGTAACTTATTGTTTTCATACTGTTGTCTTCAACTATTTTAACTATTTTAAACACATACACAAAATGGTTGGCTGCTGCAGAAAGTGGAAGTGCTTCCTCAGACAATAGGGTATGTATGTCTTGTACAGCAGTATGGTTCAGTTCTCTATTGGCAGTAATCATATATGCATGTCTGATGACCTTTTCCTATCATGCCCTCCTTCTACAAGTCCAGATTTAGTGGACAATGAGGAGGGGGGGCTCAGGTAATCTTAGTCTCTGCCTGATGTTGCATGATGTGCTGGGTGGCCACAAGGTCTGCCTTTTAGTAGTGTGGGAGAGAAAGATGTCCACTGGAGGTGCCCTGTATAAATATCTGATGCCCTCTGTCTGGATTTCAAGAGGGAATGAAGGATTCTGTCCTGAGGGCAGAGGTATTGTGACATGTGGTGAATCAGCAGCTAGATATCTAAACTGGAAACATTGAGCACCTTCTGGTAATTCTCACTGAAACACATGACAGGCAGGCACTAATAATCCAACATCTGAGGGAGAAAGGAGACCATACAAAAACTCATTCATGTGAATGATGCCTGGCTTTGCTTTCCACATGGATAACTTGGTTGCTTCACATGCCAGAAACCCACTCAGTCACCATCCTGGTGTGTTCTCTCCTTTATGAACCAAAAAAAGCAAAGCAGAAAGCACAGCATAGAACACCAGTAACCAGATAAACGTGCTACAGTAGGTCAAAACACTCAGAAATAAAATAAAATAATTTACTAAAATCACAGTTAAGCATGTTAATCCTTACAGTAGTCAGGAATTCATCAAAAGTGGCAAGAAAACTTGAAGTCCACCATTAAATAACATTCAAAATGTCTCACAACCAAAATTGTTTGAGTTATTCCTTATTTCTTGTTTATTATCCACCCCAGCTGTGCCCATTAACATCTGTTCATCCTCTGCATGCATAGCCACCTGCCACAATCTCCATCTTTTTGTGTATACCATGCATGTCTGCCTTTGTGCTTTGTGTTTTTTGCTCCAGTTACCTGCCCTTCTCCCACTGTCTTTTTCCCAGCCACTCCTTCGCACCTTTCTTAAACAACCGTCTTTTGTAAAAATTACTACCGGAAATCTTTCAGTACAAAAATTACTTGCCCTTCATGCTTCCAGTATTTCATACCTTTATTTTGCCATTCTGTGTTTACCTCTGCTTAATGTTATCCCCTCCCCTGCTTTTAGTCTCTACCCATTTCTTCCCAATTTATATGCTGAACAAGACTGCCTCTGGTTGCGTGTACCCTAAGTAGTCGTTCTGTTGATCACTTTGCTCCAATCTGTTGACCGTTTTGTGCCATCTGAGTCCTAGCTGCAGCTATACACTTTTATATTGTGCTTGTGAGTCTGCATAGTCCAGGCTGTGCTCCCCTTCCTTAGCTAAGACAACCATCCCATTTGCCACACACACATTTCTCTAATGTTGCTTGTGCCATATAACAGCCTACAGCCTCATAACTGCAGCACATTTACTTTTTTATGTGGACATTTACTCATTGTGCTAGGGCTATCCTCTGCCCAGTACATCTTAGATTAGCTCTACAGCAGTTCATGATGTGACCATCTGGTATATTAGCACTGTATGACCACACAGTGGTTGTTTATGAATATCAACAATTATCCATATTTTCTGTCTTTCCCTTTCTGTGTCTTCTGCTTGCATTTTCATTTAAAACAGATTTACTAATGCTAATATATTCAAGCTACCTATATGGAGAGGGTGAGAGTTTCATAGGTTAAATTAACTGGAATTCAATGGTTAAGCTATTTTAATTCAACAGAGTCTCCGTATTCCACTAATCAGTTTGCAAACCTTTATGAACAGGTGTGCTTGTCATGTAGTGTAATGAAATATGCATCATATACTTATATACTTGCATAATGTGATGGATTAGTCAGCTGCATTTGTCATACTGTTCTGAATATGTGCAAAATATATATCAGACCACATAATGATTAACACTTGAAAAAAAATATTTTGAGTTCTTTATGTTATCTAGCACATGCCATGTCAATGAACACTTTTTGTATAGCAGCTGAGGATATTTCAGAATGTAGTACAACAGTGAAAAGAAAAAAAAAAGTGGGGAAATGCTGACAAGACAATGTGCTAAAGCTGCAAGGTAAAGATTTCTGTCTAAATATATCAGATGACAGCAACTTAAACATTGACACATGGTTCTTTTCTATGTGTGTAGCTACTGCATCATGAAAAAAATAAATAAATAAAAGCAGCAGTAAACGGAATAGAAAGATATGGCATGTAGGCTGTGCTCGATCTGTCATGACTGGACTTTGCTTTAAAGATTAAGCTCAGTTTAAATTGAACTTAGGGCATACATGCAGTACAGATTCTGTAAAAATGCTTCATAATGTAAAGTTGCTCTCATTAAAATACAAAACATAATGACTGGCTCTATACTCAAGGACTGCATTATGAGCTAATATGGAAAACAGGCAACGTTTCTAGGTCACTGATGAAATATATTTGTAGGCCAGTCAGAAGAAACCTGTACTGTGCCTACACACACTAATTAGCTAGCTTATGGAGAAATACCTTCATCCCTGATGTTCATTTATTTCGTTCCTCTTAAAATAGAATGCAAAGCTTGAATACCAATAAACCAAAATAATGAATCCCTGTAGTATCTGCAATATAAGTGCTGCACATTGTACAAATTAACCCTTACAGAACTGGAATGTTTATTTTTAACAGTTAGCAGTTTTACATTTCGCTATGTATTTGTCTAAGTCATTAGCATTTCAGACTATTTGCATATAATTTTATAACACATTGTGAACAGCTCCAACTGGAATCTTGCCATGCCAAGCTAATATTCCTTTCTTCATATTAAAAAAAAATGAGGATATGAAATTATGTCAAGACAGAAACATTTTCAAGAACTTGCACAGCTATTTTCATACTGTAAACCAATGTTTGTTTACCTGTCAGTTTATTACTCACTGCTTGTGTTTTTATCTGAAAAAAATACACATTTTTACTTCATGTTATGAGGAATACATTATAATTCTGCAATTAAAAAATGGCAGATAGGAACTATTAAGATTAGAACAACTGAGCGATATATGATTGCATATATGTTTGGCTTAAGAAAAAAGGAATATTCCTACTAGGGTTGCAGAATTCTGTTTTGACACACAAACTAATGATCTGCAAAATCTTCTAAACACATGAATATCTCTCTATTGCAAAAGTAGATTGTGGAATTAATGAATGTGGTTGCTACATATATACAAAATAAGATAAGAATAAAAGGAAGGCAATGAGGACAGAAGGAGAGAGGTGGCCAGTGGCAGGAATAAATGCTATGTGAGATATCATGGACATTGTTTTATATAATTGACATATTGCAGTCACAGAGAAATAAGAAATACACATACAGGAAATTAAATAAAGCTAACAAAAAAGTTTTTATCGCAATGTGCACATGGGCAAGAACAGTTTTAGATTCAGTAAACTCAGTGTAGTGGCATACATGCAAACACAAGCACGCACAGCTTAGGAACCTTTCATGCAATGCAAATTTTGGGTTAATTAGCTGAATATTTTGCAGATTAGTCACATGGCATGATCCAACAAGCCGTAATGCATCTGTGTAGACTCAATGTTCATGTTAATAGTCTATGTGATGCCGCTCCACTGGCCCAGTAATCAAGGAGCCTCAATCCTCACCAGTGGCAACAGCTAGGGGACATACACACTGGGATGATGACAAGTACACACACAATAAAGTGCAATTTCCCTTAAGAACACACAGAAATCACAGTCAGTCTGGGTCTGGTTTCTCCCTCTTTCTCCATATCCCCAATAAGAATGGCCACTGGCACATCAATAGGGTTAGGATCGCAGCTGAGGGGTCAAGTCAAGACTTCCAACACCCTCTCTGTCCAACTACTGCTTTGTGTCCCTGCCCTAGTAACTGACACACACACACACACACACACACACACACACACACACACACACACACACACACACACACACACACACACACACTTTGAGGTTTGGTCTATATACAAACACATACACACACCTGGGAAAGGCTGGCACAGGTTTACTAGCTATGCCCCCTTCTGCCCAGACTATAAGGTAGTTTCCACTGCCACCAACCCCATATGTATCAGCTACTATAAGGTCCTTACAAAGGGTGTCCAATCCTACTGTGTAATGTTACTATTATCCAAATGGTAGTCTGACCAAGACTTGCAAGGCTATTTAGGAGTGATCTGAACAGTGTCACCAAATACATATGCAAGTACTTTAAGAGTTTCAGTATATCTCACAAATATCAGTCACAAAGATAGGTTTAAATATATTTAATGTTGTTGTGTCTTTTGGCTTTTCCTGGTTAGGGGTCGCCATAGCAGAACTCCGGTCCCCTAATGATTGGCATTTGATTTTTACATGCCGAGTTGCCAGCCCTGATGCACAACCTTCAACGAAGGTACCCCCATTCACGCATGTCTCCAAGCAGAAGGCTCTCTAGCTGAGAGTCGAACTGGACTGCGTCTTACTGTGAGGCGATAACGTTACCGCAGCACCACCACCGTGATAGGTTTAAATATATTTAATAATAACTAATGAAACAACAAGACAATAATCAGTCAATCAACACAGTAACTTCAGAGTTCAAAATCACAGGAAATATTTTAAAACAACATTTCAGAACAGTCTCAAATAAATGCAGAAAACATCTAAACTAATCTTTACAATATTCCTATCTATATCTAAAAGAGATACTATGCCCTAAATGTTAATTACAGCAAGGCAAGTACAGATGGTGATGAGTGGATGTTGTTTCCTAGGTCCAAGACAAAATACAAAATGCACAGTCTCTCTGAGAGAGTTCTTAAATTAATATCAAATATTACTGCTGGGTTAGCTTGGATGACATAAATTTTTGTCACATGACTTAAGTTAAGGTAAAATAGAAACTAGCAGAATTTAATTTCTCTTTGTTAAAAATACATATCTCTCAGATGTTTGCAGATCATGGAAGTCATCAAACAATAAAACACCTTTTACATTATAAACCTAGAAACTACTTCTCTTTCAAGACAATACAAAAATGTCTAGCTCTAGACATTGTGTCTGCTACACTGAAACTGAGAGAGAAATTTTATAGCACAATTGTAAAGCAATCTAATTTCAACTTATTTTCTGTTTTATGTCAGCAGTGCATGCTGTGGTTACATTTTAGTTCCTCTTTAACCATTGCAGACTTCAAAATAGTTAGGTCAGAGGCTGTTTCTCTCTTAGCAGTGGCCTCTTTCTTTCTCACCCACTAAGATAAGATATAATCTCTTGTGGTAGGTCGGTACCCTTTTTGTCTCGAGACAACTTACTGCTGGCATTTTCTCATTCTCACTTACTGGCTTACTGACATTTTGTTCCCCACCTTGCCTCCATGGAAATCTATATGCCACATGACCCCACTGGTTAAAACATTTAACTCTTGGTCCTGGACATGTACCTGAACTAGTGGTTTCCCCTGCTACTGGCGGACTCTGTTGGGGCAGTCTGGGCTGCCCACCATGTGGTTCTTAGACCCATAAGCAGCACTGGGTGTCCCTTTCCTGTTCAGTGATTCCATTTTTGCTAGGTATAGGTCTGTCTTCTTTCCTACCTCATCTGAGTACTGCATTGTTTATCAGCTAACCAGATTATCATGTTCTCAAGCAAAGTGCTACGGGCTTGCTCCCTCATCAAAAGGTCTGCCAGCCATTCAAAAGTGGTGACCTGACATCCACTTAAAGTCTGCCAGCCATTCAAAAGTGGTTACCTGACATCCACTCACCCACCTATGAAAATAAGTGCTTAATTCAGCAATATATTCACACACACACTTTTATCTGCCTTGCGTCTATGCTCATGAAACATTTTTCTATAAGCTTCAGGTGTTAATGTCAAGCATTCTAAAAGATAGTTTTTTACAATATTATAATTTAAGCAATCAGCATCGGGCAATTTAAAAATAATAGCAGTTACAGATTTACCATGGTGAAAGGGGGTCAGGAACCATACCCAGAGCCCTTGGTCAACATTATATTGTTTAAACACCCTCTCAAACATATGAATGAAACTATCAAAATTATCACCCTCTGTAAATTGTGGAAGAAATTTACTGACCTTTGTTGCTTGTGGAGTTCAGTTACTCCCTTCCCCATTACCTCCATGACTCTTGTGAAGAGTCAGCATTTCTTATTCATGTTGCCTCTGCTTCTCCTTCTTATCCACCTCTAGATGTCACAGTTTCTCATTTTCCTCAGCCTCTAGATGCTCCAGTCTCTCTGCTGATTCTATTTCCAAATGATTGGCCTCCAACTCAAGTCTCTTTAACTCCAGATGGATTTTAAAGTCCTCTGTGGGAAGGTTGAGCTGTCCTTTTTCTGAGAGTTGTACATCTCCAAGGTCAGCCTGGCTGTTGTCCTGATCACTGGTTTGAGATGCAGCTGTGTACAATGCTACAATAATTTCTGCCTTAGTCAGGTTGGCCTGCTCCAGTCCTTCAGCCTGGCACATCTCAGCCAAGTGGCTATTTGTCAGCTTGCCATACTCCTCTGTTGACATATTTGCCTGTTCTTCCTCACTAACTAAAGCTAGCAAAAAATAAAACAATTATGATGTGAAACTCGTAATGTTCAATGCATGGCAGATTGAGAGTACAAATACCTCCAGTAACCATTTTATACAGGCTACAGGAATTCAACATCCACACCACTACACACCAATTAATATGTGATGTGGTTATCTTACCACTGTCAACCAATTAATATGTGATGTGGATATCCCACCACTGTCCACCAATTAATATGTCATGTGGATATCCCACCACTGTCCACCAATCCCTACTTATCAGCTACTATAAGGCCCTTACAAAGGGTGTCCAATCCTACTGTGTAATGTTACTATTATTCAAATGATAGTCTGACCAAGATTTTCAAGGCTATTTAGGACTGGCCTGTACAGCATCACCAAATACATATGCAAGTACTGTAAGAGGTTAAATATGTCTCACAAATACAGCCACAGTCATAGGTTTAAATATATTTAATAATACATAAAAGAACAAGACAATACTCAGTCAATCAACACAGTAACTTCAGAGTTCAAAATCACAGGAAATATTTTAAGTCAACATTGCAGGACAGTCTCAAATAAATGCAGAAAATATCTAAACTATATCTTTACTATATTCCTATATCTATCTAAAAGAAATATTATGCCCTAAATCATACTTGCAGCAAGGCAAATGCATATGGTGATGATGGGTGGATGTTCTTGTTAGGTCAAAGTCAAAATACAACATGCACAGTCTCTCTTTGAGAGAGTTCTTAACTTGATATCAAATCTTACTGCTGGGTTAACTTGGATGACATCACTTTTTTTTCACATGACTTCAGTTCCCAGGCTAAAACAGAAACTAACAGAATTTAACATCTCTGTGTTAAAAATACAAATCTCTGAGATGCCTGCAGATCTTGAAGTCATAAAACAATGAAACACTTTTTGCATTTTTAACATAGTAATTACTTCTCTTTCAAGTCAATACAAAAACTTCTAGGTCTAGATATTGTGTCTGCTACACTGAAAATGAGAAAGTACTTTTATAGCACAATCATAAAGCAAACTAATTTCAACTTAATTTCTGTTCTACGTCAGCAGGGCATGTTGTGGTTATATTTTAGCTCATACATAACATACAGTTCTGTATAAATAATTTCAATATTCACGAATGACATAGAATTATTTACAAAATTCCAAATAGCTGGGCTGGCAATATTTCCCTGTATCACAGTGAACATGGAATTTTTCCATGCACAGGAGTCTGCAATGAAAGAAGGGGATGTAAAAGTCAAATATGGACATAATTCCCCTCAAAAGGTAAGATTACATACATAAATGTTCAAAACATGCATTATAGATGCCTGAAAACAGCAGGGATTATGTGAATTTAATACTTTTTTTTTATATTTTACATTTCTGCGTGTTTCATGCTTAGCATAAAAATAAAATAAAAAATTGTAAAATGGTGCTTATAATGCACTCTAGACAAATGTACTGTATGAAATTCCATTGGGTCAGTACAATTTTGCAGTTGTGCTGTTACATAGTTTCCACAGCTGTGGCCCATGTAGTTTCCAGGCTCTCAGCATGAATATTATGAAAATGAGGGGTAAATGCTGTTGATTTGTTGAATCGCTAAAAGGAGCAACTGTGTTGCATATCCTGTTTATATTCCCTCAGAATGTGGATGAAATCAGGGGTGTGTGCCATGTTACTTTTAGAATATTTTGTGTTCAGTGCACATTTGCACAGTGCGAAACTTGCTGCAAATGGTCTGGGTGTAGCTTAGTGTAGTCTAGCGACCAGACCACCCACGTACCAGTCATGATGTAGCAAGCTATAAATGGAAACCAGATATATTCAATCAATATTATACAGTTTTGTATTAGCTATGCTGCACAACACTGCACACAGCACCACATTGCACACTAAAGTACAGCCTTTAAAGCATGCCAATTATATCCTAAGCAGGTGAACTGCATCATAATTAGCCAATCCCACATGATGGACCTACACCAGAACTGTATAAAGTATACATACAACCTACATTTTGATTTTCCATCAATACTCTGAACCATTGGAGTAGAGACTTGGAAATTTTAACGCAGATAATGTTAGGGGTGCTGCAGCCATTCTACATCTGTATGTGCTAGATGCTGAAGTCAATCCTGATGGTGCTGCTGACAGTAGGCTTAGACCAAGAAGAAGAGTGTTCAGGACAAGGATAACCTTCCAGGAGCTACATGAACTGGAGATTGTAGAACACTACAGGATGGACTGGGACATATTACAAAAACTCAGTGAGTTCTGCCTCCCTCAACTCAGAGCCAGAGCCAACAGAGGGGAAACCATCCCAGTGGAAAGTAAAGTATGTGTAGCCCTTAGCATACTAGCTACAGGTACTTTTTCAAAGACCAAGTTGGGACATGATGTCGTGTTATAGGCATCTGCATCCAGAATACTCCACCAGTTCCTGGATGATATGCTCCCACATGCCTGTGAGCACATGTCTTTTCCTCTTTTCCCTGAGGTGAGGGCCAGCAATATGAAAAACTTCTACCATGTAGCACACCACCCTGAAGTACTGTGTGCCATAGATTGCACTCATGTACACATCAAGGCACCACCTGGTGAGCAGGGTAAACTCTACATTAACCACTCCATCAACTGTCAAGTTGTGTGCAATGCCCAGTGGATTATTATGAATGTGTGTGATGGCACACTTGGCAGTTATCATGACTCCCATGTCTGGCACACATCACAGCTGCATCTGATGTTTGCTGGGGGGGGGGGCATTCAACAGGTCCATTTACTGGGAGATGCTGGTTATGCCCTGGAGGTTGGAACCATGGATGATGAAATCAATCAGAAATGCAGTCACCCATGGAAGAACACCACAATGAAGCACACTCACAAACTAGAAATATAATAGAATGTGTGTGTGGGCTTCTTCAGTAACAGTTCCGATGCCTTGATATATCTGGTGGAGCCCTGCAGTATATACTCCATGCACATGTGTACAGATATTCACAGTATGTGCTATGCTACACAGTCTGATCTTGCAGACACAGCTGCAGCAGGATCAGCAAAGGGAAGGGATAACCAGTCCCTCAACAGTGCCTAGGTCACGACAGTCAAAGTCACAGGATGACTTGGAGGAGGAACCCCCTGCTGATGTCCATGTAGGCAGATGTAGGCATGATATGTATGCCCTGGCTTTGGGTAAGAGACAACACATAGCATATTCACTGATAACCTAGGGAACTATGGACTAACACCTTACTCCTACTCACATACATATATTAAAATTGATGCCAGCCAACCCACACATCCTGTACCTATACATGTATTGGCTGTGTACTGCTTGCATCAGACAGAGTCAGCCCTGAAATGCAGTTGTGTCAACTTCTGCATTTACATGGTAAGTCTGTAACCTACACAGCCTTCTAGTGGATTATTATGATATGTCATTGTAGATAAGAACCTGGTACATTATGCAAGTAACTAAAGTGGGCTACTTGGACAGAAATTACATCCACATGGCACTACAGACACCCATTCCACTATCATGTCTCCATTAGTAAATAGTAGACTTCATGCATGGAATATTCATGCAATCTTACTGCAACAGATTACTGGTACATCATTTAAGAGAGATGTTAAAAAGTGAGGTTAAATAATAACCAGACAAGTGTGTATCCTAGCAGAACATGCGTTTTGTTCCCCCACCCCTCGAAACAACAGTGTCCCCTTGTAACTGCCATAACAGTAACTCATCTATGCTATATGAGCATTTCACACAGTTAGTATGCAACACAGTCTCAGGACAGTAATACAAAATTTAATCTTCATTGTATGTGTTAAGTAACTGAGGAATAGCAATGTACATCTTTATGCAGGT
>NC_056736.1:186623744-186653744 GCF_019279795.1 Protopterus annectens | reverse complement strand
TCAGTAAGCACTGCTTGATTTAGGTTAATAGGTTCATAGGTAGGTACTAGGTTATCGGTGCTGGGGCCTATATAAGCCTAGCCAGAAAGGTTCCCTGGCTTTCGCCACCTAAGAAAATAATTTTCCTGTGCCCCTGTCAAGCAGTGCCACAGAAGTGATCCCCAGAGTGAATTTTCTATTTCCTATCCAGTCATCAAGAGTTTTCTTAAAGAGGGCCAATAAGGACTGTTGCTTGACATGAATGGGTAGCTTTTTCCAGAGTATGGGAAGTCTCTGGGACAGGAATCTATCCCCCCAGCATGTTCTCTTTATTGTGGTGACAGGTTTAGGTCCCTGGAGCATGTGGTTCAGAGAGATTGGGATTTCTTTAAGTGTAGCATGTCTAACAGTTCTGGGTTTGACATAGCTTTGTATGTTAGGCAGAGAGCACCTCTGAGTAGGTGATATGTGATGGAGTAGAGCTGGAGTTTTTCAAGACGGTCTGCATATGGCACCTGTTTGAGGCCAGTAATCCTCTTAATGAGGTATTTCTGTGGCCTTTCCAATTGTTGTAGGTGTCTTCTGAGATACATGCCAAATGGGGCAATGTACTCTATAATGGGTCTGATGAGGATTGAGTAGAGAGGAGCAATGACCTACTTTTTTCTAGAGAAGAACCCTTTTGTGATGAGGTGTGCCATGTAGAAGGATTTCCTGGCTACTGTGGTGATGTGGTTATCAAAGGAGAGACTACTCTCCACCTGTGTTCCAAGGTCTCTTATCACACTGTCAGTGTTTAGTGAGCTACTGCCTATGTGGTAGTTCATCGCATTGAGCTTTCGGCCATGACTTTGACACCAAGCATCTGTCTCTGTAAGGCCCTTTTGTAGAATGCCTACATCATTAGGTGATTCTATTTTGGCTCCTAGTTTGCAATCATATGCAATCTTTGTTAGCCAAAGACCTTCTGTGTTGGCCTGCACTTCAGAGAAGTAGATGCTGAACAGGAGAAAATCCAGGACCGAACCCTGTGGTACTCCACTTGTCACTGGTCTGAAGTCGGACTTGGAGTCGGCTATGTTTACTGTATGTGTTCTGTCAGAGAGCCAGTTGGTTACCCATCTTGTGACATAGGGATTTATGCCCAGTTTATTGAGTTTATCTATAATTCCAGAGAGGGGGATGGTACTGAAAGCCTTGGCGAGGTCAGGATAGGCTGTGTGCACTACCTTGCCCTTGTCTACGGCTCTAGTGACTGCTTTTCTTTCTAACTTCAGAATAACTGCCTAAATACTTCATCCTTGACTTTTTAGGGTGTACATATTAATTTCCCCTACAATGTTTGGCAGTGCTCTGTACAGACTCAGACACCCTGAGTGACATTTCTCCTGGGAAAGCTTGATAGAATTTACTCCAATACCGAGTTGCACACAGGACAACTAGCCTGCAGTGACATGCACTGTCCCCATAATTGCAAAACAGATACTTGTGACATTGTTTGATATTCTCAATACAACTGTTTAATCAATAAAAAAGGGTCTTTTGCCATGGATATGAATTATCCCACTGTGAACGTTCACACTTTGGTGGATATGGGGATCCGGAGACAATGTAGAAATCGCCTCATGTTTACTGACAACCAGTTTATTCTCAAACAAATTGATGTGGTATATGAGAGATGTATTTACTCAATGCCACTGGAGGCAAAGCTCTCACGTGAAAGTATTCCTAATGTTGGTAAGATAATCAGTAATACACACGCCACACCCATCACACACAATTAAAAGCTGACATATGCTGAGGCACTGAAATGTAACCTTCATAAATTACAAAGACCTCATAAACAAAGTGCAGATAACAAATAACCTCAGCAGCTCCAAATGCACTCTGTAAAAACAACACACATAACACACAGAGCTACATCTCATGGAGGCTCACCTATAACTCCATAAGGCAAGTCACCACAAAATCCAACATTCTAGCCACTGGAGAGTCCATTGTGAGACACACTGATGTCTCTCTCAACAAGCTGATAAAGGAGAAAGGCACGGTCATTTGCTTATCAGGGTCTAGGATCTGCCACATTATGTAATCAATTATGTCATTGGACCACAAGTAACACAAACGCAACATGTCAGAGATGCAAATATATTAACAGCCTGGAATACATGCTCTCTCACACATCATCCAGTAAATATGACAAAGAGCAGGTTGTCATCGTGCACACCTCACGTCCCACTTCACCCATAGCCACATCACACAAACCTACATATGTGGAGATCCTCACCAGAAACATAAATAAACACCAGAGACTTTTCAAATGCAAACATAAGCATGTTACACATAATATGTCCACTGCAGAGCAAAACACATATAATAGCGCTCGCACAAGTTTCTCACCAGTCATGCCCTTAAGGCAAAACAAAAAACAAAACATATTAGTCATAGGTGATTCCATTGTGAAACCTACAGATGTCCCTCTCACCAAGCTGAATAAGGAGAAGGCCATGATTAGCTGTCTTTCAGGTGCCAGGATCCCCCATTCACACATGTCCTCACATATCCCAAAAACAGGCACTGTTGTGACTTTCTCATAGTCCGTGTTGGTGTGAATCACTTAATTGAGACATACATCTCTGGACTATATGAAGAGACACATGAATGAACTTTCAGACTATCTGTCTCAGGCAGGTATGTCCCCAGTCTTAAGCAGCATTTTACCTTCACATAGGATGATGCCTCAATACAAACAGAAAATGATCGACCTCAATAATTAGCTTAGTTTCTGATGTCATTCTAAGGAGATACAGTATCTGTCAGCCTGGTATGACATGATCGACAGACCTTGATGCTTTGCCAGAGATGGTCTTCATCTGTCACCCCTGGGATTTTGGCTACTGGCCAAGGCTCTTGCCACTTCCATAATGCCCTTTTTAGGCAGTGTCTCAAGGACAAAATTCCAGACAACAAAACTTGATATAAAAATAACCTCAAGGTTTTGATGCTAAATGCTAGGAGCCTTAACATGAAACTTCACTCACTGGAAGCAGTCCGCAGTCCTCAACTTGGAAGACTTACACATTTGTGCAGTCACAGAGACCTGGATCACGGCTATGGAAAGTGCCCCAACCATATCAGGCTACATCTCCTTCCACACGTTTAGACCACAAACTGGAAGTGTGCAAAGTAAAAGATGTGGTGTATTGATATTCATTAAAGATAAATACACCTTCAGACTGGTTAACCAATAGGATTTCCTGTAGATACTTCAGGTGCAATTAACTGTTGGTAGGACATCTATTCAGGTCATTGCCAGCTACAGGACCCCCTCCATGAATCTGGACAACCACTTTGTTTATTAGAATCTACTTAAGTCTATCAAGATACATCTGAACATCCTGGCTTTGTGCATCATTAACTACCCATCCATTGGCCAAAGCCAGGGTGTTCGGATGTAGCTGAACACCCTAGCTTTGGGCAACATTAACTACCCATCCATTGGCCAGGTAAATTACTCGTGCTGTAACTCACTTGTCCAAAGGTTCCTTGACTTTGTTAACTTCAATACACTGGACCTACTGGTTGACACCTCCACATGGAGTGCCAACATCCTGGATCTGGTGCTTACCAGTATGGGGGACCACTGTAGAACCCCCATTGTGATGTCTTCCCTAGTGAGATCTGAACAGAAATCAATCTCATTCAAAATAACTATCACACAGCCCCCCCCCCCCCCCCCCCCAGCAGCAAAACAACTTAAACACTTCTCCAAAGCACATCATTACCTCTTACAGGATGGTATAAATGGCTGTACTCCACTTTTCCCTTCAGGTGGAACTGGCAACTATGCCAACCTCTACACCACTGCTTTATAGAAACACTTGCTTAACTGCATTGGCTCTGCCATAGCTGATAGGACTGAAACAAGCTCAGCAAGGAAGAGCAAACCTGCTTAGTGGACAACTGCCATTAACATGCTTTAAAATAACAGGAAGAAATTGCTGTCTAAGAGTGAGAGGGAGTGACCCCTAAAATGGAAACACTCCCTCCTCAGCTTAAACAAATCAGTAAGACTTCTTGTGAAGTCCTCAAAAGCAAACTATGAATCCAAATTAGAGTCCTCAAATGAGGACAACTGTAAGGCATTTTTAGTTATATCTGTAACCTAAAAGGACAGGCCCAGATTTGTGTCAAACTGATAGTTAATGGTACCACATATAATGAGCCTGTGGACATAGCTAAACTATAGCTGACAGATTCTCTGAAAACTTCACTCCCCTGTCCCTGCCAGACATACACCATGACATCTCTACCACCTGTCCCCTACCTTGTATCTCTAAAGAGCAAGTAGTAAATGCCCTCTCTAAGGCCAAAACATAACATCTATGGGAGCTGATAACATCCCAGGCTACATCCTACATTGGCTCCAATAAGAAATAGCAACATCATTGAGTATTTTTTTCAAATCATAGTCTAAATACTGCCTTCATCCCAGATGAATGGAAAACAGTCACCATTATTCCTTTGCACAAAATTGGTGCTTCCACTGACTTTCAGAACTGCAGGCCTATTAGCCAGAGTAGTCTTGTCTGCAAGCCCATGGAGCAAATCATCATGGACCTTATCAACAAAGACATAGGTAAGCTCCAAATGCTTATCCATACTCAATTTGTATTTGTGAAAGGGAGATAATGCTTGTGAAACATTGTGGACTTCTTTGTGACAGTCACCAAGGCACAGGATGAGGGGAAATCTGTGCATACAGCCTACCTAGACTTAACCAAGGTGTTTGACACTATCTCCCATTCAAGAATCATTGACAAACTCACCAAGCTAGGTATTAACCCTTATTTCATTTGATGGGTTGCTAACTGGCTTACTGATAGAACCCATGTAGTCAAACTAGGAGAATACACCTCCAACAGCAGACCTGTAACCAGTGGCATTCCACAGGGATCTGTCCCGACACCTCTACTGCTTCCAATGTAGGTCTCTAAAGTAAAAGCTAAAACTAAAGGTCTGTGCCTGACAAAGTTTGCTGATGACTGCAAATTGTGAGCAGTCATAGATTCTCCAAACTATGTCAACATCTTACAAGAGGGTCTTACACAAACAAATGATTAATGCCAAAGTCATGGCCTTAACCTCAGTGCAAAAAATGTATTAACATCCATCTCCGTAAGTGTGATGTTCCTGCTAACTGCCACATCAATACCAAAACCCTAAGTATGCACTCTTTGGTGAGAGACCTGGGCACACAGGTTGACAGCATCCTTACCTTGGATCACCATGTCTCCACAGTGGTAAGAAGAGCATTCTGTATTGCTCATCTCATAATTGAGACCATTGCATCCAAAAAATAAAATAACTTATGTACTCTCCCCCCATCAGGCTAACAATGGCTTACAATGCTCCTTTTGGTATGCATCTTTCCAGGCACCTAATGCAATTGGAGAGACCACAAAGGTTCTTCAGAAGGATAGTTCAAGGTCTTCCGCATCTGCCTAATGTGGATTTTCTGAAATCACTGTCACTGTATTTTCTTTCATACAGACTACTCAGAGGTGATCTATGCTTTTTATATAAGGCAATCTTACACCATGTTTTATTGGAAATGCTGCATATCTGCAAATCAAGTAGTACATGGGTTACTCATTCTAAAGAGCTTAACCTGGTATGTGATATTAATAGAACATGCTGGAGGGTCAGGTTTGTCTCCCAGAGGATACCACATCTTTGGAATGGACTCTCACTTCATGTCAAACAGAGCACCACATTGGCCCTCTACAAATGCAATGTGGACGATTGGATGTGTAACCATAAAATCACTCCAGAAGTCCACCTATGCCCCTCTTGGACAGGGGCAATTAGTGCTGATCATGGAAATAAGGGCAGAACTTGGCTAGTCTTTTAAGGGCCCTAGGGCCATTAACCTAGTAACTTCCTATGACATAGTTCATGTGGGACTAAATGACCTGTGATATACCTCCCTAGATTATGCTTAGAGAGGTATATTTGAGCTCTCAGAATATGTGTCTCAGGCTGGTGTGAGCCTAGCATTTAGTAGCATTTCACCTTCTCCAAGGATGATGCCACAATACAAACAAAGATCATTGAAGTTAATAATTGGTTTGGTTTCTGGTGTCATTGTAAGGGGGTGCAATATTTGTCAGTATGGAAGGAGATGTTCAACAGACCAGGTTGCTTTGGCAGGGACGGTCTGCACTTCTCCCAACTAGGCTTTTGAATATTAGCTAAAACTGCCTTCTCCCATACTGCCTTTTGTAGGCAATGCCAATCTGAAACTACTTCCGACATAGCAAATCAAAAACAAGAACATCTGAAGGTATTACTGACCAATGCTAGTAGTCTAAAAAAACTATTCTCTCTACAAGCTCACTTCACCCTACAGCTGATGTCTGTGCAGTCGCTGAGACATGGGTTAAAGCCATTGAGAGCACACCAACAGTGCAAGTTTATAATGCCTTCCACACATTTAGACCAGCTACTTCACAGTCAGTAACTAAGGTGCAGGTGTCTCTATGTACATCAAAACTAAATATACTTCAAGGCTGGTCAAACAGGACAATGCACTTGAGCTGCCCCATGTTCAAATCACCATAGGCAAAATCCAATAATACTTCCATGCAACCTATAGGCCCCCCTCTATGACATAGGAAACCCATACCATGTATTTAAACTTATTAGGAGGACTAACCATTCAACCCAATATCATATTCATGGGTGACTTTCATTATCCAACTTTTAACTAGAAATATTATACAACACCAAAAGTACAGGCACACAAATTCCTTTATTTTGCAAAGAAAAAAGAATCAGAGGACAAATGAAGTCTACCAAAGCCAAACTCGAGGTAAGTTTGGGCTCCCAAGCCAAGGAAAACCACAATGCATATCTTAGCTATGTCTGCAACCTCGAAGGCCATACACAATTGTGTGCACATCTTATTGTAAATGGAACCACCTATGATGAGGCAAAAGATATAGCAAACCTTCTGGCTGATAAATTCAGCCAAAACTTTACCCCTCACTCCCCCTCAAACTTCTCTCAGGAAATACCAGCAAATATAAGTACCCCTACTTTCACTACAGAACAGGTCCTTAATGATCTCTCTAAGACAAATTACACTGCATCAATGGGTCCAGACAATATGGCAGGATACCTTCTAATTAGCATGAAACATGACCTATCAGTGCCTCTGTAATCACTCTTTAAATGTAGCCACCAAACAGGCTTCTTGCTTCATGAGTGGAGAACAACAGCAGTCATCCCTCTGCACTAAGATGAGTCATCTACAGACTCTGGAGACTGCAGACCCAGAGGTCTCACTACTCTTATATGTAAAGCCATGGAAAAAAATTGTCATGCAAATGATCACTAGAGATGTAGTACACCTCCAGACACTGGACTTAACCCAGTTTGGTTTTTTCAAGGGCAGATCATGCATACCCAACCTGGTGGACCTATTTGAGAAGGCAACAAAAGCAATGGCTGAGGGAAAAATGGTTTACACTGCCTACCTTGGCCTGACAAGGTGTTTGACACTATACCCCCATTAAGCACTGTTGACAAACTG
This sequence comes from Protopterus annectens, assembly GCF_019279795.1. Taxonomy (NCBI): domain Eukaryota; kingdom Metazoa; phylum Chordata; order Ceratodontiformes; family Protopteridae; genus Protopterus; species Protopterus annectens. The sequence continues at coordinate 186,646,168 of NC_056736.1, read as the reverse complement.
AAGAAGTTGGATACAAATTAGCATGTCAGTCAGTGGATAGCCACAGACAGGACAGAAGAAGTTAGCAATGGGAAGTTCACCTCTTCAAAGAGGCCACTCACAAGTGGACTCCCTCACCATACCTCTCAACCTCTTAGAGCAAGAAATATGGACAGAGCCATAAATAAGAGTGGACAAAGGTCAAAAATAGGAACAATTTTTAAATATTATTACAAACTCAAAAAGTTGATAGAGTAACAGGTTTTGCATTAGCATTAATGTTCTGAAGGTTATGAAGGGTTGGGAGGGTGGCCTAATGGTTAAGGTGTTTGTCTTACAAAGACAAGGTGCAGAATTTGAGTCTCATAAGGGATAATTGGCTAGGCTTAAAATGGCTCGCAAGGGCAGTTAGCCTAGTACTAATCTATGAATCTAAGTCTGAAACTCAAATGTCTGTCATTATTTTCTAACTTCAATCCTTAATGAACTGCCACTAATTTGCCAGAAAAACACAATTTTCTGAAAAATGGACCAAAAATATGAGACAAAAATCTGGACATTCTGCAAAAATCTGTATAGTTGAGAAGTATGTCCCTCACGGATTAGTCCTTGCACCGCTCCTTTTTGGTATTTACTTCTCTGAACTCAAGTGCACTGTCAGTGGTCTCTGGCTGACTAAATTCTCAGATGAATGCAAATTAGGAGCTGTTATTGAATCCCCCACTGATACAAATGTTATCCAGGAGGGGCTGACACAAACATACAACTGGTGTGAGAGCCATGGACTAACACTAAATTCCAAGAAATGCACAATACTATCCTTTGGGAAGTCATCCACTGCTGTTAACTATCATATTGAAAGCACACCTCTAACAGCTGTCCCAGTAGTTAGAGACTTAGGGACACACATAGATAGTAATCTAGCAAATCCTACCTTGCCACTTTACTACCTCTCACACTTTTAACACCCACCTATTGCAAGTGTCCTGTCTCATTTGCATATCTTTCTCTTTTTTGTTGATTAAAAAAAATTCTAACTTTTGTACTGCATGTTATGCACATTACTGTAATGTTTATGCAAACTTAATTCTCAGGCCTTTTGTACATTTCTAATGTATTGTAATGTTTGCATAAAACTTCCTTGTCAGATGCTTTTATTTTTTGTAACTTTGTAATAACTGTCTGGAGCTTTTCTCCTCAGGTCTCCACTGAAAATGGGCCACTGACTCAGTTGCACTAACCCAGTTAACAAATGACAAATAAATAATATTAAATGAATAAAATCAATGAGTGCAATGCTCCCTTTCGTATGTATCTAAAAAGGCATATCTGACAAATGGAACATCCACAGAGATTCCTCATTAAACCAATAGAGGACAAAATAAAATATTCTATGCAGACTCCGTCAAGACCCTGTCCCTGCATTGTGTCTCCTACAGGCTTAGGAGTGGAGATGTATGCCTGCCATACATGGCATTGTCAGACGCCACTCTTGAACTCCTTCATATCCATGAAACAAACAGCACCAGAATTACCCATTCTATAGACCTACAGCTTGCTTTGGTATAAATAGGATGTGCTGGACAGACAGGTATGTATCTGTGAGACTACACCCTATATGGAACAGGCTTCCCATCCATGTGATGCAGAGTTCCACCCTAACGTAAATCAAGGGCAAGTTACACAATTGGATGGGGAACAGGACATTCATCCCTGGTCTGGGACCTATGTCTCTAACAGACACAGGAAAACTGAAAATGCTTCATCTCCCAGGTCACTGGTTATAAATGTTTCATTTCCCAAACCCATTCTTTCATTATCAATGGTATCAGACATTGTCAGAGATTTGGGATGCATAGCTAGGCTTAAAGAATCCCTTGTGTTCATTAGCTTAATAAACACCTATGAAACTATGAACCCATGAACCTATACCATATCACCTTTCTGATGACATTTGTCTTCTGTGCTGACATACAGTCATGTGTTCTGGCATTGATGGGTTGATTGTAGATGTGTATCCATAGGTGTGTACTCACAATCCTGAAAGTGAAACATAAACATTTCCATGAAACTCATTTCATTATGTGACTCCACAACCCTTACAACAGCATCCATTGTAAAGTACATGAATTATCATGCTATCCACATTATGAATGGCAAAGTGCAATATCTGTGAATAACCAGTACAAGTAGCATGTCAATAGCACCAGTGGATGAAAGGAATTCATATTAATGTAGATAGCCATGTAGTGTGACAGTGGTGAAGACTGCAGTGGGAGTGACAGATCCGTTTAAGGTGGAGGTGGGATTACATCAAGGATCAGCTCTGAGCCCTTTCTTATTTGCAGTGGTGATGGACAGGTTGACAGATGATATCAGACAGGGGGCCCCGTGGACTATGATGCTTGCAGATGACATTGTGATCTGTAGTGAGAGTAGGAATCAGGTTGAGGAGACTCTGGAGAGGTGGAGATATGCTCTAGAGAGCAGAGGAATGAAGGTCAGCAGGGCTAAGACAGAATATATGTGTGTAAATGAGAGGGAGGTTAGAGGAATGGTGAGGATGCAGGGAGTAGATTTGGTAAAGGTGGACGAGTTTAAGTACTTGGGATCAACAGTTCAGAGTAATGGTGATTGTGGAAGAGAGGTGAAGAAGAGAGTACAGGCAGGGTAGAATGGGTGGAGAAGAGTGTCAGGAGTGATTCGTGAGAGACGGGTACCAGTAAGAGTGAAAGGGAAGGTCTGCAAGAGGGTAGTGAGACCAGCTATGTTATATGGGTTGGAGACAGTGGCACTGACAAAAAGGCAGGAGGCAGAGCTGGATGTGGCAGAGTTAAAGATGTTAAGATTTGCACTCAGTGTGACTAGGATGGATAGGATTAGGAATCAGTATATTAGAGGGTCAGCTCATGTTGGACAGTTTGGAGACAAAGCAAGAGAGATGAGATTGCGTTGGTTTCGACATGTGCTGAGGAAGGATGATGGGTATATTGGGAAAAAAATGCTAAGGATGGAGCTGCCAGGTAAGAGGAAAAGAGGAAGGCCTAAGATAAGGTTTATGGACGTGGTGAGAGAGGACATGCAGGCAGTTGGTGTGACAGAGCAAGATGCAGAGGATAGGAAGAAATGGAAAGAGATGATCCTCTGTGGTGACCCCTAATGGGAAAAGCCGAAAGAGGATGTATATAGCCATGTAGCTTTATGTCCCTGTATCCATGAGAAAGATGAATGTGGCACTTTTGTCATCACTTGCACAGGATGTTGTGTAGGGAGTACACAAAGCCTAGGCTAATCCAATAGGTTGGCGAGCATGTGTGTGTGAGTCAGGAAGGGAAGCAGGCAAGATGGACCATGGAAATGTTGCATGTGTGTCTGTAGGTGCCCGCAGTGTGACAGTGGTGAGTCAGTGTCTGCATGAACACAGTCAAGCACAGTGCTAGCCCTACATGTCTGCATGCTGTACAGTTGTGAGCCATGCATGGTAGAGCTGACAGTTTACTGTCTCTGCCCTGAACATGAGAAATGACTCCACACTCCCCTCTGGAGTGCTAGATGTACTGCCACTATGGGAGCATGTTTGTGGCTGGCCATGTTGACTCTCAGCAGATGTAGTTGCTGACATATGTCCACAAGGCCGACGCTCAACTCCATTCAGATGTTCTATCACAGAACATTGTGCATTCCATGACAGATAGTCTGTGATCTGTCTCAGACCTACCTCTTTCCACTGTGTCAGTCCACTGATCCAGGTTATCAGCAACATGGTGGAGGCAGTCACGTATGTCAGACTGTTCTGCATCCATAGCTCTAAGCAACCATCAGAAGTTCTATCTGTTATATGCCTGTGCCTCCATGATGGCCCTAAGAATGCGCTGAGTGACACTTGATGATATATCTGCAACAGGTGGTGGAGGGACAGCAGGCCTCCTATGAGTACCCCTATCAATCTGCTGTGTGAAATCTTGCTAGCAGTTTCACTATAGCCAGTGTCAACAGTCACTGAATCCACAGTAGCCACACTTCCCTATTCAATGTCCCCACCTTCTGACTGTCCAATATCTGTGGCCTCAGGAGACTGGGTATGCATAGGAATACTGGCTGATTACGGTGACAATGAGGGTGAATGAGGGATGTCAACCATTTGTGCCTGATTTAGCTCTGCAATCCACAGCTCAGCCTCAATTTGGGCACCATCATAATCAGAGTCTGAAGAGCATTGACATCAGGTGGTGTAGGTGACAATTTCAAACCTCCCTGGTCACCTGTGATAAAAAAGAGAAAGCAGTACATTAATACCTGCACTACTATGGTTTCAGTACTATGGTGCAATATATGTTAAGCTGTATACACCGCTGTCACTATTACAGACTTGTATACCTCCCAACCTTACAGAGTAGGAAATGTAGACATTTTCTAACCCCAATCTGTAATCATTTGGAAATAATTATTCAGTAAACAAGAATCTTATGAGAAAAAATAAATTATGTACACTGTAGATATTCTGTAAATATCTGCACAGTTGACAGTTATGTCCTGACAATACTTTCAAGTCAGTCACTATGGTCATACCTACAAGGCAGAGGTATGGGTCTAATCTATGGACATTCATAGGTTCATAGGTTCATAGGTAGGTACTAGGCTATCAGCCCAAGGGCCTAAGTAAGCCTAGCCAACAAGGTTCACTAGCTTATGCGACCCCAAAAAGTTAATTTCCTGTGCCCCTGTTGAGCAGAGCCACAGAAGTGATCCCCGGGGTGTATTTCCTATTTCCCATCCACTCATCAAGATTTTTCTTGAAGAGTGCTAATGAGGAACTTTGCTAGACATAGATGGGTAGCTTGTTCCAGAGTATAGGAAGCCTCTGGGACAGGAATCTATCCCTCCAGCATGTTCTGTTGATTGTGATGACAAGGTTTAACTTCCTAGAGCATGTAGCTCGGAGGGATTGGGATTTCTTAAGGTGTAGCATGTCCAACAGCTCTGGGTTTAACATAGCTTTATATGATAGGCAGAGATCTCCTCGGAGTAGGCAATATGCTACAGAAAAAAGCTGGAGTTTTTTGACACGGTCAGTGTAGGGCATCTGTTTGAGGCCAGTAATCTTCTTTGTGAGGTACTTTTGTGGCCTTTCCAGCTGCTGTAGATGTCTTGTGATGTACATTCCAAAAGGGGCATTACACTCTATAATGGGACTAATGAGTGCAGAGTAGAGGGGAACAATAAAACAAAAATACCAAAGCTGGAGGTAAACAGGGATGCTGCAAATGAACTCCATACCAATAGCGTACTAAAACCTTTATTACCCGCTTTCGTCCGAAGACTTCATCAGAATAATGTTACAAGCACAACAAACACATTAAATACAATGCTAAAAAACAATTAACCACCCCAATTAATCAATTAACTTAAAGGAACATCTTTTCAAACTCAACTAAAGAATGTAGTAATATCACTATCCTTGTTAATACAAAGTTTACGATATTTTAAAAATCATTTCACATTAACAGTTTCATTCAAACCGGGGACTTTATCAGAACCCAGCTTGATTTGCCAGATTGTCTCCCTTTGTTCTAAATAGTTTTTAAAATCACCTTCTCTCATATCAGAGTTACACGATTCTAAAACCTAAAATAAAAATTTCTTGAAACCAGTGCAAACAATAGAGTGTTCATATAGTGCGTTGGTTTCATCTCTGTTTCTAATACAATACAAGTGTTCCCTAATACGAGTTTTAAGACTTCTGGTTGTCATTCCTACATAAAATGCAGGACAACCACTGCACATACTAATGTAAACTACCCCTCTAGTGTTACAGTTTACATAACCTGGTACTTCTATTGTTCTGTCAAAGATGTCAACTACAATGTAAGGCCCTACAGAAATGTACCTGCACATATTGCACTGGTGGCAACAGTGCATACCTTTTTTATGGGTACTAATAGGTTTATCTTTACTACCATTGTGTTCCAAGGCTTTTTTTTATATTAAAGTGGTTCCTGAAAACAAAACGTGGTTTTGTTCCCAAAATTTTAGAAATTTCAAAATTGCCTTGAATCACTCTCCAATTTCTTACCAACAAGTGCTGAATGTTGTAACAATCTGCACTCATCTCCAAGGAACAAATCAAATTAGTATCAGTTCCTTAATTTGTTTGTCCGGTACTGGGAATAACCTTAGTTCGAAGTTCCCCATCTAACAACGCAGGGTAATGTGTAAGACATTTATTTCTAACTTCATTGACTAATTCAGATAACAATTGCTGTCCATACCCTCTCTTAACAAACATCAAAGTGATGAAGTCAAATTCCTGAACTAAATCAATGTCCCTAGATGTCATACGACAAGCCCTAATAAACTGTCCACGTGGAATGTTTCTAACAATATGTTTAGGATGATGACTCCGGAAATGTAAGTACCCATTGGTAAAAGTTTCTTTCCGGTGTATACGACTGTGAAACCTACAGTCGAATTGATCCCACCAAAAATTAATGTCTAAAAAATTGGCACTTAAACCAACATCCCCCTTTACAAACTTTAAAAAAATCACATTGAGAATTCATCTCTGAAACAAAGGTCTCAACAATGTCATGGTTGCCTTCAATAATAAAAACTAAATCATCAACAAACCTACTAAAGAAAACAATGTGATATTTTTCCTGTAAAAGAGGAATATATTCACACTCCCACCAGGCCATGACCAAATTGGCATAAGCTGGTGCAGCAGGAGAACCCATCGCTACCCCTCTTTTTTGCCTGTAGTAGATCTTATCAAACAAAAAGAAATTGTTATACAAAATGATTTCCAAAAATCTACAAATGGTGGAAATAGCATTGGTACTAAGTACTTTCCTCATAAATAAAAAGCTACGAACAGCTTCAATTCCTTCCTCATGGAGTATACATGTGTATAGTGAAACAACGTCAACAGTAAAAATAATGTGTTTGTCAGGATCAAAAACTAAAGTTTCAGCAAAAGTTTTTAACTTAATCAATAAATGCCAAGAATCTCTAACAAAAGAATCATTGTTAGCTATAATAGGCCCCAGAATAGCATCAATCACTAACGACACCCCTTCAGTGACGGAATGTGGTGAAGAAACAATTGGTCTAAAAGGCGGGTTGTTTAAACACTTATGGGTTTTTGGGATCCCAAAAATTACCCCTATCCTTGGTTCTTCCACAACACAAAAGTCATACACCTCAAAGCTAATGTCCCCGGACATAAGCGCTTCATATAGGTGTGAATGTATCAAACGTTGACATTTGTGTATTTCATAGAGGGGAACAATGACCTCTTCCTTCCTGGATGAGAACCCTTTTGTGATGAGGTGTGCCACATAGAAGGATTTCCTGACTAATGTAGCAATGTGATTATCAAAGGAGAGACTACTGTCTACTTGGGTCCCAAGGTCTCTTATCACACATTCAGCATTAAGTAGACTGCCACTTATGTGGTAGTTCATGGGTACAGAGTTTTTACCAAAGGGGGTGACAATGCACTTTTTGGCATTGAGCTTGAGGCCATGCCACTGACACCAGGCAACTGTCTCAGTGAGGCCCTTCTGTAGGATGTCCACATCATTTGAGGACTCGGCTATGGCTCCTAGTTTGCAGTCATCTGTGAACTTCGTTAACCAGAGGCCTTCTGTGTTAGCCTGTACTTTAAAGAAGTAGATACCAAACAGGAGAGGTCCCAGGACTGACCTCTGTGGTACTCCACTTGTTACTGGTTTGAAGTCAGATTTGGAGTCTGCAACTTTTACAGTGTGGGTTGTGTCAGTGAGTCAGTTGGCAACCCATCTTGTGACATAGGGATTTATACCTAGTTTAGTGAGTTTAGCTATAATTTCAGAATGGGGCATGGTGTTAAAAGCCTTGGCGAGGTCAAGATAGGCTGTGTGAACCACCTTACTCTTGTCTACGGCTTTGGTGACTACCTCAAAGAAGTCAATCAGGTTCAGAAGTCATGATCTGCCTTTCACAAACCTGGACTGGGTGGGGTCCAGAGTTTGGAGGTTACCAATGTCTTTGCTTATGAGTTCCATGATGATATGTTCCATGGTCTTGCAGACCAGGCTCGTCAGGCTAATAGGGCGATAGTTCCCAGGATAAGTGGTGGCTCCCCCTTTGTGAAGTTGGATAACTGTTGCTGTGTGCCATTCAGTGGGCACAAAGTCTGACATAAGACTATGATTGAACATGGTGCTTAGGTGGGGAGCCAGTTTGTTCTGAAGTTTGTGTAAAACGTAGCCTGGGATGTTGTCCGGTCCCATGGATGCTGTGTTTTTGGTTTTAGAGATTGCAGCTTTTACCTGCATAGATGTGATTACAGGGACTCTACATTCTTCCTGTATAGATATGGGCCCTTTAGGGGGTGAGAGGTGAGTAAAGTAAGCACTGAACCTTTTGCCAGGATGTTGGCAATATCAGTTAGCTCTGTAATTTTTGTGCCATTGTGCTGTAACTCAGAGTAGATCTGGGTGTTGCCATTGAGATTCTTGACATAGCTATAGAATGCTTTGTGGCTGCCCTTAGAATCAGTTGTGATTTTGCTTTTGTAGCTAGCTTTGGAGGATCTTATAAAGGATCTCAGCTTCTTACTGAGGCTGACCAGGCAGCTCCTACACTCATGGGATTTTACTCTCTTTTGTAACAGTTTCTTCCTTCTGTTGTAGAGTTTGTTTATGACATGGGACCACCAAACTGGCTTCCATTTTTTGGAGGATAGCATCTTGGTTCTGTTTGGGATAGCATGAGCCATGCACTCGTGTAAATGCTTATAGAGTGCATTTGTGTAGGATTTAGCTGTCGTAACTGTATTGTCCATCTGCATGGGTGTAATGAAGTTTGCCACTTCTGTCTTAAGAAGCATGAAGTTGACTTTGGAGAAATTTTTTACAGTGGTTTCCTTAATGGTGGGTGGGGGCGGGATGCGAATATCTAGGGTGATTAGCTTATGGTTGGATCTGACCGAGGAGTTGATTTCAGGTATGGAATATCAGTCACTCATGTTGGCAATGACTAGATCTAGGATATTGTTGCCCCTGGTGGGGGTGTGGAAAGTTGATCCAGGGCATTGGAATGTATAAATTCCAGAAAGCGTTGAGTGAAGGAGTTGGTACATGAGTACTTTTCTCAGTTAATGGTGGGGTTGTTGAAATCGCCCATTATTAGTATGTTTGGTTGAACCTTAATATTTTCCAGTATATCAAGAAAACAGGAGTGGGAATCCTGGGGCATGATGGGGGATCTGTAGCAAGCTACAATTTGGATAGCAGTTTTGCCCAGAATTAGTTGCACTTGGAAAACCTTGGGTGCATTATGCTGCGCAACTAGCCTGGAGGTGTTGATATCCTTAATGAATATGGACTCAACTTCGCCTTTGGTGTTCTGGTGCAGGTTAGATGGCCAAAAAGTATGGTATGAGTTATAGCCTGGTAATGCAGGTGTGCTCTCTAGAGCCTTGAACCAGGTCTCAGTCACTGTACAGATATTGATGTTCTCCATTTTAAGGAGTGCCTCAAGTGAGTGCATTTTGAGATTTAGACTTCTAGCATTGAGCAGCATTACCTTCAGTTTTTGCTTGCCTGTTCTTGTTACAGTGGTGAATTTGTCATTTGAACCTTGCCTAACAATGGCACTATAGGGGCGGCAAGAGCCTTAGCCAGTATCCGGAATCCCAGGGGCGGCGGGTGCAGGCCATCTCTGGCAAAGCATTGTGATCTGTCGACCATGTCATCCCAGGCAGAGAGATACTGGATCCCCTTTGAATGACACCAGAAGCTTAGCCACATGTTGAAGTCAATCATTTTGTCCTTGTGCTGCGGTATCATTGTGGGTGATGGCAGGATGCTACTCAGGGCTAGGGTCATACCTGCCAGGGGTACATGATCGGACAGCTCTTCCATGTCTCTTTTAATGTAGTCCAGGGAGGTATGTCTCAGGTCCTTCACACCAACATGGACAATGACAGAGTCATATTGGTACTTGTTGTGGAGTGACCTGAGTGTGTGCGTTACGTGGAGGATTCTGGCACCCGACAGGCAGATGACAGTAACCTTCTCCTTGATTAGCCTGGTGAGTGGGACATCAGTGTGCCTGACAATAGAGTCACCTGTGACTAGTGTGTTGGGTACGTTGGTTTGCCTTATGGGCTTTTGTTTATTGGCACACTGAGTCTGTGGGCGATGTGTCATTTAGGTTGTGTTGGGGGGTGGAGGTTGCTTGTGTTTCTGATTTGGAGGTCTCTGTTGCTTGAGCAGATTATTATTGAGTGCCTCTGCAAATGTTTTTGTGTTTCTATGTGTGGATTTTTGTGGTGTAGATTTAGTGTGACTATGTGATGAGTGTGGTGTGGTGCAAGTGTTTACATTCTCCTCTGGACTGTCAAGTGCAGTCTAGGTTGGAAAGAGCTTTACCTCCAGTTTGGCTAGATAAGTGCCTCACTCACAGTTTGTGCTGTTGGGTGTTAGGAGGAGAGGGTTGTCTGTGTACATGAGGCAATTGCTACATTGCCTCAAGATGCCCAGATTCATCAGATAGACAGGGGAGAACACTGGAAGCTGACCCTTGGACATGCCTGAATAAAAAAACTACTTTCCTCTAGACAAGTGAGGAAAGTGAGTATAAGAGCTGTTTTTCTCTAAGCAAGTGAGGAAAGTAAGTACAAAAACTATTTTCCCTCTAGGTAAAGAGGAAGGATGAGTGCTGTAGTAATTTGTAGTTTATTTAGTGCTAACAACAAGTTCTGAATAAGGCATAGAAAATATCTGTACAGTTTACAATTATGCAGACAGTACAACAATCCAGCCAGCAGGCCTGGGATGACACTTTAGCTAATACATTGAAATATATCTACATCTATGACAAAACAGTTTTCTACTTACCAGCGGCAGGAGCAGGGCCTCTTTGAATTCCTGATGGTCCTGAAAAAATTTGAGGGGAGGTAATGGTAACAGCACCACATGTTAAAGTATAACAGGGGTAATGCATCCAAAAATCTGACGTCTACATTAACTGCTATGTTAAAAGGTATGTGGGTGACAATCTCTACATGAGCTTAAAACTGCAGCTAATATACCCCCCCCCCCAAAAAAAAACACCTGACACCAATGTAAAACTATATACACCTTGACAGGATGAATGCATCAGTATTCTACTGCTGATTGAACTAAGCATACCTGGATGGTCCTCTTGAGAGGAACAGGTGGCACCCAAGTCCACAACATATTGGCTGATGGATGCCTGGGAGCTGTCCTGTGCAGCAAGGTTAGCCAGGAATTCTTCTGTGGCTGTGATAGGAGCTTCTGCTGCAGACCCACCACCAGTTACCTGATGATCCCTGGCCATGTCAGCTGCATGTCTCTTTGCTGCATTTATCATATCTGTGGCACGGTGTCGCACTTGCTCGTAGGTACAGTTTTGGCATCCCACATCATTGATGTTATGCACCAGTTCATCCCACAGGGTGGCACATTTTGAACTATTTGCCTTCCTGTGGGGCAGCATGAACTGGTAATGTTGTATCAAAGCCTCAAGGATGAGGTCATTTTCCACATCAGAAAATAGTGGCCTGCAACATGCATGCATAATGTTTACTGAAATACAAAGACGTAAGAACACATACAAGGATCACATATATATATCAGTAAACTATGTATACATTCCACAGTAAAGGAAAGCTATGAGTATTCGCCACTTGATTACACATATCATATTCAACAGTGTGCCAAACATGCAAAGGGTGTTGATGCAACTAGGATAGTAGCAATAGTGACATGTTCATGTCTGTGCATGAGAGATACTCATGTATACTCACACACCTGATACAGGAATCAATTGTTAATGCCCCATAGCAGGAAAAATCCCCCCATAATTAATATGTATAAACAATAGGGCCGATACAATAGCAGTGTACTATTACAACTGCTATCAAATGAAGTAGCCAGGAGACCTGTGCATCTAGTTATCACACAGCACTATACCCTTGATGTACTCTACATCCTCTGTATGTGTAACAGGGCTGGAGATCAATGTCATGTCATGAGTACAGTTTTAACAAAGGCTTACTGATGTAATCTCCATTCTATATTCAAATATATGCGCCATGTTGGAAACAAAATGCATACATACCTGATGGAACACAATACTCCTCTGATGAAAATTACTGCTATACAAGTAATGTGTGAACAAGTTACACATAAGAAATCATTTTCATACACACTGGTTTGCCTAGCTAGAAGTCTGCCCTTTTATGATGGTTCTCATTAGCAGTTGATTGCATCTGAACAAATCCGTAGTTCAGAAATGCTAAATGCAGCCTACACAGCTGATTTGCAGTATAATCAGCCAATCCCATGCAATTACTCAACAAGATTTAAGGCATCAATGTATATTCCATCCCCTTTCTCATATGCTGAGGTGAAAATTAGTGGGGTAACAATACATCAGAACAGAGAGAATGTTTGTAGCAGCTACTTTTTACCTACAGATGTACGTGCTACAGGCTGAAGCTGTTGCTGCTGGCAATAGGAATATACAGAAAGGCTGAAGACTTTGTAGGTCAACAACACAAAAGAGTAATGGTGGGACCTGTGGCAGGCTTGATGAACAGCCAGAGCCAGATTGAGAAAACTCATCCCAATGGAATTAAGATAAGTGAAGTATGTTAGCCAATCGTATCATTAACAGAGTAAAAGACAGCATGCTTGGTGTGTCCTACAGCAAGCTAGGGGGGACATTAACCATTATGTCAACCAGTTGAACAACTGCCAAGTCATGCGTTATATCATGGTAGTCATCTGGAACATGTGTGCTGGTAACACTTGCTTCTAGCACAACCTCCATAAATGTAAATTACTTGTACAGCTGTGGTTATCTGCAATATCACTGGCAAATCATTTTGGACTGCAGTCTGATACTACTGGGCCACATCTGAAGTACATACATCAATTTCCTCTGGGTATTGATGCTAATGAATAATCTGACATTCTAGGTACTTTCTAGGGCTGTGATAACAATAGTTAAAATGTGCCTATCTGTAGGCCTTTGACTTCCATTATTTAGAAGCAGACATTCCATCTGTAATGGTTTAGGTGGATAAACAGGTGATGAGACAGTCATACATATCACAGTTTATAATGGTGATGTACACATACATGTATTTTAATTGCTAGACACAGCTGTATTTGAAACCAGGACCATGTGAACCAAAAATAAATGTTTTAGCATTTCACAGATTGAGCTACAGACTCAGTTATAGAGCAGGTGTGTTTTTACATGTTTAACAGATAATTGAACACTGAACTACTGTTACGTACCTCACTTACACCTATTACTATGTGTATGGCTTTATAGTGGTTTATTTCTCTACCAGATTCCCATTTTAATTCCTATTTTGGAAGGCAAATATCTTAACCATTAGGCCACTCTCCATTAATCTTTTAGCAGATTTGATGCACGATCTGCAATATCACATAAACAGGCTTAATGATGAGAAAATGACAATTACTATATTTTACTTACGACACCTATGCTTATTAACTGGCTGTGTGGCTTGATGGGTTGGTGCACTGTTATTTAAGTCATATGGTACTGGATTTGAAATAGGTCATAGATGAACTTTTTGAATGTGATTATTATGCTTTCACTTATATATAATAATATTATGCAATTTAGCTTAGCTGAGCGCAGCATCACACACTGATATTTTAAAGTAAAGAAAATTGGGAGATAAAAAAAGTCATGGAATGGGGTGCAAGGAGTGGGAAAACACAGTGAAAGGCAGGTAGGAATGTGCAGGAAGGGTGTAGGAAAGACCTATAGCTATCAATTTCTTCCACAGCAACAACTGTACTCCTGCAAAGATGTTTAGCTGAATTTGCAGTGTCACCCCCAGAGTGAGGAATGATGACAACGTAAGTGGTTTGTCAAGTCAATTGGACCAAATTAAGTATGTTCAGTGGGCATGTGTGTGAAATGGAGAGCTATGTATGGGATGATTTTTTTTTTTTGAAACAGATGCCCTTTTTTTAAGGAGACAGTGGAAGGTTGTGGAGGGGACATAGGTATGTGTGGAGACGGTAAGTTGGGAAGGTGATTGAGCATTTACAGATACAAGACAGTAGGCAGAGTTGGTGAGACACACAAGGGGATTGAACACCTTGCTTGGGGAGGGAGTGTGGAGATCCAGGTACCATGGATGTCAGATAAGAGAAACAGTGTGACTCAAGTCCTCAACCATGGGACTGTCAGCATTATACCTTCACTACTCCTTTGGAGGCAGTGGCTGACACCCGTGCATGGGAACAGACTTTCCCACCAGCATGGATAGCATGCTTTCCATCTGGTGTAGTCTTGCACCAACAGTCTGCTACACAAGCCTAGACTCCATGCCTGGCATTTACTCACAAGTGGTGTAGGTATCTCCTATGCCTCCACTACCAGAGGGTGGCACCCTCCCGGCCTGAGGGATGAAAAATACCTGATGGAGCAGGTAGTGTAGGAGCAGCAGGGGGGATTCCACCAAGTTGCAGCCCAGATGTGCTGGGCTCCAGTGCCTCAGCTGAGGGAGCCAAGGTAGGTAGATCACCAGGAAGCAGCCTACCTTCTTGAGCTGTGGTAAATAAAATAGAAGCATAATGGAAAAATAAACATAATCCATACAAACGTAATGAAAACATGAAAGAAAATAATAATGATTAATGGAAACAAAAAAATAATATAATGAGGAGCACAACAATAAATAATGTAAATGAGAGTTTATTTAACAGCAAATCAATATTAAATTATACATAAGGACAGCATAAGAGGTAATAAGAAATAATATTAAAATATCAAATGATAATAGTAAATATATTGATTAAATAAATAAAAGAAGAGAAGGGGTGGGGTGAGAGAAGAAAGGAGTACATTAGTAACTTCACCGGTACTATAACTAAACATACTACAAATAAGTACTTTTAGATATGTTAGATTTTACTTGTTACACTACTGACTGCTATGACATTTATTATTTGAAGTACTACCCTGTTTATTACACACACACTATAGTTCCGATAATATTGCATCCGGCAATCATTCAATGTTAATAGATCAAGCCAAGATCCGGTGCAATGAAGGTTATCCAAAGTAGGCACAGTAAGCAGGTAGCAGTTGATAAAGTAAAACAGGTTTATTATTTAATAAGTAAGCTTCCAACAACGAACATCAACGACCAACAAACAAATTCCTTTAGATATAAAGTGCAAACATTAAGCGCTTTCGTCTCCACACCGGGAGACCTCTTCAGAATAACTTTACAAAAATCAAGTTTGCCTTATATACATCTTGCTCTACCTCATTAATCAATTAGTTTGTCAATTAACTAAATTGCTGCTGTGTTACAATCTTATTCAAGCAAAGTTAACTAAATGAAATTTTTATTTTTTTAATTTTTCTTGTATAAATACAAATATAAATGTGTTGTTTTATGTGAATGTCCTATTGAATGTAATCATTACTCAGTAGGAATATTTTATTAAGTTAAGCAGGACTTTATTTTATTTCATTCAAGCCAAAGAAAATTTCATTTAGTTAACTTTGCTTGAATAAGATTGTAACACAGCAGCAATTTAGTTAATTGACAAACTAATTGATTAATGAGGTAGAGCAAGATGTATATAAGGCAAACTTGATTTTTGTAAAGTTATTCTGAAGAGGTCTCCCGGTGTGGAGACGAAAGCGCTTAATGTTTGCACTTTATATCTAAAGGAATTTGTTTGTTGGTCATTGATGTTCGTTGTTGGAGGCTTACTTATTAAATAATAAACCCGTTTTACTTTATCAACTGCTACCTGCTTACTGTGCCTACTTTGGATAACCTTCATTGCACCGGATCTTGGCTTGATCTATTAATTTGTGGTGGTACGAGTGTTTGGTTACTAGTTGAATTTTCCATTTTTCGGTGGCGAGGAATCCGAGGCAGCTGTTTATTTCGTGGAGGACGATGGATAGTAGTAGCATGTTGAACGAGGTTTTGCGGGTAATTCAATCTCATTCCCAGCCAGGCGCTTCACAAACAGGCAGTAGTGGGGGCATACCTTGTGCACAGAGTAGCCCCAAGGACCCGAGGAGCAAACGCGATGAAAACGAAACCAGTAGTCAACGGGCACGGGACAGGCGAGGCCCTAGGGTCAACTCTGGGACTGGATCTAGTGACATTGAGCTTGATTATTTACCAAACAGCGTCGGGAGCCATGGCCTTGACAAGCAAAACTGGGATAAGTACAGAGATATTGATTTTAACATATGGCTGGACAAATCTTTTGGTGGTTCGAGGGAGAAGGAAACTACAAGAAGCAAGGAGCCAAACAATGTTTATTCATACAAGGACAAATGTAAAGTTTTTAAAAATTTTATTTCTAAATACAAAGCCCTATCTGTAGAGAACTGGTATTTTGATAAGTGTATTAAGGATCATATTGTTCCTAAGGGGCTTAGGTTAAACAAGTTCCCTAATAACATTAATTATGACAATGATTTTTTTAAAGAAATATGTGGTGCTTTTAATGAGTGTGGTTTGTCAGTTTTAAAGATCATGATAAAACACAATTCCAAGGTTATGCAGGACACTAAACATGAGATAGATAAAATAAATGGGGAAATTATGAATGATTTGTTGTTTTCTGTGGATGAGCACAAACAAACATATTACAGGGTACTGCATGACACTGATAGTTACACTAATAGCAATATCAGTAGGAAACTAAAAAAACTTGAAAGAGATATGCTGAGTACAATGCAGGGATAGCCTATTTTATGGGTGAAAACAGTAAAGGGCCAAAATACAATGGTGGTTATCACAACCCACAGGCACCCAGGGCTAATAGAAGAGTGGACCATCCTAGAGCATTCCAGAATGATAGGAAATGGCATGACGGGTAGGACAGGAACTACAATAGGTATGAATGGAATGGGGGGGGTACCAAAACATGCAGTTTAACCAAGAATATCCCAGGTTGGTTAGGAATGAAGATGCAGATTTACTGCAAGACCAGGGTGCTGTTGATGAGGATAGGAGATCTGAAAGGATCAGGAATAGGCAACAGCAACCTTATTCTATGGCGACAGCAGCTAATACCAATTCCAACCACATGGGTAGGTATGAGGGGCAAGAGGATTTTTAAACAGCTTAGACCATGACAAAGCTCACAGTAACACGGAATGTAGTGAGACATCTAGGCAGATTATATATACGCACAACAATTTTAACATTTTTAACTATACTGACTTGGTGATTGATCAAAACTATTTTAATTTATTTACAAAAGGTTTTTCATTTGTCCCTATGAGGAAACCAAGTATAGATAAGTTAATTTTAGATGTTAAAATGTTTACTAGGAAATTAAATCTCATGCACATACATAGTGGGGATACAACCACGAATGAGACAGTTTTTAAAAGGCATAGTGTTTGGAACCCACCATTACACTTTGAGATAGCTAATTTTGAAAGTTATGTTATGAGCAGGATTAGGTTGGATTACAAGGTCAATGAAGGGGTGACATGTAACTTGAACAAAAAGGAAGAAAAAGTACTGTATGATTTAAGTAATAATAAAAGTGTTCGAGTGATGAAACCTGACAAGGGAGGGGGTGTTGTGATTATGGAGACCTGGGAATACATCAGGAAGATGAAGGAGATTTTAGATAAGGACCAAAACTACAGTATCGTGACCAGAAATGAAATCAACATTTTTTATCAGAAAATAGATTTAATTCTAGAGGACAATCTCTTTACTGGGTTGATGGATTTGGTACTATATAAATACTTGAAAGTGGTCAAACCAGTTGTTCCAGGGATCTTTGGAATCCCCAAGACACACAAATCTGTACAGGATCCCCCCCTGAGACCTATAGTGGCTTCGCAGGGCTCAAAGACTCAGCCCATGGCCATTTATGTGGATGCTATGACTAAGAATATTTACTCAAGATGGAATCACATTTTAAAGGACTCCTGGGACTTTTTAAGTAAAATCAACGAGATGGTTTTTAATGAAGGAATGTTTTTTGTAACAATAGACGTAAAAGAACTATTTACAGTTATACCCCAAAAAAATGGATTAGAATGGTTTGAAAACACCTTAGTGGAGATGGATTGGCTCACACCTGGTGAATTTAGGAATGTTTTGGTTAGCATGGAATTGGTGCTTAAATATAACTTTATATATTTTGAAGGGGATTACTATCACCAGAAAGAAGGAGTGGCCATGGGATCGGCCTGCGCACCTGTATATGCAAACATTATTATGTTACACTGGGAAAGGGAATATGTTTTTAAAAGTGAATATAATCAATATATTTCTCAATATTTTAGGTTCCTGGATGATGTATTTATTTTTTGGAAAGGAACCAGGGAGAAAATTGAGGAGTTTATAAGTTATATTAATGTACAACATCCTTTTTGAGGTTTACACATGAGATAGAAACAGAGGTAACACACTTTCTTGATGTTAAGCTTACTAAGGACAGGATGAACAAGAAATACAAATCCAGCATTTACAGAAAAGAACACTTTTCGAATTCCTACCTGCACTACCATAGTGACCATCCCAAACAACTTAAGAAGAATATTGTCAAAGGTCAGATGATTAGGATGGCCAGAATGATACCGGATGAGGAAGAATTTTTAAAAGAAATTATTCATTTAGAAAAACTCTTTAAGGAGAGGGGGTACCCTAGTAATCTTATCAACTTGGTCAAGGGAACTGTGGTATCGGGTAGGGGAACTAGATATTACCCCCTACTAAATGGGGAGAGTCAAGAAGCTGTAGCAACCATCGGTTGTATTGAACAGAGCTTGAAAGGTGTAGAAGGAAGACAGGAGGAGGTGGGGTTAACACCCTACTTGACTACCACATACTATTATGGAACCTTTCAGTTAAACAGGGGGATACATGAAACCTGGAATATGTTTAAAAACATAGCTACAAAAACTGATGTTTTTAAAAATAAACTGAGGTTCAGTTACAGGAGAAATCACAATATTAAGAATATTTTGTAAAGAAAAGGAAATACTATGACAGGTACCAACAGGAAGCAAGGAACATATAAATGTGGAAGGTGTGCTCAATGTTCATATATATACAACAAGAAAGAGGTTATGATTGCAAGTATACCTCAAAAAATGGTGGCTGGAAGCTATAGTAGTTGTTACACCAAGGGCCTAGTGTATTTAGTAATCTGTACAGCATGTGAGAGTTTTTACGTTGGCAAGACGGAGAGGTTGTTGCGGAACATAATTTATGAACACACCCGTGATATAAACAGACACAATGAGAACAACGCATTATACAGACATGCCATTAAATGTGACAAGGCCGATTTCAAGTTTTGGGTTTTGGAGGTGGTACCATATCCGGATAGAGGGGGTGATTGGGAAGCTAAGATTCAACATAGGGAAATGATATGGCAACTCAGGCTTGATGCATGTTGTGGTAAGGGTCTGAATGATCACATTTCCATCGCCCCAGCATTGACGTTTTTAGCCTCAGACCTCAAACTGGCTAAGGGTGTACAACAACAATAGATGTTCAGCATCTATCTACAGTTTTATTTGATATTGTACTGCAGGAAACAAAACCTTCTTGTGTTTAAAGTTGAAAAATGAGAGTGTTTTAGTAAGTACTATATAAAAAAGCTTTCTTACTTAGAAAATATCCAGCATTTGACTCAGTATTTATGTTAATGTTTATTTATTCATGTATTTAATTATTTAATTATATATTTATTATACATTATATATTTATATACAAACATATATACACTCACACCACTCATTATGTATTTACAAGTATTTTAAGTATTTTAATATTAATAATTTATACATTTATATATATATTTATAAAGTTTTTATTATTAATTATATCAATTATATTAATTATACATACAACGTCGTATATTTTTAGATTTTTTATATATTCATGCTTGTATATTTATATGGATAATGTCATAATTCAAATGATTTTTTAAAGAAAAGGGGCTATTATATCTGCATGTTTTTTCTTGGAAGGAATAATGTATGTTAACTGACAATACCAGTGTTTGTCCACATGAGACACTATACAGATAGGGCTTGTATAATGAAGCAAGTGGCATAGAAGTGTTGTTTATTAACTACTTGCATTTTTGCTTTTTCTTCAAAAAAATTTTATTGTATAAATACAAATATAAATGTGTTGTTTTATGTGAATGTCCTATTGAATGTAATCATTACTCAGTAGGAATATTTTATTAAGTTAAGCAGGACTTTATTTTATTTCATTCAAGCCAAAGAAAATTTCATTTAGTTAACTTTGCTTGAATAAGATTGTAACACAGCAGCAATTTAGTTAATTGACAAACTAATTGATTAATGAGGTAGAGCAAGATGTATATAAGGCAAACTTGATTTTTGTAAAGTTATTCTGAAGAGGTCTCCCGGTGTGGAGACGAAAGCGCTTAATGTTTGCACTTTATATCTAAAGGAATTTGTTTGTTGGTCATTGATGTTCGTTGTTGGAGGCTTACTTATTAAATAATAAACCCGTTTTACTTTATCAACTGCTACCTGCTTACTGTGCCTACTTTGGATAACCTTCATTGCACCGGATCTTGGCTTGATCTATTAATTTGTGGTGGTACGAATGTTTGGTTACTAGTTGAATCATTCAGTGTTGCTTATACTGGATACATGATGTTCCATGTACATACCTCTCAACTTCTTAGCACAGGGCATTATGGGCCAAGCCAAACATAATGGTGGTACCAAGGCACAACATCAGGAAACATTCTCACACAGTGTGCTCTAATAATAGTAGCAAGGTGTTTGGATAACAGCTTTGTTATTACAATGCATTTTGAGAGATGTCTAATATCTACAATTCAAAGGAATGACTTTTTTTCTAGCATTTATCCTCACCAGTGTGGCAGAGACTGGCCAGTAAAACAAGATCATATACCAAACAGACCAGATATGTGGGGCAATATTCAGTACATTCTTCAAAAATCATGACAGTTTAGAGGTATGTACATGTATCCTGATTAATGCTGACAGCTGGATATTCATGGTGCAGGTCAGTGGGTGTGCACTTCACATGCAAGCATGGTTGTTTTATTGATGAAATGCAAAAACAGTATTGAAAACAGCACAGTTTCTTAGCTGGCTGGTGTGAGAATAGAACCCACAAGCAGAGACTAAAGTAATACTGAACATTTTATTTGAAATAATAAATTATCAGAGCACTGTCTCCTTTTAGACTTAGGATCATAGGATAACAGGAGGTTACTAGGCTAATGGCCCTGGGGCCCTTACAAGCGTAGCCAAGACTTTATCCCCAAAAAAGAAACCTATTCATATTGTTTCACATCTTGCATTACATACATGGATGGCTGTCTAGGACTTCTGCTGACTTACATGTTTACCCTACTCAGTTATTGACTGAAATCTACAGCATTTTTCTGACAATGAGAAGACCACAACATTGACTTCTGATATCTGGATATTCAGCAATATTAACTAATGGCTGGAAGCTATGCTACACAGTACTGCATACTTTCTAACTTTAACTTGCTTTATCAGTTCAGATATGCACTGACATGTTAATGAACGTTTATGTCACAGACATTTCACACATGACTGTTAACACTGCAATATGTGTATTTATTTTATTTTATTTTATTATTAAGTTATGCATTCATTTATTACTTTATTGATTTTCGGACATACTACGCACTTGCTTCCATCCTGGTTAAATGCCTTGCATTGGACCGCATGTTGCAAACCCTCTCTTCTGCAGCTGTGGTAAGAGAGAGAAACCATTATGTATACCAGTTTTGCACAAATTCAGCTTGCATATCTATAGATCACTAAAAAACATATTTAAATATCCATCGGGTGTTCCTTGGCCGTGCCTCTTGGATCCAGTGATCCAAGGTATCCTCTTACGTCGATAGAGGTCATCATAATGGCGACAACACTGCTCACCAGTGTGGGGGATACCAGTTGCACTGGTCAGGTCCCTGGTTAAACTACCTCAGGTTACAGATTTGGTTTCTGAGCAAAGATAGTTGTCCTGCAGCAGCTAGAGTCCATGGTGCTGTACCAGGAGTCCAATAAAAAATGTAGACTCCTAAACACCCAACATTGTGCCTGAAGGTGCACTTCTTCACACACGACAGCCATATCCACACTCAAGATCAGGCTACAAGAAATACTGTGCAATTCCCACCTATTGCCCTATAAATAGGGTACATTCCCACCATTGCGAGTCATATTGAAACAGTCAAAAACATGCTGCATTGCTTAGCATCTCGCAGACTCACACAACCGATGTTTAAGTGAAGCTTAGCAATGCACAAACGAGGAAAATGATTATCCCTATTTAAGCAATGCTTAGCACATTGCATCTTTTTTAAACAGTACAATAA
>NC_056736.1:186496244-186618744 GCF_019279795.1 Protopterus annectens | reverse complement strand
GGCTGGTGGTAATGGGTCAATGTATGTATATTGAGAAGATGCTGGGGATTCTATATGGTGATTGTTTTGAAGAAGTGTTGATGAATAAGTTTCACATAGCATATAAGAATGTAGATGTTATACTAAACAACCTAGTATTAAATTTTCAAATAACAAGGGAGGAATATAACTATTTAATTCAAACATACCCTAAAGTTCCGGCCATATTTGGAATCCCCAAAATACACAAAAGCACCAGCAATCCACCTTTAAGACCTATTGTAGATGCAAAGGCATCAAAAACAACTACTCTAGCTAAGTTTATAGACCTTCATTTGAATACTATTTTATCAAAACGTTAACATATATTGAAAGATTCCTGGGATTGCTTAAAGAAAATAAAGCAAGAATTATACAGGGAAAGTTGATTAAGTTGATTATGGTAACTATAGATGTTAAAGATTTGTTTAGCGTTATACCGCATGAAGAAGGTCTTGACATGTTCTATGATTTTTTTATGTAAACAAACAAACTCAAACCATAGTAGAATACTTATATTTAGGACCCTAATGGAAACAGTGCTCAATAATAATTTCATTATTTTTGAGAACCGGATCTTTAAGCAAACCACAGGTGTAGCAATGGGGGCGGCATGTGCCCCTCTGTTTACAAATATAGTAATGGCTCAATGGAAACTGACACAAGTTTTTACTTGCCAGTGGTATAGACAATGTTTGTTTTATGGAAGATTCCTTGATGACATACTTATTTTTTGGGCAGGAAATGAGTTAAAGCTAAATCAGTTTTTTAAATACCTAAACATTAACACTCCCATTTCGAGCTTCTCCATGGAACAACATAGTAATAGAATGAATTTTTTGAACATTCTTATTACAAAAGATGATTCATTGAAAAAGTTTACCACCACCATTTATAGAAAGCCCACTTATTCTAACACTCTTTTACTCTTTGAAAGTGGGCACCCTGACTTTCAAAAACGATCTTTGGTTTAGGGCCAATGTGTGTGGTTAGCACGGTTGGTCAGTAACCTAGAAATGTTTACTGAAGAAAGGGAAAAGTTAAGGGATATGCTATTAAGGAGGGGGTACCCCAATAGTTTCATTGAACCGGTTTTGTGTGAGGTCACAGAAAAAAGAGTTAATGGATATTTCTTTCCTCTGTTGGGTTCAGAGGAAAGTAATAATAGTAATACAAATGATGTTGATATGGGGTCAAGGAACATAATTGAGTTTAATAGGGCCTTTATTTTGATTTATAATTTGCAGTTCTATGATATAAAAGATGTTTTAAAAAATAATTGGTTTATATTTAAGAGTGACAAAGAGTTCCTTAAAATGTTGGTGACAGACCATGTGTCATATATAAAAAAGATGCAAGTGTCAAAGACTTGTTGGAAAGGAACAAAGAGGGGAATAAAAGCTATAAATACATATTGAATAGATTGCCCATACATGTCAAGCAGAGTGCCTCTTTGGACCTCTTCAAGAGGAACCTTGACGATTGGATGGGAGAAAGGAAATTCACCCCAGGGTTCACGTCAGTCGCCCTGCTAGACAGGGGTCCAGGAAAGTAAAT
The DNA here is from genome assembly GCF_019279795.1 of Protopterus annectens. NCBI lineage: Eukaryota > Metazoa > Chordata > Ceratodontiformes > Protopteridae > Protopterus > Protopterus annectens. The sequence goes on along the minus strand of NC_056736.1, from coordinate 186,617,169 downwards.
AATGTGGGAAGAAATAGCCAGGGAATTGTTATGGCTAGGCTTGTATAGGCCCTAGGGCTGATAGCCTAGTACCAACCTATGAACCAACCTATGAACCTATGAAAAGGGCAAGATGTTAAAATGTGGACATTGTAACCAATGTGCTAATGTATTAGAAACAGAAAAGGTTTTTATTCCTAGATATTGTACAGTTCAACTTAATTTCAAATTGAACTGTAACAGTACACACATTGTATATGTCACCCTATGTCAAGGCTGTGAAAGTTTTTACATAGGGAAGACCAAAAAAGCGTTTAAAGTATGCATTTACCAACAGATGTATGACGTAAGGAAGGTTAATCAAAAGAATGTATTGGCTGTACACACTACTTTGAATCCTGATCATAAGTTTAAATTTGTAGCAATTGATCAGGTAGTATGTGATAGTAGGGGGTGGTCCTAAGGAACTGTTTCTAGAATTTAAAGAATTTATGTGGCAACTCAGGGTGGATGCCATCAATCCGCCAGGATTGAATGATGTAGTTTCACTCTCCAACTATTTAAAATTAAAAGCTTAATTGTATTTTTAGGGGGAGGGCACACATGTATATTTTAGTGGTAACACAGTAAAGAACTTGCTTACTTTTAAATGTATTATTATTTATGTGAAATTGTATTCTTGTATTTTATTTTAATTTTGACATGGGTGTTGACAGAATATTTAGAATATGTAAAAAAGGAAGCATGTTCAAATAATTCCAAAAAGGTGAAATATAATTGTGCATAAACAAAAATGATTTTTAGTTGCATTTTGCTTTAATGACGTGATTAAGCCTGGCTATAAAATGAAGTGATGTATGAAAAACTCTTGTTTTAATCTGAAGAAGTCAAGTGTAATAACAGATGAAAGCACTTATTAAACTTTGCATCTAATTTCACCGGCCAGTGTTCATTTTCTTTATATTACAGGATGGAAGACAATAGGTGAGACAGAAAAAAACATTTTTTTAGAGAAGATGCCAAAGGTTTATAGGTTCATAGGTTCATAGGAGATTACTAGGCTAATGTCTCAAGAGCCCTTACAAGCCTAGCTAGTTTTACCCACAGTTTACCCATTTTTCTATCCATAGGGAAAAGATAACAAGGGTCAGCATGTGGTGTTTTGACAATTTTTATAGACTATTTGTGTGCATAAGGGGCAGGGGCACCAAAACAGGCTTGAATTTGTGATTTCCCATCCATTGGTCCAGATTGTACTTGAAGATGGTCCAGGAAGAGCTCTGCTTCATGTAAATTAGAAGCCTTTTCCAGAGGACAGGCACTCTGAGAAACATATCTGCCTCTCCAGCATGATCTGTTCATGTCAGAGATCAGTAAAAACAAAGCAAATAGCACGCAAGTAGTTCTTTCCAAAGTTTACTACAAACAGGTACAGTTAATTTGACTTGAAGCGGTTTTCGTTTGCACTTTAGCAAACTTCATCAGAAGTCAAGATCAATTAAAATCAACACAATTTAAAAAACAGTACAGTGACGTATCTATTATCTATACAACACACGTTATTAGCTTAAAGGTATAGTCAACTAAAAGCTATAACATAACTTATTTAAAAAGACAACAATAATAAACAATAATAAAACCATATCTAACTCAAATAAATCACTTATACACACAACCATTTAAAAAATTATTTCCTTAATACAATAATAACACTAAACTTTCCGTGTTGCATCCTGAATTTAACTATACACGTAAAACCTTGTTACTATACTATTTATTAAGAATACTAGAACACAAATAACCTCTCCTTTTATGATATTCAATCTACTCGTAACCTGTGTATGTTTTTAATGCCCCAAACTTTTATTTTTCAAACCACAAGCTATGGAGCACATGTCATTTAAACCAGGTACCCTGTAAGCGTCCAACCTTATCTGCCATGACAATTCAAATTCTTCTAAAAGAATTGGCATAGGGCCACCTCTAATAGAGAGAACTACCTGATCTATTGCCATGTAAGAAAGCCCATGACCATGATAGGCATGAACATGTTTTGCCAATGCATCTTCTAACTTGCCTTTAGTAACTGCATATTGATGTTCATATACTCTGTTTCGTAATCTCAGTTCAGTTTTCCCGATGTAAAATGCAGGGCATTGTTTACACCTAGCAAGATAGACTACAAACTTAGATTGACAACTGAATTTAGATCTTACCTTATATTGTCTATTTTTTACTGAGAAGGTACTGGATGTTTCCATATATTTACAATAAGCGCACACTTCACATTTAAACATGCTAATTATTCGTGACACAGACATGTGCTCCATAGCTTGTGTTTTGAAAAATAAAAGTTTGGGGCGTTAAAAACATACACAGGTTATGAGTAGATTGAATATCATAAAAGGTGAGGTTATTTGTGTTCTAGTATTCTTAATAAATAGTATAGTAACAAGGTTTTACGTGTATAGTTAAATTCAGGATGCAACATGGAAAGTTTAGTGTTATTATTGTATTAAGGAAAATGTTTTAAATGGTTCTGTATATAAGTGATTTATTTGAGTTAGATATGGTTTTATTATTGTTTATTATTGTTGTCCTTTTAAATAAGTTATGTTATAGCTTTTAGTTGACTATACCTTTAAGCTAATAAATTGTGTTGTATAGATAATAGATACATCACTGTACTGTTTTTTAAATTGTGTTGATTTTAATTGATCTTGACTTCTGATGAAGTTTGCTTCAGTGCAAATAAAAAGCGCTTCAAGTCAAATTAACTGTACCTGTTTGTAGTAAACTTTGGAAAGACCTAGTGGCATGCTGTTTGCTTTCTTTTAACTTGTTTTTGCTCATTTGGTGGATTTACCATGTCAGAGATCAGGTTTAGATCTTTGGAGCAGGTAACCCTTGTACGATTAGGTTTGTGACTCTGCAACATTTCCATCAGAGCTGGGTCAGTAACTGCCTTGTAGCTCATGTATTGCTTACATTTCTGTAATTGGTAGGAAACTGAATACAGTGATAGGGCTTTTAATCAGTCCACGTATGATATGTTGGTTAAACCTGGTAATTTTTAGTGAGAATTCTTTGAGGATGCTCTAACTGTTGCAGGTGTCAGGAAAGATACATTTCAAAGGGTGCATTGTACTCAATTATCCATCTGGTGAAGGCAGAGTACAGTGGTATTATGACATACTTAGATCTGGATGCCATGCCTTTACTTATAAGCTGAGCTACATTGAAGGATTTCATCACCACCATGGACAGAGGGTGGTCAAAGTTCATATTACTATGCATCTTAGTATCCAGATCTCTCACCACTGGGGTGTTATGTGTGTCTGAAGACTGTGGTTAAATGGAAATTTTAGTGGGTCTGCTAGGTCATGATTCAAGCTATTTAATAGGCACCCTGGGATTTTATCATGGCACATTGATTATGTGTTTCTAGCTTTAGATAGTGCAGTGATAACCTATTCTATTGTGATAACAGGCAAAGGAATGGTTGGGAGTATTTCATGGGGAGTGACTGGAGGTGATGACTGGGTGAAAATGAGCTGAATTTATCGGCCAGCAGGTTTGCTATTTCTTCTGTCTGAGTACAGGTAGTGCCATCTACAGTCAACTCAGCAGATTGTTGAGTGTTTCCCTTAAGATTTTGGAAATAACTAAACATGCATTGTGGTTATTCTTTGCCATGGAAGCTATTTTAGCCTCATATTTAGCTTTTGAAGACTTGACTAGTTCTCTGATATACCTGTTGAGAATAAGAGGGATTTATTTCTCTGTTGTGCACCCTTACACTTACTTCTAGACAGGAATTTCTTCCTTCTGTTATATAGTCTATTTATGCTAGTGGGTCCACCAGGGTTTCTTGATTTTTCCACTAGACCTGAGTTTAGTTTGGTCAGATACTACCATTTCTATGCAGTTGTTTAAGTGATTGTACAGAACATTTGTGTATACTTCTTCATAGGCCTCTGTGTTTTCAGGGTTGGGGGTCGTTAAAATTACCTATGCTATAGATTAGTAGGTAATTTGCCTTGGAAAAATTCTTTAGAGTTTTAGGGTTTTATAGGGGTTTTGCTATTACATGTATTTCAAAGAAGACTGATTAATGACCTGATCCTACCAATGTGGACATTATGCTGGTAGCGCACAATGCTCCCCCATGTGATATTTCAGCCCCTAGTGGGAGTAAAGACTAGCTGTTCCAGAACATTTGTACTGACAAAGTCCAAAAATCTCTGAGCCTGCATGTTAATAGTTGTATATGTTTCCCAGTTTATGGAGAGGTATGTTGAGCTGAATGGTAAGTGATTTTAGCATCTTCAGGTATGCAGAGTGTTTCCATGGCTCATGATTGAGGACCTGTAGCTAGCAATGATATGGTGGGGGATTTTGCCTATGGTCAGCTGGACATGGAGTAGTTCTAGTGAGTCATCTTGCTTGACCAATCTAGAGGTGTTATTGTTTTTTACATAAATGGAAACACCTCCTCATTTCATTTTTTTTTCCTTTTCAGATGTGGTCTGAATGTGTGATAGGCATTGTAGCCTTACACAGCCATGGTGCTTTCTGAAGCCTTGAACCATGCCTCTGTATCTGCACAGACATCAGCATTCTGCAGAGCGAAGAGAGCTTCCAGGAAGTGCAGTTTCTTGTTAAGACTCCTAGCACTGAGTAGAAGTACCTTCAGCTTGGCATTAGAAGAATTTTATACATTGATAGGTCTTTTGGTTTGGCACTGGCTTAAAAAGGCACTATGGGGGTGGCTAATGCCTTGGCCAACATTTGAAAGCCTAGTGGTGACAGGTGCAGATCATTTCTGGCAAAGCGGAGTGGTCTGTCAAGCATGTCATCCCAGGCTAACAAATACTGGATCCCCTTGGAATGACAACAGTAACTAAGCCAATTATTGAAGTCAATCATTTTTGTCTGCATTGTGTTATCATTCTTTGTGAGGATAGAGTGCTGGTCAATGCAAAGCTCATACCAGCTTGCGACACGTATACAGAAAGGTCCATCATGTCTCTCTTCATATAGTCTAGGGAGGTATGTCTCAGGTCATTCACACCCACATGGACTATGACTGAGTCGTACGTGGTTGAGTGACTTGAGTGCCTGTGTGATCTGGCAAATCCTGATGCCTAACAGGGAACTGACTGTAACCCTCTCTTTACCCAACCTGGTGACGGGGGTGTCCATGTTTCTCACAATGGGGTTTCCTATGACCAATATGTTTGAATGTGTGGAGTTTTGCCTTAGGGGTTGCTTGGAGAGACACTGTGATGTGTGTTTTTATGTGTTGTAGCTGGTGTTGTGGTTTCTAAGGGCAGCATATGGTACCACTTCCCCAACTCAGATAGGTTTGCTATAACAGACACAATGTAAAAATGCTGGTTTTAGAGCTCAAGTGCAGGGAAACCACACTATCTAGTACTGCTGTCCTAGAAAACTAGCAGACACAATGTAATTAAGTACTACAGCAGCAGTGGAAGAAGTTCAGCTTTGAAATTCTACAAAAGTGTGAGAAATGTAATAATCAATGCAGAATTCTTATGAAATACAGTAAAAATAATTAGCAGAAGTAGAAAATGATATTTATTTTCATTTTTTAGCAGTGGTTGGCTTTAGATGCAGCAGATTATCTGTAACTTAGACAAAGTAGCCAAACCTAGAGCAGCTTTGAGGAATTGAACAGAAACTCACACAAACAATATTCTTGATAAAAGCAATGCAGTCCAAAACTACAAAGTATAGAAATACATGTGAACAATCTAAAACTATTCTAATTCTAGTGAGTTTTGGAAAATGAAAATATGTAAACTGTTGATTATATCAGAAGTGCATATACATGGCAAAGGAACTGATAGAAGAGGTGGGCAGAGCTGACATTATGTACCATCAAAATTTGGTTCTATATTTTGAAAGCACAAGGGGATTCTCTGCCCTCTTGCTCTACTAACCATAACCCTTTGTGTACTGAACATTTGTAATAATAGCAGCATTCTCTTGAATAAAATGGCACTTTAAAAAGCATGCCACTCATCACCAGTGTTCACTAGAGTGTAGATACCAAGACAATGCTGACTTTCATCAGAAACCTCAGAAGTTCAGATTCTAAATGCATATAGACTACAGAAGAAAATAAAGTAATTCAGACTCTTTGATTGTCAATTGCAGTTTATTATGCAGCATTACACATTTGTCACCTAGAACAAATTTAGAGAGGCATGATTTCCAAGATTAACATGCGTAGAATCAAAAAGTCGGTTAACCCTATCGAAGCCTGGGTTTGCTCTGCTTTGATAAGCCCACTGTGACACCCTTCCATAAATTTCAAAGAACAGTAATTTCAATGAAAAGCATTTTCAAATGATTAATAAAGTAGGACGGCCCACCCACAGATTCTATTAACAAAGCCATGGATGAGGGCAAACTTGTTTCCACTGTCTTCCTTGATTCTCTGGAGTTTTTATCTAGTCTCTCACCAAAAGTCCCATACCAACTGTCTTCCCCCAAGCTATCACAACCCACACTACTACTTACTGATAGATACTAGTCTGTTAAATTGCTCCCCACTTTTTCTCTCTTCCTTCCTGTCAATATTGCTGTGCCACAGGGCTCAGTTCTCAGACCTCTGCTTTTTAATATATTCACTAACAATTTGCACAAATCGTCTCAGCAAGTTTTCTTGTACAATACACTGATGATTCTGTCCTAATATGCATCTCTGACAACCTAATATACCTGCAGAGAATTACTCAAAAAGTCTTTATCTCTGTTAAAAGTTGGTGATAGGATAATTACCTGCTACTAATTCTCCCTTCTCTCAAATAAATAAATAAATAAATAAATAAAATTATTTCTATTTCTTCTAAAATCTCATTTCATGTTATCCTTAAATAATATCATGATTGAAGTTTCCCCACATACAAACCTACCTGACATAACAATTGACAGCAATCTTACATTTGATTTACGTAACCACAAAAGCATTAAGGAAACCCATAAAAAACTATGCACCCTACACAGAGTAAAGAAATTACTTACAGACTCTGCCAAGTTAAATCTAGCTACCATTTACCTCTTACCCTCTCTCCCATATGGAGTCCCTATCATGACCAACCTGCAATCCTCAGTTAGTTCTCAACATGAACAGTGCTGTAAAAAAGTTACCAGATTCATTTGTAACAAGCCATATGAGACCCATCCACTACTGTTTAGCACTAAAAACAATTGTCTGACTCGAGCTTTCTCTTCACCTATCTTATGCTCAGCTCACATTAATCCATAACATCATTCATATCTCATCCCCCTACCCATCATTTAGATCACTACTCCAATACTATCTTCCAAATAGTTTCCTTCAGTCAAATAATAAACAAGTATTTACCATCTACAAACCGCAGAGGGCTGCTGGGATCAGTCTCTATTCCAATAGTGTAGCTAGCCTCTCGAAAACCTTCATCTTTTCAAACCATTACTAAAAGACATAATCTTTGCTTCTTGGCTTTGTTGCTGCTTCTCTTCTTGGACATAGCTCTTTAACACCCTTCAGCACCTCCATTATACCTCCCTTGAAATAACTAAATCACAATACCTTCTTATCCTCTTCTAATACATCATTTTTGAACTCCTAAAACTACTGTAACTACTCCTAATTAGCACAGCCAAATTACCAGCATTTCACTATTTTTCCGTTAACAGTCAAAGTTGCTTATCTCCTTTAATATTTCATTCTAGTGTATTTCTTAAATTACTATTCTCTGTCTTATACACCACTCTTCTGTCTGTAAACTTTCAGTGCAAGGCTTGTAAATTTAATGTTTGTGAATATCAATACAAATATTATCATGCTAATTATTATGCTATGTATTCAATGACATTACATTATAACATTTGTCATTGTAAATGAAAAAATTACATGGAGCTGCTTACTGCTTGGTGTGATGGATTTGAAGTGTTCTTAAGACACTCAGTCTTGCTGGCTGGATTCTGCTAAAATTCAAAGTCTGGTTATATTTGCATTCACAGTCTGTTGCATACAGAAACTTGCAGAATATACACTGATGAGAGAATATACTTTGCAGCATCAACTTTAGAGAGCAGTAACAAATAACTTTTTATAATAAACCAAACGGAACCACGCTGCAGCTTAAAAGTACTGTTCCAACTTTACTTCTCATATAGTACAGATGATGTGAGAGATATAACATTTACCTTAGGACACATGAGTCCCTACCATACCTCTAACATAACTGGATTTATACAGCTCTTTATATACAGTTTTAGTCCTGTAGAAACAATACTAAGCTTCCTTGTTTAACAATGTCTTGTAAGAGACCATCTTTTCTGACAGTGTGAATATCCTGTAACAGTGTCCTGATGCTCATGCAAAAAAACATATTTTTGAGGAAACACATTGTTCTGTATTCTATTTGGATCTTTGTACAAACACATTTGCTCTTGTGCCAATGCTGATAAGCATATCCTGTTTTCCATACAGAAAAACATATTTTTGAGAAAACACATTGTCAGAGATCAACTTTTTTGACAGTGTGAACTTCCTGTATTTTATTTGGATCTTTGTATAAAAACATCTGTTCTTGTGCCATATCCTGTTTTTCATGCAGAAAAACATATTTTTGAGAAAACACATTGTCACAGTGTCATAAACATATCCTGTTGTTTTAGGAAACATATTGTGTCCATCCTGTTATTTTAGGAAACATATTGTGTCCATTTTTTATATGCAGAAAAGCATGTCAGTGTTCTTTAAAAGCAGATTTTGCATTTTTGTTCTTGCATACATCCTGTTTCTGAGTCTGTAAGGGACAAATGTCCATTCTTTAAAAGCAGATTTTGTATTTTTGCTCTTGCATACATCCTGTTTTTAAGTCTGTAAGGGAAAAATGTCCATTCAGCAGATTCCTTTTCCAAGCCATGGTAATTTAGTATGGATGCTGATTACATATTACTAAACTCTATTTCTACATTTAAGCAAGCTTTATCTTATACATTATTTATGTTGCATAATTGCAGCAAAATTACTTTCAACCTTAGTATATTGTTGAGCACACTCTAACAATTCCGTCTTTTTATTTTAAACTAGAGAAATAAATTCAGCATTATTTGGTAATACTTTTTCATTATGACAATTAACAACAGTAACTTGACTAGCTTTTGCTAAGCAGACTTTAATACATGTAAATAATATGCAACCAAGCATTACAATAACAATAAAAGAAATTAAAAATACAGTGATTTTTCCTGTCCATCCTGTAAATAGATTACTAAACCATTCACTCCAGTCATCATTCCAGTTTTTTCTAGTATGTTGAGACACTTGTGCAATCACTTCTAAATGTGCTTTTACATATTCTGTTTTGTCTGGAATAAATGTACAACATTGTTCTCCTGTTAAAGCACATGTACCCCCTTGTGATGCTAATATGTAATCTAATGCCATTCGATTTTGCAAAACCATAGTTCGTATTGCTGTCATTTCGACAGTAATGTCAAGGACTGCATTGAAAGTGGCATTTGCCAATACCTCAACTAGTTTAGATAGCTTTCTCAGTTCCCAGATGGCTTTTGCAGCCCCGTACCAAGGGAAAATACCTGCTCCAGAGATTACATCATCTCCTAAGTCCATATCTTTTAATTTAATATAATCAAGATTTTGATGATATATACGTGATGTATCTAAGGTGTCTACTGGATTTTCTGGACTTTCAATTACAGGTAATATATCCCTTTTCTTTTTTGTATTCCTAATGTTTCCTTTTGGTAACTCTTTAACATGATGCATTGCTGGTACCACTAATCCTATATAACAGGTGCCATCCCATCCCTTTGGTAACAATTTATAAGCATATTTACCACAGATGTAATATAACCCATCTGATAGAGCAACACTGCTATTTACCAGACTGCCATTTACTTGCCCCATAGTAGGAGTTTTATCATGTACAACTGTAAAGTTTTTATCTGTTTTACTTCTCCATCATGTAATATTAGTTTTACAGTCATTTTTGTCATTTTGTGAAAAATGAAATACTGCTGTGACACTTAATATTAACTGACCCTTAATTGGTATTAAAATAGGAAAACCATGAGAAAATACTCCACGTACTGGTATGTGGTTGTGAAAATTTATCATTTCAATTGTTTGAATACAATTGCTATTACCCACTGGAACAGTTCCATTTTGTTGAAACCATGTGATCCCCTGTACTATAGCAGATAACTGTACTCTTGCTTTACGTAATTGTACATTTATAACTTGATCTCCTGTTTCATTTATTAATACTCTCCAACTACTAAGAGAATTTAGTGGAATAGGTATTAGAGGCATTACCCCTGTTATTTTTGGTATTAAACTACATACCCAACAATTAGAAACATTCCTGCTTTTTGCATACCAACATTGTCTTGCTAAGAAAGTGTTAAAAGATGGTGACCAGTCTTGTTCATTTTTCCATATTTCTTTACTCTCTCTCTCTTATGTAACTTTACAGTTTGATTAACAGGTTGTAAGTATAATTTAATACTAAGCAATACAATAATAGTTAGTATAATAGCTATTATCAATTTAAAAAAACATCCTTTAAATAGAAATTCCATTGTTGAATCATTTTGCCTTTGGTCATCCGAAACTGGATTTCCAAAAGGATGCACTTTAAACCATGTCAATTTCATTAGGGTTTTCTCTGTTGGAAACCTACAAAAGAATACATTTAATCAGATTTACATTGTTCACTATTTTTATCATTCTTAGTTGATCTTTATGTACCAACATTGTTCTGTTTTTCTTTTTTCCTTTGATTTTGTACACTAATGGTCCAATTTGTTCCACTACTTCAAAAGGGCCTTGCCAATTGCTAGCCCATGGTCCTTCCATTTGGAATGTTTTTACCAATACTTTGGTTCCACAGGGAAGGTTTTCTTCAGCTGGTATTATTGGCACCTTTTTCCATAGATGGAACGCTTGCTCCCTTGCATAATAGTCACATATACTAGTAAGTTGTTTTAGACATTCCTGATGTTTGCTAATTTCTAGCATGGGCCTACCATTAGGTAAATCTGGATCAAATGGTAATTGTATGGGCATTTTGTGGCCTGTCATTATTTCATATGGGGAAATACCTGTTTTGCTGTTTGGTGTTGCTCGAATACCCATTAAAATACCAGGCAGATGATGTACCCATGTATTGCCCTTTTCCAAGCATGCCTTTTTTAGACGTTCTTTTAACGTCCGATTCATACATTCTACAATGCCATTAGATTGTGGATGGTATGGTACATGAAACCTTTGCTGTATGCCTAACAAATTACACATTTGTTTAATGAGATCACTAACAAACTGTGGGCCATTGTCTGACTCTATGACCCGTGGCCATCCCCAATGACAGAAAATATTTTTCCATAAGGCTTCTGCTGTTGCCTTTGCTGTCATGGTTTTGGTAGGAATTGCTTCTACCCATTTTGAAAAGACGTCCATTACTACTAGTAGATATTTGTAACCTCCCTTTGTTGTTGGTAATGGACCTGCATAATCTATTTGAACTGCATACCATGGCCCATCCGCTGGCTGTACTCGATGTAACTGAGGACTTTTGCTTTTAGCATTTACCTGAAGACAGATTAAACATTCTTCTATAATCAGTTTGCAGGCCTTTTTTAAATTTGGGTTCCAATACTTTTCTTTTACAACTGCCCATAACTTATCAGTTCCTATATGGCCCAGTATTTGGTGATTTAACTTGACCAACTGGCGTGCCAACTGAAATGGTACATATGGCAACTGTAACCCTTTGGAGGTCGTGTATGCATAGTACTCCTTTGGTGGTATACCTGCCAATCTGCACTGATCGGTTTCTTCTTTTAAGCCCTGTTGTTTTTGTATATTTACAAGGTCTTTCTCTATTGACTCTTTATCTAACTTTTTTAAGACACTAACTTCTACATTGGCATACTCATATTCTGGAAGTTCTTTTCCATTTTGTGCTGCTTGTTTGGCCAAGGTATCAGCTAACACATTTAATCTGTAAGTTTCACTGGTTGGCTTTTGATGTGCTTTTACTTTTAAGATGCTATACTGTCCTTGTTGTTTTGATATTGTTATAACTTTATATATGTCTTTTAATACTTCAGCATGCCATAATGCTTTACCTACACTATCCACAAATCCTCGTCTTACCCAGGTTTCCATATGTAGTCTTAAAGAATTTACTACATAAGCACTATCTGAAAAAATGTTAATAGGATTGTAATACTTTAGCACATACAATACTGCCTCCAGTTCAGCTCTTTGAGCTGACATATGCCCTGGTAACTTGATTAGTTCAGGAGAACCCAATTGTGGATTCTCTGAAACTATGGCAAATCCTGTCCAGTATCTGCCTTGATCCCAATATCGTGCTCCATCCACAAAGATGGATGGCTTAAAGTGATCAAAATCAGATGCTAAAAATTGCACCTCAGGTGACATTATCTTTTCTAAACAGTTATGCTGTTTTCCTTCATATCCCATATGGTTTGACAAATGGTATTTATCCCCTGTCTGTATATTAACAGTTTTCATTCCAAAAAGTGCCATCCATTTTGCAAAGACTGCCTGACTAATACCATCTGTAATTTTATTCATTTCAAAACTGTCTATCAAAGCTTTTACAGCTTGATGTGGTGTTTGTACTATAATGCTGGAAAATACGGTCAAATATTCAGTTTGTTTAATACCCCAGTAAATGGCTAATAACTGCTGTATACATGGATGGTAACCCAATTCCACTGGAGTCATCTTTCTGCTAAAGAAAGTGACTGGGCGTAATGTTTTTCCATTCTGTTGTCACTACCATGTGGCCATTCCTGTAGTAGTACCACAGACAGTGTTTTTTTCCTGCTGCTGCTTGTAACACAAATGGTAACCTTGGAGTGGGCGCTATTAGTTCTGTAGCTTGTGCTAGTTTCATTTTTATCTGTGAAAATGCCTCCTCTTCATGAGATCCCCACTCTAAAAAGGTGGAGTTCTTTTGTTCATGTAACATTTTGTATAGGGGAGCAGCCACGGCTGCATAATCCTCTATAAATTCCCTATTGTAATTCATGATTCCCATGAATTTATGTAAGTCTGCTATAGTCAGTGGCTTTTCCATTTGTAAAATGCCTTGTACACATACAGGGCAAGAAGATATTCCTGTTGGTTTTATAATAGTACCTAGAAACTTAACTTTTTGTGTCATAAACTGATTTTTTTCACTTTTAACCTTAAACCCTGCTTGCTGTAGAGTATGAAAAACTCTCTTAAGAAGCCATACATGCTCCTCTACTGTTTCTGACTGAATTAAAATATCATCAATGTAATGTATCACTGAATCATCCTTTTCCAAATGTTGTAGAATGGATCCTACTGTCTGATGAAAAATAACTGGACTGTTTTGAAACCCTTGTGGTAACCTTGTCATAACATATTGCTGGTTTTTAAATGTAAAGGCAAATCTTGGCCAATCTTTTTTCCTGAGTGGCACTGCAAAAAAGCCGTTTGCTAAATCTATTACTGTAAACCACTTACTTTGTGGCTTAATATGTGCAGCCAACTCTGGGACTCCTGGAATCAAGTGTGCTCTAGGAGGGGTATATTGATTAACCTTTCGTAAATCAACAACAAGACGATAACTACCATCTTTTTTCTTAACTGGCCAGATTGGTGAATTTGTAGGACTGCTGCCTTTTTGTATAATCCCTTCTCTTTCCCATTCTGCAATACATTTTTCCATATGTTCTTCTGCTTCCCTATGAATAGGATATTGTTTTTGAAAAGGTGGTATATAGTCCTGATTACTTCCTATTCCTACTGGGCTTTCTAGTTTCCCACAATCACTGGGACCCTTGGACCATAGATTTGGGAATTGCTGTTGTAAATGCTTCCATACATCCTCACTGTCTGTATTTATATAGCATGTAGGTTTTTCAGGTTTGTCAGGTAGAGAGATTGCATAGCAACCTGTATTTTGCTCTTTCTCTCTTTGTTGTTTGTCTCCCATCCACAGAATCTCATTAGGTAAATCAATTACTATGCCTAAAGGTCCTAGAATGTCCATACCAATAATGGTATTTGTGCAAGATGGATGCATTAAAAATGCACCCTTCCATATTTGTCCCTCTTGACTAAACTTTATGTCCACATTTTGGCTACTCACTGCATAGCATCCTGTGCCATTAAATGCTGAAATGCAAACCTTTTTTATAGGATTTACTGGTAACTGTCTGTTTGTGACAGATACTGCTGCTCCTGTGTCTATTAAGACATTTTTCCACAGTGACCCCTCTACCCAAATATCAATCAGTGGTCGTCCATCTCGACCCTTTTTAAAGGTAGTCAGGAAAGATACCAGAGTAGGGGGGGGGCACATCCCTATTGTAAGGAAATCCATTCATCCTCTCCTTTATTATCAAATGCAATATGACACACCTCATGTTTTTGTTTGTCATCTTCTTCTGTGTCTGAATGATCTACATATTTAGGTTTTTCAATCTCTTTTTTTAACTGTTGCCTAGCTATTCCTTCTGCCTGTTCTATCAAATGTTTCGGATTTACAGGTGAAACTGTTTGAAAATCTACTGGGCATACTTTCCCTTTTCCTGTATATTGATGGCTCTTATAACTGTTTTTACTAATATTGTAAGGTTTTTGTACATGATCCTGCTTTTCTGACTTTTCTTGTAAATTTGTTTGCTCTCTTTTTGGAAACACTCCCTGTTCTTCCTTCTTTTTGCGCCAGGCTTTGTAATGATCACAATTTTGCTTAACGTGTCCTATTTTTTACAAAAGAAGCATGTTGGTGCCTTTTGCTCATTACCTGTGCTTGATCCTGGTACTACAAGCATAGAGGCAGAAGTTGGTGGTGCTGACACAGCTCTTTCTGCTGGTGGTTGGTCACACCATCTTTGCCTTCCCCTGTTTTTGACTTCACCAATTACTTCAAATGGCTCACTATTATCTTCACATGCAAAGATATGGTGTGAGTATAAAGTCCCATCATCAGCCATAGTCCGTCCCCTCATTAGTTTTTGTACCAAATCAGTGAGTGTATCAGAATTTTCTTCGTAGATACATTTAATATCCCCTGGAACCCCTTTGACTTGTTCTAAGAAGCAATGTATTAACTGTTTTTGTATGTCTCTTTTTCCCATGTCTCTGTCTGTTTTTTTATATATGATTTGAAATGCAAGTCTAAAATGATCACTTTGTTCCATTAATTTATCTGTGATAGTAATTTTAAAGTTATCTAATAATTTGGCTGTGAGAGGCTGCCCTTGTGTAAATGCCATTAAAACAGCTGTCATACATCCTACTTTAGTGTTCAACTGATAATCATCTTGCTTTAATAGTATGAAAGTTTTAAAACATTTGGGAATGAAAATCCAGAAACATCTAAGTAATGCATCTGTCCATATATCAGATCCTGCTGTATATGCCACCCATTCTTCAAATGTAAGCATGTTATAAAATATGCCTTTTTTATCATTCCACTGTGGTAAACTCTGTAATAATCTAGACTGTGTATATAAATCTGTAGTGGTTCCCTGTCCCTGTTCTATAATTTGGACTGGTTTTGTGTTTTTAACTCTTCTTTAAGCTGGGATATCAAAATAGTATTTTGGAGGTTAGTCTCTGTTAATTCATCTAATTCTTCTTCCTTTTCCTTCAGATGCTGTTTAAGGTCTGTCATTTCTACCTGTAAGTGTTTAAGGGATATATGATACCTGTTATTGGATTCCTCTGTTGACTGCAGAGCTCATATGCACTTTTGACAGAGATCTTGGATGTCAGTTTTGAACATTTTAAATTCATTTTGTTTCTCTTTTAAAAACTTATTAAAGTCTTCTGTCAATGTATTATAAGCTTTGTTTCTGTCCTCATCTGTATGTGTAGCCGTGGCATCATTCCATGCTTGTACATAATTTTTAAAGGGAGTTACAAGATCTACAGGGGACTCTGTCAATAACAGATTTGATTGCTGTTGTAATTCAGAAATTAATGTACTGACAGGACAAAACTGCTTTACATCTGGATATAATGAAAACTGTGTATCCTTAATTAATTCTTTATCATAAACAGATCTGTCTGCACAGTCTAGTTTTTTAGCAATATCATGCAATACTTGTTTATGGCATATTACACAAAATGCAGTTTCCTTTGAATCATACAATAAACATTTACTATGATATACTTCATTTTGTTGTTGCAAATACCAATCAAATGTTACAATCCACGTACATAATGCTGGCATGTCAACTTGCCCTAACAAGGTTTTACACTTACTAATGTGTTGTGTATACCAACATTGCAATTTACTCCATATTTTATCTGGTTGTTCTGCTACATTAAGAGTAAAACTTGGCTTACATTTGCTAGAATTCTGCCTGATAGCATCCATACTAAAAAAATGTGACGCAGGAAAAAGTCTTACCAGTGAGCAAGAAAACAGGTGATCAGGCTGTTGTTGCAGATGGCTGGAAATTTTTCAAAGTCACTTGAGAAGCTGGGAAAGCACAACAGGCAGCGGACTGCTGTGCTAGTGGATATTCCCCTTTTCTTAGCGAAATTATGGCATTGCGACTGGAACTTCAGTCTCACTCCGGATGTAGACGTCTAAAAAACTGTACTACTGCAAGCTGCATAAACTGGAATACTTCTGTTTAGGATTTACACAAACGTACAAATGTTAGTTACTGCAATTTAACTGAAGTGACCCTCTGCAGGGCTTACCATCACTCCTCCTGTGTTTGAATGCAGATTGTAGGTTCAAATGCAGGCTAGCTTGCCATTGAAAAAATTACATGGAGCTGCTTACTGCTTGGTGTGATGGATTTGAAGTGTTCTTAAGACACTCAGTCTTGCTGGCTGGATTCTGCTAAAATTCAAAGTCTGGTTATATTTGCATTCACAGTCTGTTGCATACAGAAACTTGCAGAATATACACTGATGAGAGAATATACTTTGCAGCATCAACTTTAGAGAGCAGTAACAAATAACTTTTTATAATAAACCAAACGGAACCACGTTGCAGCTTAAAAGTACTGTTCCAACTTTACTTCTCATATAGTACAGATGATGTGAGAGATATAAAATTTACCTTAGGACACATGAGTCCCTACCATACCTCTAACATAACTGGATTTATACAGCTCTTTATATACAGTTTTAGTCCTGTAGAAACAATACTAAGCTTCCTTGTTTAACAATGTCTTGTAAGAGACCATCTTTTCTGACAGTGTGAATATCCTGTAACAGTGTCCTGATGTTCATGCAAAAAAAACATATTTTTGAGGAAACACATTGTTCTGTATTCTATTTGGATCTTTGTACAAAAACATTTGTTCTTGTGCCAATGCTGATAAGCATATCCTGTTTTCCATACAGAAAAAACATATTTTTGAGAAAACACATTGTCAGAGATCAGCTTTTTTGACAGTGTGAACATCCTTTATTTTATTTGGATCTTTGTATAAAAACATCTGTTCTTGTGTCATATCCTGTTTTTCATGCAGAAAAACATATTTTTGAGAAAACTCATTGTCACAGTGTCATAAACATATCCTGTTGTTTTAGGAAACATATTGTGTCCATCCTGTTATTTTAGGAAACATATTGTGTCCATTTTTTTATATGCAGAAAAGCATGTCAGTGTTCTTTAAAAGCAGATTTTGCATTTTTGTTCTTGCATACATCCTGTTTCTGAGTCTGTAAGGGAAAAATGTCCATTCTTTAAAAGCAGATTTTGTATTTTTGCTCTTGCATACATCCTGTTTTTAAGTCTGTAAGGGAAAAATGTCCATTCAGCAGATTCCTTTTCCAAGCCATGGTAATTTAGTATGGATGCTGATTACATATTACTAAACTCTATTTCTACATTTAAGCAAGCTTTATCTTATACATTATTTATGTTGCATAATTGCAGCAAAATTACTTTCAACCTTAGTATATTGTTGAGCACACTCTAACAGTAAATACAGATTGCATTAAATATGATATCTTGGAGTTTTTCTCTTGGGCCTCTAGTGAAAAAGGACAGCTGAGCCCAGTCTGACTTTGCTGATAAACAAATATCAATAAATAAATAAATAAATAAATAAATACAAATATTGCTGTAAATAAAGTCTCTTAAAGCTAGTCCAATCACACTAATTACATTACATCTTGATAGATAATCAGCTTATCAATCTCATCCATTTCTCAACCAGCAGAGTGATATACGTATTTACGAAAGCATGCACAAAAACATCCAGGTATTGTTTAAAGAATGATTGAGATATGTGTATATGTCACATATACAATGATTTTCACAATACATCAATATGAAAAAATGTTTGCCATTTTTTTAAAGATCAATAGCTAAGAACTAGTCTAGCTCCCCTTGCAGGCTATTTTAAGTCTATCTAGTTTCCCTCAAAGGTGAGCCTCAAACCCTGTACCTTGTATCTGTGAAATAAACATCTTAACCATCAATCCCCAACCAACATTGTTGTTTGATTAATTAATGTATTTTGCTTCATACAAAACTATGGTGGGAGGAGTGCAAATAAGTAGCAAATGGTTTAGGAAGTGTAAGGACACTGAATCAGCCAATAGTTTACAAATGTATTTACATCCAGTTTTTCTACCCCTGTTACAGTCACAATATCAGTATGATAATATGAAAGTCTATCAATATATTATTTCTGGTATGAATTTACAGGAATGATTCTATAAACTGTAAACAAATACACATACATGACTGTTAATCACACTCCATTTCAAAAAGTTCCATTTTGCTGAGTCACACATCTCAAATCGTCATTCTGTTGTATGACATTTTGACCAAATCACACCATATTACTTTTAAGTATTAGTTTTAGATAGTAGCAATTATTTTTTTAATTGTGCTGTTGGCTTTTTTTGGATAATTTATGATATCTCTAAGTACATTTAGTGGCGAATTGGATTTACTATGTGTCAAATATTGTTTCTCCATATAACCACTTTTATAACCACAAAGTTGATGCATATAAGTAGCAGGTATGTAGTGTACAAGCCTTCATATCATCGGAGGGACAAGTGAACTTGCCACCTTGGGAAGAAAAAAAGTGTCCAAAACTATCATCAATCTTACATATTTAATTTGATTTCCTTTTTCTCTGTTACATTGTTATGGTACAGTGTTTCATATGGTAGTGATGCCATATCTTTGAGTATAGGATACAAAGGGGATTTGATTTGCTAGAGTTAAATGAGTTTTGTACTCTGTAATCTGAGTTAATAAAAGTGGGTAAATCTTGATCACTTGCCACTATCATATGCCATTGCATACTATGAACCTAAACACACACAAAACTTTGTCTGAGTGACAATCTTTATACTGACAGTACTCAAGTGCAAGCTCATTTCCTTATTTAGGAATAACTTGCAAGCTTTCATATCAGAGTTGATACCTTAGAGGCAGCTTATAATACACATTGAATTGTTGTAGAATATCTAATATTTGTCAGGCAGAGTGGACGTCTCCTGATATATTATTTACGTTCAGTATTGTCTACACACTCCATCTCTACCAGGCATGTTTTAATAGGTTCATAGGTTCATAGGAGGTTACTAGACTACTGACCCAAGGGTCATTTCAAGCCTAGCCATTTTCACCCAGTGTATTACAAGAGACAAAATATCATCAATGCCTGAGATTATTCTTAGTAATGACTGACTATATCCAGGAGGGAAGTGGGAGATATCCCCCTCAGGATTTTATGGTTTCCCATCCAGTTGTCCAGGCTATACTTAAACAGGGTCATAGATGTGCTCTGTTTAATGAGGATTTGTAGCCCTTTCCAGAGAAGTGGCAAACTCTGTGAGACATATCTTTATCTCCAGCAAGTCCTGTTTATGTCGCAGGCTAAGTTAAGGTCCTTGGAGTGGGTGACTGTAGTCCCATTTGTCTCGCAGATGTGCAGCATTTTCATTAGGTTTCAGTCGAACATTACTTTGTAAGCCAGACATAAGTCTTCTCTGAGTAGTCCGTATGCTATTGAGTACAGTGACAATGTCTTCAGTCTGTGTTTGTAAGACATGTGCCAGAGACCCTGAATTTTCCTAGTAAGAAATCTCTGAGGTCTCTCAAGGTGCTACAGGGTCCTGTTAATGTACTTGCCAAAGGGGGCATTACACTCTATTATGGGCCTGATGAGGGATGAGTATAGGAGGGTTATAGCCTCTTTCACTTTTGAAACAATACTGATGAGGTAACAAATAAAATGTATCTAGCAGTGTGACCATATCCTCTTAACATTTTTGTAATAGCCTTTACATTTAACAAATATGTCTTAATATGCCATCTTGGTTGAATAATTAAGAAAACAAATTCAGGGCTCTCCTGATACAGTACCACAACAAATTGGTCTCTGGGGAAGTCTGGATTTGGTGATCCTATCATCTCTGTTCCTGCTGTATTCTTAATCACAGCTGATGCTGAGTATCTGACTGTTATGCTGAATAATTTTCAGAGTTTTCTCTCACTCCTTATCGTAATTGTAACTAGTGATTTCTGCCATTATACTGTGAATGACCTATCTGCAAACTAATTAAGCTTCAGCTGACATATTGTTCATGCTGTCATACCCTTGAGTTCCTCAGTCCAGTACCCACAGCTTTAGTTTTTATGAGCTTAGTTTTAAACTTCAAATTTGGTACTGTTATTTAATATTGTTCTACATCTGGTGAGAGATTTGGGCACACAGGTTGAGAGCAACATCTCCATTTGCCACCACTTTTCCACAGTGGTAAGAAATGCTTTCTACATTGCCCACCTTATAAGTAAGGGAACTGCATCCAGAAGAAAAGATGTTTTATAACCCCTTCTGTACTCCCCACTCATGAAGTTAATAATAGACTACAATGCTACCTTTGGTATGTCCCTTACCAGGCACCTGCAGCAACTGGAAAGACCTCAAAGGTTTCTTACAAAGAAAATTCAGGGTCTTCCGCTTATATTATACACTGATAAACCAAAATTACTGTCACTATACTATGTGTCTTACAGATTGCTCAGAGATGACCTCTGCATTCCATATAAAGCAATCTCAAATCCTGCTCTAATGGAAATGCTGCACATTCATAAATAAAATAGTATATCCTGCACTTAATCTAGGGAGCTCAACCTAATATGTGACATCAACAGGACTTGTTGGAGAGACAGATATGTCTCACAGAGGTTATCTCTCCTCTGGAACAATTTTTCAGTTCAGGTTAAAGCAGAGCCCCTCACTGACCTTGTATAAGTGTAATTTGGATGATTGGATGGGAAATCACAAATTCACCCCAGGAGTTTCACCTGCATCACTCTTGGATAGGGGCCATACCTGTTAACTTAGTTCCACTTAATACCTTGTTATTCTTGAGAAGGGGTTGTACTTCGCTAGATTTGTAAGGGCCATACAGCCATTAGCCTAGTAACCTCCTATGAACTTATGATCCTATGATCCTATGTAGCTGTAAATAAGTAAAACTGAACACAAATAATTTGTTAATACAGAAAATGCATTACTCAACTTACCAACTTAGTGACTCTTTGGCAAATGTAAAATGGTTATGTGTTATCTTGCACTAAACATTTCTTCAGGTTATATTTATATTTTTAATAAGCAGAATCTTACTTCTGATTATCTCTTTGTGTATTGAGTATGCTAGCTTTCAAAAACTTGATATCTCAGTCATTTTATAGTTGGGCTCTTGCTCAGAGAAAATACAATGATACTTGTCAACAAAGTAATTATATGTAAAAGTTATAAGCACATCCAGAGTATTGGAGTTCAACTATCTGCAGTAGTCCCACTGTAAGAGCCTGACTACCTAAAGAACTCTCACAGGTACCTCAGGGCAAAAAAAAAAAAGAAAGAATGAAAGAAGATCATACGTACAACCAAACACCCAGGCAATTCTATGACAAAAATAAATTGCATGTACATAATTTCATGACATGACATCAAAGGTGATTTATAATATCAATGTACATATGGCTAAAACCAAGCAAAGCCAGAGTCAGAATCCTTAGTGACTTCTTTACATATGAAAGAGGTACATTCCTTAGTTTGTGTTAGTATTATGCATAGCTTGGGCTGAAATTTGGGGCGCCTATTAATGAGGTTAAAACAAATTCAGGATAATTCTAACATGTTCATTATTCATGTTAGATTAAATATGGTGAGGTTATCCTTCAACTATGTTCAACAAAATATGGCACAATTACTCTGCATGCTCTCTATTATGGAAAAAGCAAATCTGCCAAGTAAAATCTTCATGTCACCTCCTATGTAATCTGCATGGAAACACAAAACATTATCTGTCAGTCACTGACTTAGGACATTCTAACTCAATACATCCAAGTGATGCCTCCAGGCGCATCTGTAGTTAACTCCTACTGATGCCTCTAGGCGTCAAATATTGCTTGTTCATATTAGCATCAGTAATTCCTAAACCATGCTACGTACAAGGTTTTAAAAGATTTCATCTTAAAGTTGAAACAATAGCAAACAACTGAATTATTATTTGACTTCTGTCTAGTGCAGTTATATAGATATTAACTCTTGTTTTTCTGATGTTCATTTAGAAAACTGTGAAAATTATCAGGGGCAGCTCATGCTATTGGACTGGAGGACTGCAGCTCCCTCAGCTGTTAAACAGAAAATAAAATAAAAAACTTATAAAAGAAAATAAAAATAACAAATGTGAGTTGCGGTGCATGTGTGGCATTTCTGGACTGCTGGTGAGCCAGTCTGGAGCATGTGCACAGAATCCAGACTGCATGTTGCAGGTGTTTGGATGGTACAGAGTTGGCCTTACTCTTGTTGTACAAACTGCTGGGCTGCATGTTTTATGGAGTGTGTGTGTAATACCCCATTTGCTACATACTGGTGGGTAGAGAATACCACAGACTTGCACCCTGTACCTTGGGCCTAGGTGGCAAGAGCCTGAATTCCTTACACACCACCAATTGTAAACATTTGCAGATTTTTGCTTCATATTTGTTCTGTTCTGTTCCTCAAAAAATCTGTGGTTTCTGTATTTTTGTGTCTTTGCACAGTTAGTAGTGCAGTGGTTCAGTGGTAGCATTGTTGCCTAACAGCTACAGGATCTGTGGTTTGATTCTTGGCTGGGGTGCTTTCTGTGTGGAGTCTGCATGTCCTCCATGTGTTTGTGTGGGTTTACTCTGGTGTTCTCCCATCTTACAGAGATGCGTGTCTGGAGTGTTTCTCCCTGGCCCTCTGCTGAAAATTGGCATTTGTTCCAAGTCAGACTTTCCTGGTTAACAAATGTTAAATAAATAAAAATGACAAGCATTTGAATTTCAGACTTCATAGTCTTCAGAAAGTACATGGTAACACAAAACCATTTACGCTAGCAATTTTCTAAGTTTATAAGATGGATATTTGAAATCTGTCCCTATTTTTGGGAGTGTATTTCCCCATTATTGGCTTTGTCCTGGTTTTTTGTGCTAAGGTTGAAAGCTATGGTAAGAACTGAATTCACTGAATATGTTTGGGAGCTGTATTCCCCCATTATTGGCTTTGTTCAGGTGTTTTGTGTTGAGAGGTTGACAGCTATGCTGAGAACTGAATTCACTAAATGGTAGCCATTTAAGTTTCAGTCTGCCTCTCTTTCATAAAACAGATGATTTTGCATAGTGGTATGTTGCTCTGACTGTTTTGCACAGGGTCCTGGGTTCAAGTCTTGGCAGTGAAATGTATGGTGGTAACACAGCATTTTATTCTAGTAACTTTCCAACATTATACAAGCAATGTTTAAAATGTGTCCCTGGTTTTTGTGCTTTTGTCCCCCCCCCCCCCAATAAATTGTGGCTTTTTCCAGATTTGATGTGTGATGCAAAGTTCAGGGATACAGCTGAGTGTTGAGTAGATTTTACAAGGAGCTGAGAGCAGCAGGGGATCACAAGTTTAGTGCTGCTTGTGCTGCATCCACTTGCTTTGTTAATAGGAAAACAGGTAGTGCACTTGCTTTTGATGCAGAAGGCTGTGAGTTCTACTCTCACAGTAGGTAGATGCATTGCTGATTCTGTACTATGTTGCAAAGGGGGTGGATGCTGCTGTCCTTTTTGGCAAAGATACCTAGTAACTATGAACCTGTTATCAGTTTGCCATCCATTCCCTATTGCAATATTACTAGCTTATTATTTTTTTAGTGTAACATAGGCAATTTATTCCTCAAGGGCAACAGGCACTTTATTTGTAGATGAAACAATGAAATACAAAGTTGTTTGCTAGCAGCAACCTCTTCATTAGTTACAGATCTCTTAATGTGAAATTATTTAGATGACTTTTACTTCTTCAGAGATTGTGCATATTTACTGGCACTGGTGGACTGTAGAAGTTTTAGTAGAATTTTATGATGGAAATGTTCTGAATTGGGCAGTTTTGTCATTATTGGAGCATGCATTTTGTTTCATCGTTTACTGGAAAAATGTTCAAAACAAAATTAAAATGCCCTCTAAAGATGTATTGTATTGTACAAGGAATATAATTTAATACACCCAGGAAGATGCACCAAAGAGCGTGTGTATGTTTTGTGTGCAAGGGGCCTGTGATTTGAAAACAGCCCAAAGTTATTCTTTGTCTGCCACAGGCAAAATGTATTTTCTTTGAATATGGGATTCAGTGCTGTTTCAATGAATGTGAGTTTCAAGGGCAGAGAAGTTTTAATGCTAAGTCTGTTTTCATTGTGAGACTGCATTGCTTTGTTTAGCAGATATCTATTAGTGCTTGTCCTGTAAAATGCAAAATAAAACTTTCAAATGAAGTCCAAATCATCACAGAAGTAAAGCAGTATGCACATTAGTGTTTATGTGGTAAATGGGGTGAAATAGTCAAGTAATGGTTCATTGGAATGGCTGCAGGGGGGATGCTACATTCGACCATGATTTTGCGATGTGGGAAGGGCGGCAAACTCAAAGATAGCCCAGGCTGAACTATACCTCTCAACTGTCCAGATTTTTTGCAGAATGAATAGATTTTTGCTTCTTATTTTTGGTTTGATCCTCATAAAATTTGTGGTTTTCTTGCCAATCATTTATTTTATTTTATTTTACATTTGTTGACCGGGCTAGTCTAGCTGGATATATTTCCATTTTCAGTAGAGGCCCGGGGAGAAAAGCTCCACACAGATATACAAAGTATAAAATATTGTTACATGGTGAAAAAAAAGGATTAAAAATCAAAAATAAAATCAAAAATAAAAACAGGTAGTTAATACATTCTTGAGATAAAAATACTAGAGAAATGTTAAAGTAAAACAGAGTAAAGTTTAAGAGAGCTAGAACAGATATAATACAGTAAGAGTTATGTACAATAGATAAAAACACTTGAAAAACAGTACAGAGAGCAGAATACAGCTTAAGACAGCTCAAAAACAGAATAGTAAGAGTTATGTACAATAGATCATATGAGATAGAATTATTTAAACACTAAGTTGATTAGAGTTTAAAAAGAGTCAGTCTTATTTACAAGTCAACAGCATGTAGAAGTTTGGAAGTATGGAAAGAAGAGGAAGAAAGAGGGGTGAAGAGCATGGTTCGTCAGGGTTACTACAAGGGCATAGCCAGTGCATTTGGAGGTGTTTTCTAAGTTTTTGTTTAAAGAGTGGCAAGGATGTAGTTAGAGTTAGTTCAGTGGGTAGTAGGTTCCAGAGTTTTCCTGTTGTGTTGGTAAATAGAGAGTCACCAGCTGCATTATTAGACTTTGTTAAGCTGGCAAGAAGTTTGCCAGAAGAACGTAAGGAGTTCAGATTATTTTATGGGACTATGAGTTTTGAGAGTATAGTGGTATTATTGGGTTGGTAAAATATCTTGTGGGCAATTGTGAGTTGGGGGATAATCAGATGGTTTTGGAATTCGAGCCAATTTAGTTGTTTAAGATTTGAACAGTGATGGGTTCTGAAGGGATTGCCAGTAGCAAATCTAGCAATGTTATTATAGGAGGTTACTAATTTGTTAAGGTTGGTTTTCTTAAGGTTGGTAAATATAGGTGAAGCATATAGGATTGTTGAGATTAGATGGGAATGAGCAATCTTGGCTCTGGCTGCCGAAGTTAAGAAGGGTTTTATTCTGTATAGGGAGCCTATTTTTCTGCTTACTGTTTTAATGGTGTTGTTTATATGGTAATCAAATGAGAGATTATTATCAATGGTTATTCCTAGAAGTTTAGTAGTAGTGTCAGGGAGAATAACAGTGCCATTATTTGAAGAGATAGAGAAGTCTAAGGGGGAAGACCTAGTAGTGGGTGTAAAGAGAAGGAGTTTTGTTTTTTTAGCATTAAGAAGGAGACAGCATTTGGAAAACCATGTTTCTACAGTGTTGAAAACATCTTGAGTAAGAGAATATAGTTCAGATGGAGAGGTTGATGAGCATATTAGTGTGGAGTCATCTGCATATTGAATACAAGTGGCTTGTGGAATTGCTACATATAGATCATTAATAAATAAGGAGAAGAGAAGTGGTCCAAGAATAGAGCCCTGAGGGACCTCACTAGTAACAGGTAAAAAGGATGAGACTTGATTTTCACAGAGGACTGCTTGTTGTCTATTGCTGAGGTATGATGTGAACCATTTTAAGGCTAGAGAATCAAAGGAGAGAGATTCCAGAATATTGATTAAGAGGGTATGGTTAACCATGTCGAAAGCTTTAGAGAGGTCAATGAAGAGTGCGGATGAGAGTAGGTTTTTGTTACGGTTTCTATTGATGGTATCTGTGAAGGATAGAAGGGCAGTAGTGGTACTATGAGATGGTCTAAAGCCATGTTGACATTGTGCTATTAGGTTGTGTTGAGAGAGATGGGATAGAAGTTGTTTGTGAATGCATTTTTCCATAATTTTAGCTAGGGGTGATAAAAGAGCAATTGCCTGATAGTTAGAGTAATCATTGGAGTTCCCGCCTTTATGTAAGGGGATAATGTGGGAGATATTCCAAATATCTGGGATGGTACCTTCTTGGATTGTCCTATTTATAAGGATAGATATAGGGTAAGCAATTTCCTTAGCTGCTTTTTGGAGAAATTGGGAAGGAAGTTGGTCAGCAGATGGAGTACATGGTTTAAGTTTTAGAATAAGTTTAAAGATGAGAGAAGTAGAGATGGGTTGTAGTTTGAATTTCGAGAAAGAGTGGGGTAAGTCAATGGGAATGCTGGAGTTTTCTGAGATAAGTCATTTAGTAATTAAGTCACTAAATAATGACAGACACTGAGTTTCAGACTTCATAACCTTCAGAAAAATGCATGCTAAAGCAATACCTATTATTCTGTCAACTGTCTGTTTATACAAGAGCATTTTTTAGTACTGTTTATATGTCCCCCCAATATATTTGGCCTTGTCCAAATTTCCTGCATTAACAGGTTGAGAGGCACATGCACATAAATTGCTTTATAGACTTAGGCATATCCAAACCTCTCAACTGTCCCCGATTTTGCTCAAAAAGTTGCAATTCCGCTAATAATCCCTCCGCAAAATGGCAATTTTGGAAGAAAACATGGAGGGTTTGAAATTAATAAATAACTGTAATAATCAGAGTTATAGATTACTTTTATTTCAGAAATGCATGTAGATTCTTTTATTTTGTCAGCTGCTCAGGTTAGCAGTACTAATATTAAAAAAGAGTCCCTTCTTTGACAGGTTCCCAGCTGTATTGTGTGGCTTTTTTATATTTTTGCATCACATTTTTGGTCCATTTTTCATAAAATTGTGTTTTTTTTTTTTTTTTGCAAATTAGTGGCAAATCATTAAAGACTGAAGTTAGAAAATAATGACAGACATTTGAGTTTCAGATTTCATACCCTTCAGAAAATTCATGCTATTGCAAGACCTACTATTCTATTATCTAAGTCTATAAGATCAATATTTAAAAATTGTCCTTATTTTTGGGCCTTTGTCCCACTTCTATGTATAGCTTTGTCCAGATTTCTTACTCTGAGGTGGAGAGGTATGACAAATGTGTCAGGGCCATCACAGTCAGCCAGAGACATTTCAAATTGTGACATACTTGTTGCACCCCTCTTCCCCATGTAATTACTCTGGATGTGTTCAAGCAAGGCAAGGAGCAGTGATGCAGTGTAAATGTGCTGAGTATCCCCCCATCCAAGTTAGACACATGTACTACAATGGTGTTTCATCTGTCCTTGATTTTGCAGAATGTTCTGGTTTCTGTCAAATTTATATACTGTTGATTTATGCTTATTATTATTCAGAAAGTGCCTGTTGCTCTTTGTTTAAGTAGCAATGCATTAATGACCATCAGGTAAGTTTGTCTGAGATTGTAAGATGCAAGTAAGCTTTAATAAGCATACTTTTAAAGAATTGCCAACATTGAAAGCCTTTCTATTGTTGCCATACAGAGAATACTTACATAACTAGATAATGTATAAGCCTTGGGTATTGAAATGCATATGACAATATTTGTAATAAAGGACAGGATTACATTATTTTAAGAAGCTCATTACATTTGCTGTAGACTTGCAGTCATCTTTGCAGGCTTTACCTGTGAACTAAACAGAATGCCAATGTATTGTGTGTGGTCCATAACCTGTGCAGTGATCCTTTAAGCAATGCATCTTGAGCTTGTTTCTTGTTTGCTTTTCATTTTTTACTTTGATCATGTTTTCCCTATGAAACAAGTAGATAGTTGTCAGACAGAAGGTCTCTTTTGGATAAGAAACATTTTTACAAGTGGGGGTATTACAGAGATTGCTACTTTCAGAATCTTACTTGCTACTTTAATAAAGCTGAATATACATTATAATTAGAACTGCAGTGCAATAAGAAGTGGTTTGAGTTCAGTGCTGCTTGTTTTTCTTATACTTGATTTTGACTGGCATTCCTGTAATGTATTTAAAAAGTAATTTATTTTTTATGCCTCACAACCTTTTCGTTTCCATGTAGATATTAAGTAAGCTGTCATGCAGCCAATGCATTGACATATTTTTTTCTTCTACACTTCATTTTGTCTTGATTGGACTCTCATAATGATGGTTTGGCACCCAGAGCAATGTATTTAATTAATTAAAGTTACAGTTTTTATGGTTTTGAGCATAGCTCCTCCCCGTTTGAGTTGGCCACACCCCTTCCAAATTGACCCCACCCTTTCAGCTGTCTTCTGCAGCCCTGCTTTGATTTGAAGTCACCAGTCGCTACTGAAAATTATATCTATATAAATATCTCTACAGCCAAGTAACACAGACAGAACTATTTAGCCTCATATGAAAGCTCTCAACCACATGAATAAAATAATGGTTGACATTATGTGTGTAACTTGATAGGTTGCTGAGATATTGCAAGTTGTTTACAAACTATTACAAATGTAATCATTACTGTGCTTGCTTTGACTTATAAAATTCTTTTTAAGCCCTAGAACCTAAAGAATACTACCACTCTAAAAATAGTGTGTGCTGAAGAGTTTGTCATTTATACTTATTTCGCAACTACTATAGTTTCAGAAATATGAGCATTTGTTTGAAATGTGAGGACAATTTTTCAGTCTGTAAGACAGAGTATAGTGACAGTAATTTCAGTTTGTCAGTGTATGATATATGCTGAAGACCCTGAATTTTCTTTGTAAGAAACCTTTGAGGTCTTTCCAGTTACTGCAGGTGCCTGGTAAGGGATATACCAAAATTAGCATTGTACTCTATTATTAACTTCATGAGTGAGGAGTATGGGGGGGGTTATAAAACATCTTTTCTTCTAGATGCAATGCGCTGACTTATAAGGTGGGCAGTGTAGAAAGCATTTCTTACCACTGTGGAAAAGTGGTGGTCCTCACATAGACACATAGACCGAAAGCCGAAAAAGCCAACTGTTACATTGCTAAGACGAAAATAATGAAACTGAAAATGGCAAACCTCGTACTTTTTCCCAGAGCAAGTAAACACTTGCCCAACATAGGGAAATATGACCTTTTCTGCACTGTAGTGTGATCCTGGAGTTGGTATATATAGTTGGGGGGTGGTGGGTGTATGCCCCAACCTAGGCAGGTTTCAGTTAATATGGTGTGTTTTAGTGTCATTTTGGGTGAGTGCCCTGGAAAAAACTACGTGGATCGACATTTTCTGTTTTGTTATTTTCATCACAGCAAAATAGCATTCTGTTTTATGGACTTTGTGTCACTTAAAGAAGATTCATATATACACACACAAACACACACACATGCACGCACACACACACACACACACACACACACACACACATATATATATATATATATATATATATATATATATATATATATATATATATATATATATATATAGATGCTTATAAACTGTGAGAGAGATATGTCTGAGCAGTATGACTTCTTCATATGAGTTTATTTGCCTCAGACAACAGTACTGCATCTCAGATTAAATAACCCTGCTCGCTTGTCCAAGTTGCTTATCACATTAATCCTCTATCTGTCAGAATGTAAGTGATGGTGGCTTTTTTCAAGTCCCCTTCTCATTTGTGTATATTAACAGCCTTGTTAAATGAAGTGTTTCTGGTCTTTCAAGTATGTTATGTTTAACTGTATCACAGGCAAAACATATATCATCTTCAGCTCTTCATTGTATTTGTACCCCCTCGTTGTCACTATCCTTTCCGTTATGTACATTTGTTTTGTTTATTATTTTGGTTTTCTCCCTTTATTTTACTACTATATGCATCATGACATGCAACAATCATTCTGTTAAGATCTCTCATCCCCAAAAAGGGGACTGCAACACCGCCACCACAAGAAACATGCACCACATCTGGGTTTCAGTTTGCCATTCACTTGCACACCTTCTGTTTTACCTGAACCACCCATTTTAAGTAGGCTTACACTGGATGCCGGAACAGTTGCACCTAACATCAGCAGTGCCAGTGGAGGTTACACATTTGTCACCCATCAGATTTTATATGTTTTACTCTGTTTTTCTCTGTGTTCTGTGGTTCCAATAAGCCTTTATCCCACTGCTTCTTCTTGGTGTAATACCAAGTTGGGACTTCACTATATAGATATGCTTTCACTGAGTACTATAGGATCACATTAGGAACTTAACCATTATTAAATTTAAATTAAAATTTACTTCCCTGAAGTCAAAACCAATGTCAATTTTCTCTGGCTCACTAAATTTGCGGGCGATTGCAAATTAGGAACTGTCATTGAATCCCACACTGACACAAATGTTTTCCAGGAAAGGTTGGCAAAGACAAACATCTGGAGTCAGAGCTATGGGCTAAAACCAAATCCCAAGAAATGCATAATAGTATCCTTTGGGAAGTCATCCAGCTCCTATAATTAACATATTAACACCCCTTAGAGTTGACCCAGTAGTCAGGGACTCAGGGACAAACATAGACAGTAATTGAGCCTTTGACAATCACTTGTCTACAGTACTGAGGAAATCATATATGTTGCACACCTTATAAACAAATGTATGGCATCTAGGTCCAAGGAAGCCATTGTTCCACTGTATTCAACATTCATCAGACCTATCATTGAGTACAATGCCCCTTTTGATATGTACCTAACCAGGCATATACAACGAATGGAAAGTCCACAGAGGCTCCTGACTAAAAAAATACATGGCATAAGTAAAATATCCTATGCAGACCACCTTAAGGCCCTATCCCTGTACTCTGTCTCCTACAAGCTGTTGAGGGGTTATGTATGCCTGTATACAGGCCATTGTCAGACCCTACTCTGATGGACCTCCTGCATATCAACAAAACAAACAGTACCAGATTTACCCATTCTAAAGACATAAATCTTGCCTGTGGTATAAATAGAAATTGCTGGAGAGACAGGTATGTATCCCAGAGACTACCCCATCTCTGGAACATGCTCCCCATCCAAATGAAGAAGAGCTCCTCCCTAACCCAATTCAAGTACAATTTGGACAATTGGATGGAGGACAGGAAATTCATCCATGGTTTGGCACCAATGTCTCTGATGGACACAGGCAGCCAATGCTACTCATGGCCATACCTGTCAACTGTCCTGATTTTTGCAGAATGTCCAGATTTTTGCCTCATATTTTTGGTCTGTTCCTTATAAAATTTGTGTTTTTAAATTTGCCCAGTTTTTGGGTGTTTGTCCCCCAGTTATTTTAGGCTTTGTCCAAATTTCTTGTTCTAAGAGGATGAGAGGTAGTTACAGTTGCAATAGTGCTAATAAGGAAACAATCTACCAGCTGTAGGCTTTGTAGAGAGAATGCTTCCAAATATGAGCCCCTGCCCCTTACATGAATTTCAATCAATCTCTGAACTATTTTCACCACTCATACCTGTCAGCGAACAGCTCTCCTTGAATGTCTAAGTTGGTGACATCACAAATGAAATTCTGAATTATCAAGAAAAAGTATTAACCACGTTCAGCTTATTCTTGGCAATTCAGAGATTTATTGAAAGCAAGACTTTTTGTGTCCCCCTGCTTTTTGACGTGGGTTATGGGATGGCTAGCTCCAAAACGTGAGTGTCCCACTAATAGTGGGACTGATTGCAACCCTAAGATATAATAAAAACTAAGTCAGCTATGCACCCTGAGCATCAGTCACAAAGGTTATGCACCCCTGAATCCAAAAGATAGCAGACAGGGATATGGCACAGTCATCAACCCTTGTACAGGGTGTTGTGTGGAAGGGGCAGGAAGAATAGGCTGACACAAAAGTTCGGTATTTGGGTGTGTGAGTAAGAAAAAGAAATAGTCAGACATTTGGATAAATTAACAAATGGCCAGTGAGACAAAATGAGCTTTAAGCTTCATGGTTGAACCATGTAACTATTGTATGTGTGTCTGTATGTGTCCTGCAGGTGAAACTGGTCTGTGAGTGTTTGCATGAACATAGCCAAGCTCTGTGCTAGCTCTATGTGTTGGTATGTCTGACAGGTATGAGCTGTGTATGGTAGAGCTGGCAGTTCATTGTTGGCACACCCGGTCACAAGAACTATTATGCCAGGAGTTACACTGGCACGTCCACACCCATGGTCAGATGCACTGAACATGACCAATGTCTGTTGGATGAGCTACCCTCATAAGGATAAACAGGACCATGACCCCATGGCCTGCCATGTTTGGGTGTGGACAGCTCAACCACTGACAGAGCAACGGAAGTGCTGCCACTATGGGAGAGTGATCGGGCACAGTCATGTTGACTAAGAGCATATAATGTGGCTGACCTGTGCCAAAAAGTATGCCATCCCCCTACCATCAGACATTCCATCACAGACACTGCCCATTCCAAAGTGTCATTTATTCAATCCATTGAATCGACAGCATAGTGGAGGCAATCATGTATGTTAGCCTGTGGCATATCTAAAACCCTAAGCATTTCTCTGGATGACCTATATGAACATGCCTGTGCCTCCATGATGGCCCTAAACATACAGTGAGTGGCACAGGAAGAGACACATGGATCAGGTGGAGGATGAACAGAAGCCTTCCTTCAAGCATCTCTAACAGCCCTCCTGTGGCAC
Source organism: Protopterus annectens (assembly GCF_019279795.1). Classification (NCBI taxonomy): domain Eukaryota; kingdom Metazoa; phylum Chordata; order Ceratodontiformes; family Protopteridae; genus Protopterus; species Protopterus annectens. The sequence continues at coordinate 186,583,667 of NC_056736.1, read as the reverse complement.
CTCACCCACACTTTAGCTACGGCCACAGTCAACAGGCACTGAAGCCACAGTAACCACACTTCCCTTATTGATTGTCTTGCCCTCCACCTGTCCAATATCTGATGACTCACTAGAATGGGTAGGCATAGGCCTACTGGCTGTGCCTGATGAAATTTCAGGGAATGGCTATATGTCAACCTCAGTATCAGATTCAACCTGTGCTCTCCCTGATTGTGCCTCTGTTTCACCACCATCATCATCAGAGTCTGCCGATACTATGACATCAGGTTGTAGAAGCCCCACACTTCCAGCATCAGGAACACTGTTAATACCTGCACTACTATAGTCCAATTTATACTAACAAACTAACAGTGGGGCCACTATTACAGACAGTACAGTAGTACACACGACAGTCCTGACAACAACATCACACAATAAATGTTTCTTTGAACTACTCATTAGTACTAACATAAAAATGTCTGGCTTACATTGTGCAGATGATAGTCTGATCCCTATGTTGGATGGTCCTGGAAGAAGTTAAGCAAAAGGTAAGGACAACAGCATCACAATTGCCAGTAATGCGGAGGGTAAAACTTTTTGTCCTTTATATGTCCATTAACTATACTTTCAATAGGAACTTGGATGACAGGTCCAAGCTAAGCCCCATGTGTAATCAATCAGAATACATTGCTATCTATAGCAATGTACAGTACCCCCAACAAATTTCTTTTTAAACAGACTTAATGTATTGAAGTATATATTTCACTATACAAGAGTATTTAAGTATGAAGATACATAAGCCTACCTGGAAGCTCTTCCTGGGACATACTTGTTGTCCCTGAAAGAGTAGCACCAATGCCAACAACGTGTTATTCTGCACTTTCCTGGGAGCTATCTGAATCCCTAATAGTTGAAAGGAATGCTTAATTTGCTGTTAGGAGTGGCTTTGAAGCAGACCCCCCCACACCCGGTACCCATCTGATCATAGGCCACTGCAGCTGCTCTCCTCCATGCAGATGAAATCATGTCAGTGGCCCTATGGTGCACCTGATCATATGTCCTGCTATGGTCATCTACTGCATTCACATCTGCAACTATCTGCTGCCAATTTTGCATTCTGCCTGACATATCTCCACATGCCCTCTCAAGCATAAAGGCACCATGTCACCTAAGAACTTTCACAATAACCCGATTCTCAAGGTCAATGAGGGGTGGTTTTTTGTGATTGATATGTCTGGTTGACATAGTTCTAGATGAAAAAATGAACAGGTCCACCACAGGATATAAGTCACAATAAGGCTAAGACCACGAACAACTGTAGGAAGCAATTTAATCCACAAATCCACAATTTAATCCACAATTCCACACTTCAACGACTAGATGTCCTACAATGCAACAGAAGGATAATCCAGATAAATATCACATAACTAAAAAATACCTGTTCCCAGATAAATCAGGAAAGGTAACATTTCAGTATTACCCTCTGGAGAAACATAAAACAGTATAGATGTTTGAAATATGAACACTAGGAATTGTGTGGTTGTAACATATTACATTCACACAAAATGCAGGGCTGTATGCAAAAGAAGGGAGAGTAACAGTAACAACATATCCTTGTTTGTGCCAAAGCAGAAATGCAGCTTTCCGCCCCACGTCCAAAAGAACAGGCAAATGACACAGTTTGCTAACAAACCATCACTGAAATGCTAAAAGTGCTATCAAATGAACTGTTCCTGAAATGTGTACAAATTTAATACAGAACACTCAATTTTTTGCTATTGCCAATCATGTATACCTGTGAAATGTCCTAACAAACATGCCCATGCCATCTGTACATTTCTAAGTAATGCATAAAGATAACAGTAGCATTTGCTAATTGATATATTTATATAAATATGAAACAGATTTTTCTTAAATGACATTTCAGCATCTGCAGTATACAGCTGAAAAATGCAATCATGCCTTCTCAAGTTCAGTAGTCTTCTGTGCAGATATATCCCACAGTATTAGTCTTTTCTTTGTTCTACACATAAACACATCGCCTCACCTTCAGGTTCCCTAGCTACACAGTTGCCTTTTTATGGCATAGATTCAGGGCTGTTAACATGGTAAAGATGCAAGTGAGGTGTGAACTCATTAGAATTGATGAATCCCAATCTTGTGGCTGTATGTAGCAGATGTAAACATAAAGCAAGCAATCTTTCAGTGTTTGTTGCTAATGGATTGCAAATGTAAATGGTTACTGTTAGGAAGAAGGAAAACACAACAGCAAGGCAGATTGCCTTATCTCCAGAGGGTGTGTCAGGTTAAACTTACAAAGTGCATACAAGTAATTTTATCAAGGCTGAAAATGTTAAGTAAGCAGCACACAATTCACAGGGTCTGCTCATTAACATCCACCCTCCCCTTCATTGTTGACATATGTATATCATTGCCATTTAATATCCTCACACATTTTAAGGACAAGGATATACACTCTCTTATAGACTGCATGTCTCAGATTACTGGTCAGATAAAGGATGAGCAGCAAACACAGAGCGGTAAGACAGAGCTGTGATTTTGCAAACAACAGTCATAAATGGTGGTGTGATCACTCAGTGCACTACATTCAAAATGTATACATATACAAATAACCTTTATGTAGTTTCTTAGTACTGTGAATGATGTTACAGTTGGTTGTATGCAGAATGATTTTGGTTCCCTGCTGCAAAAGTGTTTGTGTCACAAAGATGGATAAGGCACACTTACTGTGTTCTGAAGGCTCATTGTAGTGAAAGTTCAAATCCAGACCTATGTATCAATAGTTCATGTGTACTAACAAACTTTTGTAGTAGTTATATCATAGATTGGTTTACATCATTTCAACTAATTTTCCCTTTTATTTTATTTATTTATTTGTGGCCATTGTTTGCATTGTGCATGGCTTAGCACAAACAAGGGAAACATAGAAAATGATTGTCAGATTTGGCTGTGCTTATCTCCTTTGCATGATGCTTAGCAGTGCACAAATTAGACTACTGGCCCAGACAGGAAGCAGACAGAACACCTGTAGAACACCTGCATACAGGGCAACTGTAAAAGTGCAAATGTGAAAAAGAATTCACTGTTGTAATTGTTGCTTTCCATCGCGCAATGTTGCTAAATAGTTAGCAAGGTTCCACAAAAGCTGCAGTCATGGAACACCTGCAGACAGGGTGCAAACAGCCAACAATTGAAGATGGATGCATTCAATTAATTATTTTGGGCACCACACAAAAACACACTAAGTGATGTTGCACAGCATTTAACACAGATAACTTAAAAATGAGTAGGAAATTATGGAAATGTCATGTAACTACTCCTACGGCAGCAGGTGTAAGCATAGGGCTGAAGTACAGATGACCCTGGGTTCTAGGACAGGGTATGTAACCTATTCCTACTATTGTGACAGTGCAGTTTACAACAACAAACTGTAAAATAAATAAAGTGTTGTTTCAATATTGTTATGGCAACAGGTGTAAGTGTAGGACAGCCATACACCTGGCCCTGGATTCTAAAACAGGACAATTTCAGACATGTTTACTGTTGTTACATTTCCAATTATATTTACTCTTACTTATAACACTTTAGATAGTGGAGATTATATGAATTATATGTATTAGGGATAAAACACCCTTTGTGTGTTTTCAGATGTATAACTGTGGGTACACTGTTTACTATATTTCTGTAAGCATAATTCTGCTATCTGGACTTGTATGGTCATCACAATTAAATAGGACAGATACACAAGAGGATCTATATACAATAACCTTGTCAGGTCACACACATATATGTGTAACACCTGAAACTGTCAGCTGTATTTATGAATGATCCCTGACTATGTCTGATAAGTATTTCTTCTGTGGCAAACATGGAAAATCAGTGCTGTGGAAAATGTTTTGCTCTTATGCTTAGGTTTGAATGCCACACTTTAAAATCTATTTTATTATTGTATAAAGCCAAAACAAATGTGTCAGGTCATGACATTTATGCACCCAGTCCATGTCTGCAATTCTAACTCACCTAACAGTTGTTTTCTATTTTTCAGTACATATTTCTAAGCTATACCATCAGACACCAATCAAACTGAGATCAAGTGTCAGATTAACCTTATTTATGTAATCCCTGCTTGATAATGCTGTGCTCTGCTTAACATCACACAATTGTGGTTGGCATCATTGCTTGGATTTGCATACTACCAATAATTCAATAACTGGAATTGGCAGGAAAACATCATTTTCCATTTACCTAGGTTGGGTGTTTGACATGGCTGGAGTTAGTGGGGAAGCTGCCCAGTTTAGGACACAGAGGTGGGGTGTCCAGAGTCCAGGATATTTATTGGACTCCTCATAAAACACCACATACAAAGGCTTCTGATCAGGGACTATTCTGGCTCCCAATAAAAGTCTGAGGCGTGGAGTAGTTTGGCTCAGGCTGTATCCAGTACTAGTGGCATAATGTGCACTGGAGAAGGGTCTTTTGTAAGCATAACCATGCATCTCAAATCTCTAACAATTTCTGATACCCTTGATAAGTGTAAGCAGGGGTTTGGGAGCTGAAACATTTACAAGCGGGGGCCTGAGAGATGTAAGATTTACAGGTTGCCTGTGTCAATTAGAGACACAGGTACCAAAGCAGGGATGAATTTCCTGTTCCCCATCTAATCATCCAAGCCATACGTGAATTGGTTTAGGTAGGAACTCTGCTTCAAATGGATGAGGAGCCTGCTCTATAGATGGGGTAGTCTCTGGAATACATACCTGTCTCTCCAGAAGGTCCTATTTATATCACAGGGAAGGTTTAAGTCTTTACAATGGGTAATTCTGGTGACGTTTGTTTTGTGGATATGCAAAAGGTCCAGCAGAGTGGGGATTGGCAATGCCCTGTATGCCAGGCATAGATATCCCCTCAAAAGCCTGTTGGAGACAGAATACAGGGATAGTGCCTTGAGGCGATCTGCATAGAACATTTTACTTAAGACCTGTATTCTTTTAGTGAGGAACCTCTATGGACATTCCATTTGTCAGATATGGCTGGTTAGGTACATACCAAAGTGGGCATTGTACTCAATGATATGTCTGATGAATGCTGAATACAGTGGAACAATGAGTTCTTTGGCCTTAGATGACATATCTTTTTTTATAAGTTGGGAAGCACCGAATGATTTCCTCACTACTGTAGACACTCGTCAAAGACTAGATTACTATATATGTGCTTTCCTAAGTCCCTGACTACTGGGACAACTCTAGGGGGTGTGTTCTCAATATGATTTGTCTGCGTCAGCCCCTCTTGGAGAACATTTGTGTCAGTATGGGATTCAATGAGAGCTCCTAATTGGCAATCATCTTCAAATTTTGTCAGCCAGAGACCAATGACATTGGCTTTGACTTAAATACCAAAAAGAAGCAATCCAAGGATTGATCCCTGAGGGACTCCACTTGTGGCTTGCCTCTTTGTAGAGGTGGATTACCTAATTCTGACTTTCACAGTCCTGTCTGTGAGCCATTTGGCTATCCACTGGGTAACATATGAGTTTGTACCTTACCTCTTGAGTTTGTTAACAATGCCCAAGTGGGGTTTTGTATCAAATGCAATGGCCAGGTCGAGGCAGGCAGTGTGTACCATTTTTTCCTCATCCATTGCTTTGGTTACCTTCTCGAAGAAGTCCACCAGGTTGAGTAGGCATGATCTGCCCTTGACAAAACCAAGCTGGTTTGGGTCCAGTGTCTGGAGGTTTACTATATATCTGTTGATCATTACCATGATCATTTTTCCATAGCTTTACATATAAGATTCATGAGAGTTATGGATCTGTAGTGTGCAGGATCTGTAGATAGCCCACCTTTGTGCAGAAGGATGACTGTTGCTGTTCTCCATTCATGAGGCATGAAGCCTGTTTGGAGGCTACAGTTAAATAGTAATTCCAGAGGCTCTGATAGGTCATGTTTCATGATATTTAGAGGGCATCCTGGGATATTGTCTGCATTCATTGATGCAGTGTTCTTGATCTTAAAGAGAGCAATAAGGACTTGCACCCAAGTGATAGTAGAAAGAGTTATATTTGATGGTATTTCCTGAGGGAGGGTTTTATCTTCTTTCCCTATCTAATACCCGCATAAAGTTCAATTGATGTGCTCATTCTGCTAGAATGGAGACACTGAGGGAAGCAAGTGGTATGTATGCAGCATAAGAGAAGTATTATTGTATCTTTAAAAGTTAAAGATAGATTTTTTTGTATACAGTTGTAGCAAATTGAGCATACGTAGCCTAACTGTAAAATCAAGTATGCATGCATTAGTCTTTAGCACAAACCAATTTAGGAGCCAAATATAAGACTGCAGTTAGAGATTCAGGGTTCAAATAACACGAGTCACAACTGTACAGTATTGCATTTCATTAATAATATTTCCATTAAATTAAACTTTATGCAAGTGGCATAAATGCCCTGGTGTTAACTATAATCTGTATAATTGAAACATGCATATAGGTTCATAGGTTCATAGGTAGGTACTAGGCTGTCTGCCCGAAGGCATTTATAAGCCTAGCCAGAATGTGTTGGCTTTCGCCACCCCCTTAGATGAGTTCCCTGTGCCTCTGTCCAGCAGAGCCACTGAAGTGGTCCCTAGGGTAAACTTTATGTTTCCCATCCACTCGTCAAGGTTTCTCTTGAAGAGTGTTAGAGTGTAAGAGAAGTATTATTGTATCTTTAAAAGTTAAAGATAGATTTTTTTGTATACAGTTGTAGCAAATTAAGCATACATAGCCTAACTGTAAAATCAAGTATGCATGCATTAGTCTTTAGCACAAACCAATTTAGGAGTCAAATATAAGACTGCAGTTAGAGGTTCAGGGTTCAAATAACATGAGTCACAACTGTACAGTAATACATTTCATTAATAATATTTCCATTAAATTAAACTTTATGCAAGTGGCATAAATGCCCTGGTGTTAACTATAATCTGTATAATTGAAACATGCATATAGGTTCATAGGTAGGTACTAGGCTGTCTGCCCGAAGGCATTTATAAGCCTAGCCAGAATGTGTTGGCTTTCGCCACCCCCTTAGATTAGTTCCCTGTGCCTCTATCCAGCACAGCCACTGAAGTGGTCCCTAGGGTAAACTTTATGTTTCCCATCCACTCGTCAAGGTTTCTCTTGAAGTGTGTTAGAGAGGAGCTCTGCCTAATGTAGATTGGAATCTAGTTCCAAGGCATGGGAAGTCTCTGGGACAGGAAACTATCCCTCCAGCATGTCCTATTTATTGTTGTTTTGAGGTTTAGATCCCTAGATCATGTGGTTTGAGGGGATATGGTTTTCTTTAGGTGGAGTATGTCCATCTATTCTGGGTTGGACATGGCCTTGTATATCAGGCAGAGATCACCTCTGAGTAGGCGGTATGCAACTGAGTACAGCTGGAGTTTCATCCGTTGAGCTGCATACGACATCTGTTTGAGACCAGTGATCCTCTTGGTGAGGTACTTCTGTGATGTTTCTAGCTGTTGCAGGTGTCTTGTAGGGTACATTCCAAATGGGGCATTGTACTGTATGATGGGTCTGATGAGTGATGAGTAGAGGGGCACAATGACCTCTTTTGATCTGGATGCGAACCCTTTTTTGATTAGGTGAGCCACATAGAAGGATTTTTAACCACACTGGCAATGTGATTATCAGAGGAGAGATTACTACCTACTCGGGTCCCCAGATCCCTTATTACATCTTCCGCATTTTGAGGACTACCACCTATGTGGTAGTTTGTAGGTACTTTGTATATGTGCAATATATGCGCATTTTATAGATTACTTTAAGCAGTCTGTAGGTGTAATGTGTATTTGTTACGACATATACTTAAATGTAATACTTCAGATAACATAGCTGTATAATTGTATTAAGGCACTGTATGTCACATATGATGGTACCAATTTTATACATTTTTTCTCTCACCTCAACCCTTACCTCACCTTTTTATTCTCTATTATGTGTCATCAAAATCTCTCCATATCATCAGTGTGTGCCAGATTCCTAAATGCTACACAGCACAACATGGTAGGCCATCCCCAGTGGATTAGCCTGCCCCCAGTCTTCATCATTGATGCCCAGCACATCTAGGACCCAACCTGGCAGCATTGCCTCTGCTGTTCCCACACTTCCAGCACCCTCAGGTAGTACTTCCCTAGAAACTGGTGCAGTGGTACCCTTCAAGAGTAGTGGGAGAGGAGGGGATTTCATCACCTGCTGCGAGATACCAGGTTTGGTATGTAGGGTCATGCACTGCAGCACTGGAGTATGCCTACTTCTGATGGAGAGGCTGCACTCCCTCGTGACACACAGGAGGAGATGTCAAGCAATCCAACCACCAGCAGAGTAAGAGGACAGTAATAACTATCCATTAGTGAGGACTCGATTCTCACTGTCTCCATGCTTGATGTGCAAGAGCATGTGTTGTCTCCACTCTCACCCCAATCATGGTGTCACCCAAACATTTGCATCCCTTACCATCCCTGTGTCTTGTCTTGTTTGACTTGTTTGATTGCATTTGCTTCCTCACCTACCCAACTTACCTGACTTAGAAATACATATATCCCTTACCCAGCATTCTTCCCTTACTGAATTAAAAATATGGGCACCTGTCCCACAAAAAAAAAAAAAAAAAATATTGTCCCATACATAGCTCACCATTTCACACTCATGTCATCTTGGCACACTTGATTCAGTCCAATTAGCTACACTACATGATTACATTGTTGTCACCCCTCTCTGCTGAGATGCCAGTTCAAATTTAGCTAATATTCTGCAAATATTGCCAGTTTTTACTGTTGATGAAATGGATAACACTGGTTCTTTTCTACCTCCCTTCAGCACATTTCTGTATTTCTTTCTATTTGTTCATCAACCTGTTTGCTCTTCATTTTCACAACGTTCCTATCCACCCCATTTTAACACCTATAATCTAGTCAAAAACAGAATCACACACAATGACCATAAGTTCCAGAATAACCAATGGACCCCTTCACTTTTTGATCTCTATGCTTGTGTGGAATTTGGCATAGCGCACCAATGCCAAGTGACAGTGAGTAGCTATACAACACTGCAGCTACCTCCACACAATGCTGATTAACACTGGTGCACTATGGCTACACTATACCTCTAAACCTGTAAACATCAACAATTTGGACCGAGGCCCCTAAAAATCAGGGACAAGTGGCCAAAAATAGGGATGTTAATTAGCATAAAATATGCATACATAATCATGTAATCTCAACCACTCCAATGGAATTGTGAGATACCAGCATGAAGTTTGAAGTCACTAAATATTAAATAAAGGCAGACATTTGAATTGCAGACTTCATATCCCTCAGAAAATACATAATAGTGCAAAACCTGTTATTTTAGCAATTATCTGAGTTTACAAGAGCAATATTTAAAATCTGACCCTATTTTTGGGTCTTTGACCCACCATTATTTTCGGTTTTGCCCAGATTTCTTGCTCTGAGAAATTGAAAAGTATGACACACAAACACCACACATGCACACACACACACACACACACACACACACACACACACACACACACACACACACACACACACACACACACACACACACACACCAGAATTAAATTGGGCAGGCAATAATAAGAACAGAGCCAGCAGCAGCAGAATTAAAATATTCAAGCACAGTAAATCAGGCAGGCAGCAATAAGAACATGCTGGAGTTATAGATTCCTGTCCCAGAGACTTCCCAAACTATGGAACAAACTATCTATCTATATCAAACAAAGCTCCTCATAAGCAGTCTTCAAGAAAAATCTTGATGATTGGATGGGAAATAGGAAATTCACCCCAGGGATGACTTCTGTGGCTCTGCTAAACAGGGGCACAGGAAAAAAAAATATTTTGGGTGGCAAAAGCCAGGGTACCTTTTTGGCTAGGCTTATATAGGCCCTAGGGCCAATAGCCTAGTACATACCTATGAACCAGCTGCAGCAGAATTAAATCAGGCAGGCAGGAATAAGAACAGAACCAGCAGCAGAATTAAAACACTTCGGCACAGTAAATCAGGCAGGGAGAAATAAAAACTGAACCAGCAGCAGAATTAAATTGGGCATTAGCAAGAAGAACAGAACGAGCAGTAGAATTAAAATCGACAGCTGCAGCAAATACACAAACAACAATTGAGCAGGTGGCAATAAGACCCAACAAAACAAATGTGAGCAACAATAAGAAAACTTTCCCTACTTGGAACAGGCAGCAAAATGACCAAACCAAAACAGTATTTTAAAATTGCACTGGTGGACAGGAAGAAGAACAAGACATCTACAACGCATGCACAGACATGATGATATGGAACTGTTCTTAAAAAAGAACACCCTAAAAAGACATTTTTTTAATTAAAACTATTAAAATAGACTTGTATGAGGAAGTCAGGAGTGTCAGAAAAGTATGTAAGAGTGGTACAGGATATGTATGAGGGTAGTGTGACAGCGGTGACATCTGCAGTGGGAGTGACGTATGCATTTAAGGTGGAGGTGAGGTTACATCAAGGATCAGCTCTGTGCCCTTTCTTATTTGCAATGGTAATGGACAGGTTGACAGACGAGATCAGACAGGAGTCCTTATGGACTATGATGTTTACAGATGACATTGTGATCTGCAGTCTGAGTAGGGAACAGGTGGAGGAGACCCTGGAGAGGTGGAGATATGCTCTAGAGACAAGAGGAATGAAGGTCAGCAGGACTAAGACAGAATATATGTGTGTGAATGAGAGGGTGAATAGATGAATGGTGAGGATGCAAGGAGTAGAGGTGGCGAAGGTGGATGAGTTTAAATACTTGGGGTCAATAGTTGAAAGCAATGGTGAGTGTGGAAGAGAGGTGAAGAAGAGAGTACAGGCAGGATGGAGTGGGTAGAGAAGAGTGTCAGGAGTGATTTGTGACAGACGAGTACCTGTAAGAGTGAAAGGGAAGGTCTACAAGAGGGTAGTGAGACAAGCTATGTTATATGGGTTGGAGACAGTGGCAGAGTTAAAGATGTTAAGATTTGCACTGGGTGTGATGAGGTTGCACAGGATTAGGAATAAGTATATTAGAGGGTCAGCCGAGATTGGAAGGTTTGGAGACAAAGCCAGAGAGGCAAGATTACATTGGTTTGGACATGTGCTGAGGAGAGATGCTGAGTATATTGGGAAAAAGATGCTAAGGATGAAGCTACCAGGTAAAAGGAAAAGAGACATGCCTAAGATAAGATTTATGGATGTGGTAAGAGAGGACATGCAGGTGGTTGGTGTGGCAGAGCAAAATGCAGAGGACAGGATGAAATGGAAACAGGTGATCTGCTGTGGTGACCCCTAACGGGAACAGCAGAAAGAAGATGATGAAAGCAGACAGTCCCAAAAGAGGTGCCCAGGGTGGAACTCATCTCACCCACCCTGCTTACACCACTGGGAATACCCCATTCGATCACCCTCTTATCAACAAGGTACTTCAAGGAAAGTCATGAAGGAGCAGTCTCAAAAAGTTTTAGCAACTTGTCAGATAAGGCAAACTTTCTTAATTAACTTAAAACAATGCCAAGTATTAAATACAGTAAACACAATACAAACAATTGGTCTTCTACAGAAACATCCTCCGCAAAAAGCACCATCAACCATTCTAATTGAATTTACAGCAAAGAAAACAAATTGAATACCTAAAGTTTATGTGGGCATGTGAACTTTCAAACTCTTTGTCTCTTTTTTTCCTGTTCATTCTTTAAAGATTTCACTTGTTATTATAGTTCTCTGTAACCCTCAGACAGGTATGACAGTTTCTTGCATATCCAGAGGTATACATCGCAGAACTCATGCATTATAGGCACATATGTTTGACCTCTCGTAAGTTTATTGTATGTGTGCATAAAAAGTTGTTGAGAAGGATTAATAATATAGGACTTGATTTTAATTTATGATTTTTCTACAGTATTATTGTTTATTTTGTTGTGAATTCAGTATTTGCTTTAAAGTGTTTTCCAAGAATAAACGTAATTCACATAACATTCCTTCTAGACAGGTAAGGTTAATTGTTGCATGCATACTTAGCACAAATATCACGCAGATTCTGTCTGCTTTGGTTTCAGCTACCTAGGGATTTAAATGTATAGTCTATTACTAGTATTCTGTTGATGGAGAAGTACAGAGAAGGTCAGAAGGAGTTGCATTGTGTTTTTGCAGACTTAGAGAAAGCATATGACAGGGTGCCTAGAGAGGAGTTGTGGTATTGTATGAGGAAGTCAAGAGTGTCAGAGAAGTATGTAAGATGGTACAGGATATGTATGAGGGTAGTGTGACAGTGGCAAGGTCTGCGGTGGGAGTGATGGATGCGTTTAAGGTGGAGGTGGGGTTACATCAAGGATCAGCTCTGAGCCCTTTCTTACTTGCAATGGTGATGGACAGGTTGACAGACGAGATCAGACAGGAGTCCCCGTCGATTATGATGTTTGCAGATGACACTGTGATCTGTAGTGAGAGTAGGGAACAGGTGGAGGAGACCCTGGAGAGATGGAGATATACTTTAGAGAGAAGAGGAATGAAGGTCAGCAGGACTAAGACAGAATATATGTGTGAATAAGAGGGAGGATAGAGGAATGGTAAGGATGCAAGGAGTAGAGGTGGCAAAGGTGGATGAGTTTAAATACTTGGGATCAATAGTTCAGAGTAATGGTGAGTGTGGAAGAGAGCCGAAGAAGAGAGTACAGGCAGGATGGAGTGGGTGGAGAAGAGTGTCAGGAGTGATTTGTGACAAACGAGTACCAGTAAGAGTGAAAGGGAGGGTCTACAAGAGGATAGTGAGACCAGCTATGTTATGTGGGTTGGTGACAGTGGCATTGACAAAAAGGCAGAAGTTTGAGCTGGATGTGGCAGAGTTAAGGATGTTAAGATTTGTAATGGGTGTGATGAGAGTGGACAGGATTAGGAATAAGTATATTAGAGGGTCAGCCCAGGTTGGAAGGTTTGGAGACAAAGCCAGAGAGGCAAGATTACGTTGGTTTGTACATGTGCTGAGGATAGATGCTGAGTTTATTGGGAAAAAGATGCTAAGGATGAAGCTACCAAGTAACAGGAAAAGAGGAAGGCCTAAGATAAGGTTTATGGATGTGGTGAGAGAGGACATGCAGGTGGTTAGTGTGACAGAGCAAGATGCAGAGGACAGGAAGAAATGGAAACAGATGATCTGCTGTGGTGACCCCTAACGGGAACAGCCAAAGTAAGATGATGAGTGTATTACTAGTATTCTTGAGTATATTACTACTATTCATTTAGCCTGATGTTGTAAATACAATGGAATAATGACCACAACGAATGCAGGGAAGAAGATACAATGTAAACACCACAAAAGGTAGAAAAAAAACAGATAAAAAATGTTTAATCATGGTTGAAAAGAAACCGCAAACACTTTTAGTGATTTTGTTCTCTAATTTATCACCAAGAACTTCATTAGAATAATTATAAAACACTCAGACACCTCTTAATAAATGTAAGGAGTATGTAAGTGTTTTATTTTTTTCTGATGAAGTTCTTGGTGATAAATTAAAGAGAACGAAAGTGCTAAAACTGTTCACAGATTCTTTTCAACCATAGTTAACCTTTTTTTGTTCTTGGATTTTTCTTCTGATTTTTCAAGAACTACAACTTCTTACAGCCCATGTAATGCACAATTACCAGACTGACGTTTTCACAAACATCTCCAGCTCATGAACTTTCTTTGGAAGTTCAGATCCATGATAGTACAAGCACACCACTTCCAACCATTACAAGTCCATGTTACTTGTCATGAGCTTCAGGAGACAGGCATTTAGGCACTGACTCACAAAGCTAATGTCATCATGCATGCCCTCCCTGCGCATTGATGACATTGCAAGATACTTTGGCAATGAGCGACAACTTAAAACTGCAAATAAAAAAAAAAAAATTGGTAATTAAGGGGGCCACTCAGAAAATTGTGGCAGCCCATTATTTTGCCCTCAAAACCAGTAAATACTGAGGAATTCAGCGCAGTTGAGTGGTATGAGCTACACACATCAACACATGTACTATAAAGAATTCATTTCATTGCATTATCACTGTTTATTTAAAAGTATTACATGTACCTGGATTTGAACCCAGTATCATTTGGGCTCAAAAATAAATGTGTTGATGCATTTACACCTCCTACCACAGAGTTAGCTAAGCAGCAGCTGTGTTTCGTAGGCTCAATGCTAATTCTCAGACTTTTAGCAATGTGACTCATGTTTGTGCACTGCTTAACTACATGCAAACATGGAAAGTATTGAAAATGTGTATCTCGCATGCCAAAACATTTTGCCAACCATCTTTCAAACCCACTGCTTGCTGCTGCACTATGCAAAGTCACTATTAGTATGTATTAGTGCTATTTACTGTCAATTTAATCTTTATACCATGAAACTACATGTGGAAACATAACAAACTGAAGGCCCTATTTAACAATATGTCACTTATTTACAATGCAACCATGTGTTGCCTCCCCCCATGCACAGCAATCCTGGTGTCTCAGTAGTTTCTCCACACATATATCAATTATAATACATAAATGAATATCAAATGTTGGGTGATATGCAATGCACGTCAATCTGGTAACATGCAGAACTCGAACTATCTTCACAGTTGAACGTGCCTACACACCTATCAACTGACCCTGGGAACTAGTGACCCATAAGCCTAACCAGCCTTATCTGCAAGGCTGTTTAAAGAATCATAATGGACCCTATCCACAGGGACATAGGTGACCTTCAACATTCTTGACCTGACTCATTTTGATTATGTCCAGGGTAGATCTTGCTTTTGAGACATAGTGGACTTTTATGATAATGTCCCTAAAGCTCTGGTTGAGTGGAAACAGAACATAGTGCCTATGATTATTTAGCCAAGGCCTTTGACACAATCCCCCATTCAGGTATCATAGAGAAAATCTCTCATCTGGGGATTAACCCATATATTACTGATGGGAAGCCAACTGCTTTACTGACAGAGTGCACTCTGTCAAAGTTGGGGAGTACACTCCACCACTAGACCAGTTACCAGTGGAGTACCACAAGGATCTGTGCTTGGCCCTTCACTGTTTGCAAACTATTTCTCTGAAATACACGTGAAGGTAGATGGCCTGTGGTTTGCCAGGTTAGCAGATGACTGTCAACTGGGTACAAGCATGAAGAGTCCCCAGTGTTGTTAACATATTACAGAAAGGTTTGATAGAGGCAAATGCATGGTGCCAAAGCCATGGACTGAAACTTAATGCAAAAAAATGCCTAATTGTTCCTTTAGCAAAGGTACCCATGCTAATTATGATACACATAGCACCCCTCTCAGCTCAAACTCAGTAGTGTGACACTTGGGAACACAGGTTGATAACAATCTAAACGTTGATCACTATGTGTCCATAGTGGTTAGACACTCATTCTACATTGCACACCTTATAACAAAGGGCATCACATCCAAGACCATGGAGGACATAGCTCAGCTGTATTCAACCCTTATTAGAACACTAATGCTCCCTTGTGTATGTACATCACCAGACAACTGCAGCAACTGGAGAAACCACATAGGTTTCTAACAGAGAGTCCAAGGCCTTCAGAATGTGACATCAATTTAAACACTGAGCCCTGTCACTGTACTCAGTATCAAACAGGCTGCTGTGTCTGGCCTACAGAGCAGTCTCAGACCCTGTCGTACCGGAAATGTTGGAGATCAGCAAATCAAATGGAACAAGAATAACTTGCCCCCAGGAAATGAACCTAGTGTGTGCCATAAACAAAACATGCTGGAGAGACAGATATATGTCCCAGCAATTGCCGCTTCTCTGGAATATGCTCCCAATTCACGTGAAGCAGTGCTCTCAACGATCCTATTTAAGCACAACCTTAACAAATGGATGGGTGATTGTAAATTCACCCCAGGGGTGGCACCTATGCCACTCATGGGCAGGGGCAGTAGGTGCTGATCACAAAGTCAATCTGCTAGCAATGATCATCTAATTATGCTCAATGATGGTACTTGGGTTTTTACATGGCTAGGCTTGTAAAGTCCCTAGGGCCATTAGCTTAGTAAACTGATATGAGACTATGAATCTATGAACCTATGTAGGCCTTTCAACATCTTCTCTCCCACATCCAGTGCTGATATCATCCACTATAAGTTGTCCTTTGACTGTGTAAAAGTCAGACTTGCTCCACGGCACTTACATAAAGTACTGAGCCCTGTAGTCTGTATATCTAGATAGGTAGGGGTTTGAATCTCACTGCACTCAACTGTATCTGCGTCCAGCCAGAAAGGCATAATTATGTATCTTATAGCTACCACTCCAATCCCATGAATTGACAGTATTTTGACACTTGCACATGCCCACACTTCCCTTTCAGGCAAACCTCCCAACATTTCTCTTCTACATTCAGTACTGATGTTATTCCACTATAAATTGTCCTGCAGTCATATAAAAGTCAGACTTGTGCCATGGTGCTTGCATAAACCACTGAGCTCTGTAGTCTATGTACTTCGATAAGTAGGTGTTCTGATTGCACTGCAGTCAACTGTGTGTGTGTGTGTGTGTGTGTGTGTGTGTGTGTGTGTGTGTGTGTGTGTGTGTGTGTGTGTGTGTGTGTGTGTGTGTGTCTAGACAGAAGAACATAAGTGTGTATCCTAAAGTTACCACTTCAGTCTCATGAATTGACAGTATTTTGACACTTTCACATGCTATACATCCATTTCATGCAGGTCTCCCACCATCTTCTCTCCAACATGCACTGCTGATGTCATCCACTCTAAGTTGTCCAGCAGCCTTTTAAAAGTCAGTCTTGTCCCATAGTGCTTGCATAAAGTATTGAGTTCTGTAGTCTATCTACTTAGGTAGGGGTTCTGTTCTCATTGCAAACAAGTAGTGTGTGTGTGTGTGTGTGTGTGTGTGTGTGTGTGTGTGTGTGTGTGTGTGTGTGTGTGTGTGTGTGTCTGTGTGTGTGTGTATGTGTGTGTGTGTGTGTGTGTGTGCGCGTGTGTGCATGTGTGCGTGTGTATGTGTGTGTGTGTGTGTGTGTGTATGCGTGTGTGTATGCGTGTGTGTGCGTGTGTTTGTGTACTTGCTTGACATTAGAGCCTTTTACACCATTATGTGAAACACTATTATTACCATATTCTCTTCAACAGACACTGCTGATGTCATCAGGTATAAAGTGCTGTCTGAGACAGATCACATTAGACTTGAGCTGTGGTGCTTGCATTAAATACAGAGTTCTGTAGGTGTACATAGAGAGGTAGGTGTTTTATTCTCACTGCCATCAAGTGTGTGTGTGTGTGTGTGTGTGTGTGTGTGTGTGTGTGTGTGTATGTGCTCTTGTTTGATATCACAAAGAGGCTTTTACACCAGCATGGGTGACACTGTTATTACCATATTCTCCTCAACTGATCGTGCTGATGTCATCAGCTATAAATTGTTTGAAATTATCTGAAGTCAGTCTTGAGTTATGATGGTTGCCTTAAATAGAGAGTTGTGTAGCTGGTGTATTAGACAGATAGGGGTTCTGTTCTCCCTGCAGTTAAACGAGGAGTGTGTTTGTTTATTTGTAAACAAATAATAAATAAATAAATAAATTTGCTTTACATTAGAGAGAGCCTTTAACACCAGCATGCAGGATACTGTTATTACTCTAGTCTCATTACTAGACACTGCTGACTGATATTATCAGTTATAAAGTGTTGTCTGAGACTGTCCAAGTCAGACTTGAGCTGTAGTGCTTGCCTTAAATGCAGAGTTATGTAGTTGGGGTATTTAGATAGGTAGGGGTTCTGTTCTCACTGCATTCAACTGGTGTGGGTGTGTTTGTGCTCTTGCTTGACATTAGAAAGAGCTTTTGCTTGATATTAGTTACACTATTCCCACCGGGGCAGGGCCAGAGACTGGCCTGGAGGCAAAGCAGAAGTCACCTCATGCTACACAGTCCAGATTACAGTAACTTGGCTTTCAGTCTATCCACACGCATCATAGCATGGTTTGTAGGCCCTGTGTTTTCTTGGTGTCAAACACCTGTGGTCTCTCCAGCTGCTGCATGTGTCCGGTGAAGTGCATGCAAAAGTGAACATTATACTCTATTAGTGTTTTGATTAGGTATGAGTACAGGCTGTAATATAATCTTCAGATCTGAATATGATGGTGTGACTTATGATGTGTACAACATAGGCTTTAAATACCAGTATGGACACTTGATGGTCAAACCTGAAATTGCTATCTGTGTGTGTTCCCAGTGCTTGCATCACTGGATTTCAGCATAGCGCCAGTGTTGTCAATGCTGTAATTAGCAGGGATTTCCACTTTGCAGAAAAACAAAATAAAGACACGTGTTGGCATTTATTTGTAGACCATGTGGCTTTGTCACCAGCATTTGTCTGTGTTAGCTCCTCCTGTAGTATATCATCATAGGTGGACTCAGTGATTGCACCCTGTATGCAAGAATCTGATAAAGCAGTAAGCCAAAGGTCATATACTTTATCCTGAACTGTCAGGAAATAGAGTTCAAACAGTAAAGGGCCAAGAGCAGATGCCTGGTGTACACCAATGATAACAGCTCTAGTAGTACAGGTTGATTCACCAGCTTTCACCGTATCTATTCAGTCAGTGAATCAATTGGTTATTCATCTACTGACGTAAGGGTTAATCCCCTGTTGGGTGAGTTTCTCAATGATATCTGCATGGTTGATTGTGTCCAAACCCTATGCCAGATCAGGATAGCCAGTATGCACTGTCTTACCTTCCACCAGTACTATCACACAGAATAAATGGTCTGTGACAACATCACAGATCACCTATCACATGATTCAGCACATACACATTCCTGACACAGTTGAATACCCACTTCAACACACCCTCCACACAGGCTATGTTCCTGTAGAAGGGTGTACATCAACATGCATCCATGTCAGTTGGGAAGGTACAGCACCCAATACATGCATCTGTTACTTCTGTTAGATGTCCTAAAAGAGGTCATCAAGGGCATGCATGATAACAGTGCTATCATCCTTTTGAACCTGATAAGCCCAAGGCATTTGACACAAATCTACACTGAGGTATTCACTCAGCATTATCAGTTGTGGGCAGAAACACCTATATCACCAAGTGGGTAAACCAGTGGATCACATATGTGGCATCAAAATTTGTTGAAATGTGTGAAGTGAACTATATCTTAGTTCCACAGATCAGGTAAGTATATCAATGCTGTCTGTTAGGCCCATTCCTGTCCATTATTGAAGTCACAGAGTCAAAATGACAGACACATCCTGTGTCCAAACAGCTGTCTGAAGGACTACAGATTGTGAGCATCATACTTCAACTGTGATATTACTATGATACAGCTAGTATCCACACATGTCAGGAAAACAAATGCACAACCCAAGTATAATGTAGACATCAGTCCCTGTAATCAGTCCATTAGGTATGTGACGTGTCCTCGGGTAGATGGCATGTGGAATGGCCACCAGCAAGTCACCACAGTGCTGACTACTCCCTTTTATGTAATACAGCTTCTGAGTATGTGAAGGGCATCCACATCACAGGCCATAATACCTCCATAGTTTGCAGCCTTCATCACACCAATAACTGAATACAATGCACCCTTCTTCATGTACCTCACTACACTTCTTCCAGTGATATGTAACTGAAGTGTACCACCTTTGCCAGAGCAAACTATCACACATCTTATTGGCCATACCTAGGTATTTTTGTGGCATGAACATTACTGTCTGATGATGTGGAAACCCCATCAAGTTGTTACACTGGATGTATGTGTGTGATACCTGTTCTGGTGATGCATACAGTACATACATAGCTGTTTGATAACATTGACAGCATGGGTTAGATTTGTGACAGTATGGACTGTGCCATATATATCTGCCATGCATGCCAGTCAAGTAGCTTAGATTGATCATAATGCCACATATAGGTATAGCAGTGTGCATTCTAACACCTCCAGCAGATGTTACAATGTCAGGATGGTGTGCTTAATTACCCTCACAGATTGCTGGCATGTCACAATAGTTGTATAAGTGTGTTTGTGCAGACCCATCTGTCTGATCACTCTAAATCACATATGTTATGTCACAGACATAGGATTACTAGTGGTATTAATCTGATCTGATATTGGCCATGATTGTGCATGCTTCTTTTAATGCTGTCCATGAGCCTTTATTTGTGTCCCACTTGCTGGTGACATCTGTTGAGACTACACTCATATTCAGGCAAGTCAATCTGCACAGCTTCATAATGTGCACCCTATCCCGTTTGTGTATAACATCCCTGATGAATGTCCTCTACATTGCTCATGTAATGATGCTTATTTCACACAGATATCCTCCCCATTGTTATGTCACCTTGTGTGACAGTCACATAAAATACATTTTCACTGTATATTCCCTACTGCACCATATAGATATGTGATCGGTGTTGCTGCTGCAACCATCATCCATTGACATGCCCACATCTGCTGTATATTAGGTTGTTTCACCTGTTCTCTTTCCCCATGTTCATTCCTACAGTCCATCTGTGTGTTCCTATCGAATACACACAGTTCCCCTGAGTGTTGGTTTTACACTGCAGTGCATGTAACCTTACAGATCATTTACACAATATCAGGACACAATGCCAGTAATGGGATTTCACAAAAGTCTGCACTGTATTCAATGTCCTGTGCTGTGTTTGGACCATACACATATAATACCTCTGTACTATCCAGATTTTCACAGTATGTCAAAACTTTTGCTTTATATCTTTAGGTCTGTCCCTCATAAAATGTGCAGTTATTTGCAATATCACTGGGTTGATCTCAGAACTTATGTCACTAAGTAATTACATACATTTGAGTTTCAGACTTTAAATCCTTCAGAAAATAGATTTTAACATAAACCTCTTGCTATTCTGGCACATTTCTTATGTGCAAATATGTAGAATCTGTCCCTATTTCTGAGCCACTTTCCCCATCCCATAATGTTGGTATTTTTCTAGATTTCTTGCACTAAGAGATTGAGAGCTCTGGATACTTATATATGTTAGCCCTGGTGATCATTGTGGCATTCCACACAAACATGGTAACTAACTGTGCTCTGGTGCTCTGGTGTAAACAGGATTGCTATCTGTGTTGCTTTACCTGGTTTCCGGCCCAGCAACCATGTTGTCAGCCATGAAACCATTTTTATTTATATTTAAATCCAGTGTGCATCATGAATATATAATTATTCCTGCTGCTTGCTGCACATCACCACGCACACAAGTAAACTCCATGTGGGCTTCACGTGAAGCCTACACAGAGTTTGTGGAATCCCAGTGCATGTTTATTTGCAACTTTTCTGAACACGTGCTGAAAATGACATAGTTATAATATCCATAAACTTAATTGGCTTCATTTGATATTATAACAAAAATAAAAGCAACAATCCTAAGATTCAGAATGATTTTTATTTAGTCAGTCTAAACATATGATTGCACATGTAGAAGTCAGATGATCTCCTGAAAATATAAATATCAGAGTTGCCATTGCTATGCTGTTTGCAATGTAATCAAAAGGACTGTATAGCTTTTTACTACACTTAAATGCAATTCAGATGCACAGGGAAACAGCTTGTATTCAACTGCAAATCTTAAGTCAGTATTAAAAAGATCTGTTTTGAGAATGCTATATTGCATATGATATTATAAAACAGATGATGCTTTTTGGACTGTATCATTTAAGGAGAATAAATGTACTTAGTGAGTGTGTCAGTCTATCTCCAGGTTTGAATTTATGTTTGCGCATATTCATGCTTTCATTACTTTACTTGTATGTAGCAGTCCTCTTTTTTTATACATTGTCCATGCACATATAGTTTTGATTTTTTCATAGTGTCACATTGCTCTTGACAGATTTAGAAAGAGAATAAGGTATACAAAAATTAAGACTTTATTGTCATCTTTATGTTGTAAGCTGCCTATCTTTCTATAGACAAAGTGCATTAATTCAGTATCCATATGTAAATTATAATGTAGGAGTTTGTTACATGCCATACTGCCATGGGTGGTTTTAGACCATTGTGGCTATGGGTAATTTTCCACAACTTCAAATGTGACAGCTACTCTTAAGCAGCAGCTGTTTGTGGCATTAGATATAGTATATTTAGCCACTTGCCATTTCATCATGACACATCTATTTCTTGAATAAACATGTGAACAGAATTTTAAAAAGGGGCACCAAGCTTTACTGGGGAAGTTCTTTTCCCCTATACTTTCTTTATACGGAATGCCTCCTTGACCCTTCCTACCAAAATAAAGTTAACTTGGCAGTTTGCGGCTCCTAAGAAAAAGTTCAAAAACCACAAATAAATGTGGAGTCACATAAAGGACAGTTGTAACTGCACTACAACAAAGTGCTATGTAGATAGTGGCATGAAACTTCTTTTGAGATTAATATATATTTATTTTTGATACTCATAATGATTCTGTTATGTGGCAGCTTTGGTAAACAACAATAATGAATCAATGACTAGTATCTAGAACTCCCTTTCATGTCAAGACTTTTTGATTTAAATTTAAAATGTTTTTAGATGGTTGTCACCCATGCACATATTATAATGACTAGTACATCTTGTCACAAGGAACTTCATTGCAATTTTGTACTCATTGGTCAGTTGTCTGAGTTCAGTTTTCTTGGCGGTCACTGATGGTTGACATTATTCTATTAGTATACAGAATCTAGGAGGTGGTTCCATGCTAGTGGTGGGGGTTTTGTTGGATGAAATCTATCAATGAAAATACACTGCGCATTTTATTTGTATATTTGATCACAGATTAATATGCATGCATTAGCAACTGTATTTTATTATCTTTACAGTAACAGACTGAGCAGATTTAATTAGATATAATGTCTTCAGAGATCTGGAATATTATTAGCATACTTTTAAAAATCAGACCTGCTTAGCATATATGACATTAAATATTGCATTGATGTTATCAGTAACGTGATAACCTGATAATTCTGCATCTTCAAGTATCACTTCATTCTGCTTTATTATTGCAGTTTTACTGTAAAGATGCATCTGCTTTTGAAACATGTTTTTTCATAATTGTTTTCATTTTGTAGTAGTCTTTGGATATCTTTTTTAATGTTATTTAATATTCAATCAAGGACATATTATGAAAACTGACACTTATAACTAAATCAAAAATACTTGCAAAGGTTCTCTAATTCTGGAGTTATTCAAGGAAGGGAAGTATTTTCTCCTTTGTTAAGGACAATTACTTTAATCAAGGAAATCATACAATAATGCTCAACTAATGAGCACTTATAGATTTATCTATCATCAAAAAGATTCAGCCAGCTGTTAATGCAAAATATGATAATTATTTTATAGCCAAATGCTTGGTCTGTCTTTCAGTATTACAGCTCCAAATGTTACATGACATATTACGTTTCCTAAATCATTTTAATATTTGAAGCCCTTACACTACTAAATAAGAGAGATAATTTACTTTTTGAAAAACACATTGCTTCTGGTAGACAGAAATATTTTATTTACGTATTTGTATTTGAAATATGTGAGCATTTTAACTGTTAAGTCACCATGTTTGAAATATGTATGCATTTTACTGATTTCTGCACTGACGCATGTAATAAATAATCTAAATCCATAAATGGAAAAAAAAATCACACAATACGAACTTAAAACTCCACTTTAATGCCATGAACAATGCAAATTCTCCCAAAAATGTAGCACTTTTGGCAAACACATTGGCTTCTTTAGAGTTAATGAGAGGAGAAAAACAAAACTATAAATACATCATCACTTTGGTTTTAGCCAATCTGCTTAATTGATTAAGCAGTAATTTAGCAACCATTGATTGAATAATCATTACCTTAATGTTTACTATCTCTTGTATATTGTATTGGTTAAAAACAATAATACACTACATGTTTTCTCATAAAAACTATTAGATATTAAAATAAACAAGTTTTTTTCATAGACACAAAAGTGCATCAACCAAAATATTTTAAAACACTCACTTTGTGAAAAAACATGGAGTGTGTTATTTTTTTTTAAACAACACAATATACAAGAGTTAGTAAACATTAAGGTAATGATTATTCAATCAATGGTTGCTAGGTTACTATTTTATCAATTAAGTGGATTGGCTAAATCCAAAGTGATGATGTATTTATAGTTTTGTTTTTCTACTTTCATGAACTCTGAAGAAACCAATGTGTTTGGCGAAAGCCTTAAGATTTGGGGAGAATTTACATTGTTTGTGGCATTAAAGTGGAGTTTTAAGTTTGTATCCTGTGTTTTTTTTTTTGTTTTCCATTTATTAGTTGATGCCCTTTTGGGTTTTTATTATGTTTTTTTATTCTAAATCCATAATTTATATAAGGTCAAAAAACATAGGGCCAGATTTCGTAAAGCTCACAGATTCTGATGCATTACACCAATATCAGGGCAAAGCTTGTGGATAACATTGTAATATGTTAATGTACGATGAAAAACTCAGAATACCCCAGTACACAATGGAGTATCACGGTATCAACGTAATTAATAAGAGATGGTTGTCCAATCAGGTTGTACAGTACCAAAGTTAATGAAAGATGATCACAATTCAAGAATCCTGAAAATATATATATATATATATATATATATACATATATATATATATATATATATATATATATATATATATATATATATCTATGGTTCAACTTCATATGATTGAAAGCTCATAACATCTAAATTCAAAACAGCGAGACTAAATGATCGAATCTAAAACTCATAACATCAAATCTCAAAATACTGAAAACTACAAAGCAACTATAAATAGCATCCCATACACTGTTTGCTACATTTATGCAGGGGGGCAAGCCCCTCTGTACCCCCTAAGTGGGGGGCTCCATCCCCCACACTCCCTGTTAATTAAATATACCAACTCTGAGGTCACACTACAGTGGGGTTAGGAAATTAATTTCCCCCCCACTGTAGTGTGACCTCAGAGTTGGTATATTTCATTTATGGGGGGTGTGGGGGGTGCAGGGGGATTTGCCCTTTGCATAAATGTAGTAAAAGCTCTGTGGAATGTTATTTATAGTTCCTTTGTAGTTTTCAATGTTTTGAAATTCAGTGTTATAAGTTTTAGATGTTTTGGGATTTAGATGTGGTTTAAATGTTATGAATTCAGATGTTATGGGTTTTCGATGTTTTCAAGTGGAACTATATATATATATATATATATATATATATATATATGAAAAACAGAATCTGTACAGCAAAGTTAAGGACATCTATGGAATGTAACTGATTCCATTATGATAACATAAAAAAAAAAACATTAAAAATGCCAACTATCCTAATGTAAGTCGCATGGCATTCATAACATAAATTTGAAGGGGTTGACACAGAAACAGCTTAGACAACTACAGATATTTCCTTACATCATCCACTAACATAAAATACATGCTTTAAAACTGCAAGGCTTTTTTAGTATATATATATATATATATATATATATATATATATATATATATATATATCGACATCACTCTTTACAGTAAACTTCAAGACAACTACAGATATCTACAATACATAATACATGTATCATTAAAGTATATCGGCTTGAACTTACAGATTAGACAGCAGCAATACATTTTCTAATACAAAAATTAAAGAAAAGGACAATCATGGCCATGTCTCAATTGCTAACACTTGCTAACAATGGGTTTGGGACCTTTGTGGGGAACACAAGTAATTCATACACCCAAGGAAAGTGAGAGACAAAAAAGAAAATGTGGGATATGGGTGAAGAAGAAGGATACACAAGAAGGATGCTGGAATTGGAAAATATGAGGGAAAGTTAGAGGGGCATGAGCACTTTTTTTGGTGGGAATAGGCCCCATTTTTTTAAGAATAGAAGGAATGGTAAACACAGGTAAAAAGGAGGAGAAGGAGAATACCTGCAAAAAAATTGTGAAATATGAAGTTGGGAGGGAAGTGGAAACTTGGGTTGACATCAGGATAAAGCAGGATAAAATAAGTTGATACAATGCAAATGCATGTGTACAGCACACAGGGTGCTGTAGAAGCCACAGAGACATACATTTAACCAAATGGAAAATGCATGTCAAATAACTAGATAGATTGCTGATGTCCACAGAACTGGATATGTATAAAACACACATTTACAGTAATGTGCAATTGTGTCACATCAATATGCATAGGTAAGCAAGCAAAATATTAAAAGCACATACACATATACTGTCATGCAAATTTCAAATAAAAAAACATAGACATATGTCAACCATCATGGTCATTATGGAGCAGAAGAAACTCTTGTGAACATCTTTATAGCACACCAGTGGGAAATCACTAAATGCTCACATGCTAAAGGTACATTTGTGTGTTAGTATGTATCCAACTATGAGAATACACACATACAGTCATTTGATGTGTACAGCTATTTATGGGAGGTGTACACAGATGTCACTATGTAATAGGTATGGAAATGTGACATACAACAAACATGGCATAATGTACTGTAAAAGAATGTATTATCTGTAAGACTGTGCACATATTAATGTTACATTGCTGCTTGATGCAATGAGTAAAGGAGGACTGCACATAGGATATACCTGTATATGATCCCACATGGCATCAATATTACCAAACCAGACACAACACCGCATCATGACAGTTGGGCATCATGACAGCTGTCATCCAAAAACACGTGGAATGGAATGTCTGTATTTTGCACATATCTGATATGGCAAAACAGAAATCCAGGGTGTATCACACTGTTAGTGATGTAGTATGGACAACATGTGCAGTCTGTCAGCTGCTCCAGTAACATAAATTACAGGCTACCTCTTGAAGCAGTATCTGCTGGGTAACTGTCACAGTGCATGGACAGTTGAATACGTGTGAGAAATATAATGTGTCATTGTGTGTCATGCACACATTGAAATCAAAGTAAATGTCATACAATAACACATAAGCATGACAGATACATGGCATGCATGCACAAGAGTACATATACAGTCCAATCTATGAAATGGCAATCATCATGTTGGCATCATTAAACAAGTGGAGCAGACGGGCAATAAGTAAGGACTAGAGGGATCAGACTGATGGGTTTCTGACTCCCAAATTATCTCACAAGCTATCACTCTGAATGAATCACAAATAGCCCATACCATACCCTCAAAGAAGGACCCCATCATATCCCTTGTCTGTGTTTGGAACACATCTGTCATGACCTCCTGGATCTCCTCCCAATAATCATCTCTATCTGGGTCATGTCAATGTCTCCTCTGGTGTGCAGACAGGACAGTTTGGGCAAGGCTGGGTCCAGGTTCCTCATCATCATCATTATCGTCATCATCATCATCATCATCATAGTCATCATCCTCAGAAGACACTGGCAGTGGCCTTGCATATGCTCATCATTGTCTTCAGATTGGAGATTGTTCCCATGCTCTGAAAAGATTAATTGCAAAACACAACAGAAAAGCAAACCAAATGTCTCTCATGCAGAACAGTCCCATGAATATTACAGCAAAACACAATATGATTATTCTGACAATTTACACAGGGACTGTCACATGTCCATTATGTATAGAGTTACGTATGGCCCTATATGTTGAGATCCAAAAAAAGATGGTATCATTCTGAACAATTCCATATGCTTAGATACACACACACACACACACACAAACACACACACACACACACACACACACACACACACACACACACACACACACACACGCACACACGCACACACACGCACACACGCGCACACACGCTGCACACACGCGCACACACACACACACACACACACACACACACACACACACACACACACACACACACACATGGGTCATTAGCTTTGTAAAAATGTATGAATGCTCAAATCAACAGATTTTACTATGTGCATTCAATGATTTATATGAGCATCCTTAAAGTGTCAATTCAAGTAAGGAGATAGTGATCTGACAATATTGTGGACACCAGGCAAGTCATATAACAAATATCTGAGACAGTCAGCATGACATTTGGTTGTACACATATCAGTATAATGAGTACAACACTAAAAACAATGTGATATGTTCAATCAACACAACTGTTGACATATGAGAATCTAATATATCTGTTACAGTATTGTATGTGTAGAAGTGTATGCATTATCTACCAAAACAATTAACAATCACCCATTTACTCTGGGAATAGACAGACTATACATAACAGATCAATTACAAGAAACCACAGCCAGGCATACAAATATGACAAATGTTGCATCATAGGCACTAGTGAAAGCACTTAGACTTATATGTAAAACAGCCACCTACACAGATGTGTGATTGATACACTGACTCAGGTGTTATCTAGGTTGTGGAGTACATTTCAAAAATGATGTGCTGAAACAATGTCTCAATGATACATAAAATATCAACATTGTTAGATTTTATTCACGATAGTAAGCATAGCTACTGTGTGATGATTTCACTTACCTTACTGATAAATGATGGATATTCTTGCATTCGACTCAAAAGACATGTTATTGTGAAAAATACTGGCCAGTAAGAAGGGGAAGGTGCATTGCAGTTTATTAAATTTGTAAAGTAATCAATATACCTGTCTCCCTCCAGTGATCCTCAAGCCTGTGCATCCACTCGTTGCAGATGATGCTTTAATAGATGTGACCCTCCTTGCTCGAAATCAAAAATCAAATGTATGAATAATGTTTTCTTTATATAACACTGATATACATTTCTAACTACAGTTTGCAGATATTTTTTTATGAAGAACATTAGATAATCACAATACACAGTTAACACTTTCACATTCTTGTGTGAACATCTTTCAAACACAGTTTAGGGGGCATGAGATTCAGCTTTGCAACCACCATCTGCATCCAAACTCTAATTTTGAGAACTACATGCCTATCCAACAGATCTTAACTGAAAAAGCATGTTTTGCATACTATGAAAAGAGTAGGATGGAGGATGGTCTACTAATAATTATCTTGGCATAGGTTTGCAAAGTATGAACATGTGCTTTTCATGTAGCTAAGCAGTTGGAAAATTGCATTCATATTATCACTGTGTTCAGAACGATTTATGGTAATGGAAAACATACATTCCTCAGGCAGTGTGTCAGTGTCATGTAGCATACGGCTTCTGTGAACAGAACCATGCATGTTACTGGACAGAGTAAGGTATATGTGAGGACCATGATATCCTTTTCTAAACTGCACATCACTAAGAAAATGCATACATCTTCATTGTTCTTCATTTCATCTGTTAGTCTGTTCATTCCAGTCCCTCAAAAATTGAGGATGATATTGTTCTACCACTGACTTTAATATCTCATGAGAAAACAGACCTTCATAGTATTTTACAAAGTATACACTATTAACCAAAAAATTACTCAGACAAATAACTTACTTATTTAGTAAGATGTACTGACCATGGGGTTAAATAGCTGATGTTAACGGAATGTTACGGATTATATACGTTAGTTGGAATTCGATGAATAACCGAGTTATTCACAAATATATTCAAAATATACATTAATATCAATAAGTGTAATATGATTCTATGAATAAATGTTATCAGTATATTAAAGCAAGCTAACATTTGCTTAATATGCGTCCACTTTTTGGGTTTGAGGACACAGCATGCCAAGATGTAGATATGCTGGCCTGTTTCCTTATGATCTGAACTATCAGCCAGAGCATGCTAGCCTTAAAAAAACAGATACTGCTCTACAAACTGTGCTATTAGAAAGCTGATATTATCAGAGCATTACCGATTATGGCCATGTTCATAGAAATTCAAAGACTATCTCAATGATTCATTACCATGTACAACATAAATATTAATATAATGTATTGCAATATGGTTCTTCCAGAAACTACTATGTGTGAAATTAACTAAGGTAACAGGTACAGATATAGGTTTCTCCTATGTGGATTGCAACCTACGAGACATCAAAATTTAGACATGCTGGCCAGTTGTTTCACAGGCCAAGCTAACACTCAGCCTGTAATTCTTTAATAAATAGGTACTGCTCTACAAACACTGTTATTAGAAAGATGATGTTATCAGAGCATTATGGATTGCAGCCATATTCTTAGAAATTCAATAAGTATATCAGTGAGTAGTTACCATGCACAACATGAATATTAATATAAAGTGTTGTAATATGTTTTTTTTTTTTAAAAAAAAAAATGTTATGGGAGAAATTAACATATACAGATATATGTTTTTCCTAGGCGGACTGGAAACCACAGCAAGTCAAACTTTATGCACACTAGCCAGTTGCAGGTCAAGCTAACATTCAGCAAGGGTTCCATTTTAGAAAAAAAGTACTACAGGTGTTTATTAAAACTCCTGTGGAAAACAGATGAATAAGGAAAATGCAAACATTTATTGGACATTTCATTGTAAAGAAATAACTGCTATCAGCACATAACTAAAAATGTGCAAGCAGACATACAGAAATTACTTTTTAAATTAAATAAACATCCCTGTGTAATTGTTAAGAGGGGAGGGTGGCCTAATGGTTAAGGTGTTTGCCTTACAAACACAAGATGCAGGGTTTGAGTCTCACAAGGGATAACTGGCTAGGCTTAAAATGGCTCGCAAGGGCAGTTAGCTTAGTATGAACCTATGATATAATGAAATTATATATGTATTTTTATTCCACTGTCTAATGGTTCAATAGGTGATACTGTGGGACTATAACCAAAAACTACAAAGACAGCAGTCATCCTCGGCAAACATGCTATGGGTGTCTGTGATGCACAAGGACAGTGGCTATATTGAAGTATGCAGTTAGAGATATCAAAACATATGTACATAGAACATATCTATAGATATTATGCACATTATTAAATACATTAACAACATGGGAATCAAACCTATGGCTACGTGGACAGTATTTACCAAATCCACTTAATTCCTGCCATGAACTAATTGTCACAGCAGCTAACACAGGGTTATAAAACCATCTATTTGATATATCTTTAGCAATGCTCAGGTAAACTTAGAATATTAATACTTACTGTAAGGATCTGCGGGCTGCCTCTGCACCTCAGCAACTCTCCATGTCTCTCCAATGCAGGTTATCAAAGCAGTGATAAAACTGCACTCCACTGCGGTAGATCTGCTTCCTACATCAATGCTGCCTCATGATCCAGTTACACACTTCAATCATGGTGAAGTACCTCAGTCTGTTTCTCATCCTCTGCTCCAATTCATAGTATATGGTCAATATCTGGGTAATCTCTTCATCAGTCCAGTTGGACATATGGACATGTCTTAGCCTCTTTGAAGTAGCCATCATGATCCTAAAGTTGAAGAAGTCTTAGAAATACAAAAAGAGAGAAATGCTCACTTAGGTGCCATTCAGTTTGCAGTTAGCAATGGTCAGATCAGTAAATGTATCAAAATCAATATTTGAAAGTGGCAGTGATGTCATGTTATCAGATCATTGGAAGATAATGGACACATGCCACACATGGTACCATTTATCAGTACTTATTGGGTGTTTATTCAGACACCTAGGTGTTTCAGGGCATAAAGACAATTTACATGGATGTGCGCAAATGGGATTCCAAAAATGTAAATTTAGTGAACCTCATTAATTATGTATGGCGCAAATGGTACTTAAAGGTCGGTGCACACAAGGTGCACTATGATTCTGTGATTTAGACTGAGAGGTACATTGGCCATTGGTAGCATTTTTGTTTTAATGATTAGCAAACCTCTTAAAGTTAGTTATTTCAAAAGTACATGTTTAAATAAATATTTACCAAAAATGTTATCTTTACCAAAAGTTGTTAGAAATTATTGGAGTTCTGCTGTCTTGAACTTTATGCATATAGGTGTTGTTTTTCTAATTAATATATTTCAGTCCCATATGCAGTTGTATAGAGTGATTTGCATTGCAGATATTATATGAAAATTGACTTACATATCATCTGCCATTCTTACTGGTAATTCCTTGCAATTGTGGTGCAACAATGGAAAGCTTCAGAGTCTGACACTATCTGTATGTAGTATGCAATGTTGATATTGCAGATATTTCTTTATTCATATCTCCCAACAAAACTGTTAAAACATGGCCTGTTGCTTTTATGGATATGTCTTTGAAGATAAGTCTTAGCAAAGGTATTATCAACACTGGCTCAATATACTAAGGATCTGTACTGTCTGAGGCCTGCACACAGGTCCTGAGGTTTACACATCTATTCCTTAATTTCATCAAATTATTTAGGGTTCAGGGGTTCTAATCCTACTCACAGAGTATAAAGATAGTATAAGTTATGTAGTTATGTATGAAGGCATTGTTGGTAATTGTAGTATGTCACATTAGGATTCGTTGCACAGACATTTTCATTGAACAGGAATGCATGCTGTTTATATTGACATATGCTGTTCACAGAATAAAATGCATAAATGGGGTCAAACATGAGTATTATTATGTGAATATCATTGCCATTCAGACATCTAACAATCCTAGTGGTGACAGCTTCTCTCCCTAGAAAAAGGAAGGAGACTGCTAGGCCATTCAGGTGATACCGTTTGATGAAATGAAATCTGTGTAGACCTCACTGACATGATCAATGCAGTTGGAGGCAACAACCAATTTCATGAAGCCTGTATGTGATACTGCTTGCATACGATCCTTTGTGCAGCCAACAGAGTGACATGCTATGAGAAAGCGAGAGATGTCACCAGTGGTGGACCACCACTGACCACCCCCCAATGACATCACAATATTTATGGCCTTACTTCATCTAGCAAGAAGAGAGTTTCACATCTCTGGTAGTGTAATTAAAGTTGGAGTTCCAGGACAAACATGCATGTTTTTATTTCTATTGCAAGACTGTGTATTGAGACAATCACTGCAAGTTGCTTTAGCATGCATGTTCATGTATTGCTGTTTTTGATTTACAGCAGCAGTGTGATCCATGCACACACATCCACACAAGGCGTGGATGATGAACATAAATATAATTATATGTATTGATACAGCTGAGTTACAGGCAGAGCAGTCCAAACAAGATCTGTAATGCTGCTTACATTAATATTAACAGGTCCATTTACTTCGGTACTAAACCAGAGATTGGCAGGTGAATGTCTCTCTACTGTTACCAGGAACAGTACCTTGTTAGTGCCACAACCTCAGTTCATGGCACTGCTGTTTGCTATTATATTGTTGTTTCTCTAGCATTGTATACACTACAGGTGCATCCAGCAGAGGGCTAAGCTATGCATTTTGAAGTGTAGACAATCCAGATATGTTTCAGAAAGTTCTCAGTACTCTTTTTGATAAATACATGACTGTGCTGTCTTTCTCTTTACTTTCCCACTATAGGATCCACAATACAAGTCATAACCTCTTGACAGCAGGAGTCTGTCAGTGGTATGCTATTAAGTATGTTTCAGACCTGTCCTTGCTATTAATCCTGTAACTGACCTCCAATAATAATGTGTCCTTTTTACCATTACCAGACCAGCCTCCATCCACATCCTCAAGTGCACATTTGAGTGGTACATGTATGTCACACATTCTGTATTTTTTATCTATCTTCACCTGGTTAATGATATAAATGATGTGATCAGTAATGCTATTTCTTCCCTGCATTAGTTGATGTTCATCTCTGTTCAACACCACCATCCTCCCATTAGTTTTACCAGGTGTGTTTTTTTTTATGCATCACATATGTCATGCATGTTATCCATGCAAACAGATCAGATGCTTATTGTATGTAGATTCTGTAAAACACATGCAGTAGACTGCAAGTGAAGTCATTATTATTTTAACATTGCAGTGAGAGAATATATGGCATATGTCTTTGATGATATCCATCATGTGATGTAGACACATTGCCCTGATCTGGATCATTCTGTCTTGTAGCACATCAACTATCTGTATTATCTAGAGCCCATCCAGCAATCATGATGTTGTTCAAGATGTGTCTCAACATGGCAGTATGGCTCCTGACACAGAGAACCTTGAGTTGTTTGGGAAGTCTATCCATGAGTTTGACAGTGATGTTGCAGCAGATGTAGCTTCAGATGTGGAGGTCCACTTGTCTAGCTATTCGGAGGATGCTGCCACAGTGGATGTAGAACAGGATGAGGCCATTGACCAACACATCACAGCTGAGAGCACTGCTGCTGGCATTTACACAAAATAACCAGGAACAGGGCATCACTGTAAACATAGCGGAGCATATGATGTGCATGGCCAGGTGCCAGTGGATGCCCACCTCCAACTGCAAGCAAATGAACGGTCACAGCAATGGCATTATTCAGACATTTGTGCACTTGCCTGTGCTACAGATCATGTGGCACATCAGCTATCTGTTATGCATGAAGGACAAGAGCACAAACATGGTGAGATTATGGCTGTATTGGCCACTCAGAATCAGAGCCTGCTAGCTGTGACATGATCAGTGAAATCCCTGGCCTCTACAGTACTGCATCAGTGTCATACTACCAGTAATATTCTGCATTCCTTGACTGCACTCAGCAGATTGCAACCTGTGAGAGACAGGCCATCTAATCACAAACCCACCAATGGCCATCAAGAATCACTGTCTGTGGTCCAACCTGGACAGAGTTCAACTGCTGGTCCATCTGCGTTGATCTAATGATGCACAAGGCCTTCAACTTCCAGTCATCCTCCTTCATCTTAATATGTTGTTGTAGCCCCTCCCCTTTGCTTTGTTGAGCAACCAAAGTAAGATGTATCTGAACATGGTCAGGTTAGAATGGGCCATGGTGTGAGATGTCAGCAAGGTCACCTTAGACTGAGTTAGAGTGTGTCCAACAGTGTAGTGCACATAGCTGGCTTATATTATTACAATACCACAGAACTGTGATATGTGATTTCTGAAATTAAAATTTTTGCTTTATGTCCTACATGATGTATCTTTTTTTCATGTTATTGTATTGTAGAGATATGCATGTGTAGCACTGATGTGTGTCCCTTGTTATTTGTCATATTGTGATACAACAATTGAGTGTGTATGCATACCTGTTTCAGTTGTGCCATGAGTTGATGACCCCTGTTTTGACACATTTGCAAATGTTCATGTTGGAATAGGTTATGATTATGTTATGTGTGATGCCCAGTGCATACATCAAGTGGGTACTTACCATTAGATGCAATCTGTGTTCCTGTCATAAGTCAGCACCTGCATATCAGGGTTTAGTCTGTGCACTCATGCACACATGGCTTGTCATGACTCAAATATTTGTGTCAGACACTGCTGTGATACCTGGCCCTTCACTTGTGGTTGCATCCTATGTTGCCTATGCCTGTCACTTATGTCCTTTCTGTCCTCATACTCCTCCTCTGATACCTGTAAGACGTCCTCTTCAGACATTTGGGGTTCTTGAGGTAGTTCAGGTAGTCAACCTACACCTGCTGCTTAAAAACTGCAATTTGTTCTTGTCAGCATGTTGTGCAGCATGACACTCACTGTTCATAGGATCATAAGATCATAGGAGGTTACTAGGCTATTGGAACTGAGGCCATTATAAGCATAGCCAAGAGTTTATCCCATGTTTAGACAAGTCAGCACCGAATGCCCCTATCCAACAGGGACACAGGTAGAATCCCAGAGGTGTATTTTCTGTTTCCCATCCTGTTATCATGTTTGCTGGCTTTTCAGGTCTGCATTGCAGTGCACCCCCAGATGTGTCCACACATCTGAATCTATATTTCAGTACACTAAACATATTCTCTATGGTGTTTCTGGTCATTGCATGTACTGTGCTGTGGGCCTCTTGCACAGGGTTTGATGGTACATGGCTTGGAGTCATTAGCTACAGCTCAAATGGATAACCACCGTCACTTATTGTGAGGAATAAAAACAATTTTGTTCATAATGGATATTGTTGTTAGGGGTAACCTGAACTATCATCCTAGCTGTGTTCTTGTACTTACCCAGTAGCAGTCACTCTGGTATTTCACCTTGCTGTAATGCAGCCCTCAGTCCACTTTCCCTCCAAATGCCAGCATCATGTACACTTCTAGTGTGTGTTGTCATGATATTTGTCATGCTGCCATCTACTGCACACACATCTTTGCATCTGATGGGTAGTCATCCCTTTCTGTTTATGAATCAGTCTGCTTCTGGATGTGCTGGTGTCTTGATAGATGTGTGTGTGTGTGTGTGTGTGTGTGTGTGTGTGTGTGTGTGTGTGTGTGTGTGTGTGTGTGTGTGTGTGCGTGTGTGTGCGTGTGTGTGTGTGCAATCTATTGCACTGACTACATTTTGGCAGTTTGCTGTGTTATAGATCTGATGCATTACAATTCTCCACCCCATGGGGGGTAGATGGAGAGTGTATGTAGTCTTCCATCTCACTGCATATTATTTCCAGGAATTTTGCCAAGATATGACTGGCAGCTGTCTATGATGCTCCCACAGCATCCCCATGTGTCTCTGGAATGTATCAGATGCAAGTACACCCAGGCTGAGACACACTTTGGTTTCAAGGGGGGTGAAGTTTTCTCACATGGTCTGCACAGGCATGTTTGTGGCACACATGTTGCAAACAGCCTGCACTAGTTGTCTGTCTAGAATGTATTTGTTTATTATTTGCTGGTCTAGCAACTGGTTTAGCTGCAACCTTACTGTGATTCTAGCTGGCTGCCTTCTAGGACACAGAGACACATCCTAATTTATGGCTTGCATCACTGAAGCCTGTTGCAGAATATTAATGCAGACTGCATTTTTATATATTTTTTGTTTTGCTATGGATTTTGCCATAATCCATAATATTTGCATGCATTTCTTAGCATTTGGAAAGTATGTGCTGATGATTTTAAAAATGAAGTCAGCATGGGTGTTTCTGGCATTTAAATTGCATTGTGTGTGCAATTTGTGTTTTGAAATCACATGGGCAAGTGCAGAATCCCTAATTCTCCTACCCTGAATATTAACTGATAAGTCTACCTTCAGCTTGACTTCTGGAATCATGTCCACACAAGCTGCACTGAAGTTTTCCTTCTGCTTGCTGCTCTGTCCTCAAATAGCTTCCAAGAACTTTAAAGAATCTGGCCCATAGTCATTATAAAGGAGGTGAAATTAAACATAAAACAATTGGAACTGTCTCCCTCCATTTTTTTAAAAAAGTCTGTTCATTTATGTATTAGAACAATATCAATGAAATCTTATCAAGTCACACTTTCTCATAATGTGTAACATCACAGTGCCCAAAAATGAAGTCAGCTTTAATCAACAAATTTATTATGATCTAGGTAAGATCCCTTTTGCCAAGCTTGTGCAGTGGATAAAGAACAAAATAGGAATTCTGAACCATAAGTGATCTGCCTATAAATTTCCAGTGTCTCTGTACTAAGCATATGAAACTTTTTCTTATGTGAGTTTATTAAGAAGAAGAATGTACTTGTTGAAATTCCAAAGACTATAATTGCAATCAGAGAAGAGTGAATGTGGGGGAATCTAAGGTTGGAGTGAGCCTATGATATTTAAATGAGCTGCTTCTTGTAATCAAACTGGTGCAAGGTTTCATTCCTTCCATCTTCAGTTGCCTGCTGATTGACCCAGAGCAAATCACTTAACCAGATACTTGTCTCCAGGCATGTCTGAAAAAGGGTAACTTTGCCTAGTGGGCTTACACAATTAAAAAATACATCAAATTAAAAAATATATATGCTTTTTTTCCTTATATGCTTCTTCCCTCTGTGTATGATAACCTTTGAACCTCCTGCTTCCAGCCAAGATTCCATTCATCTTAGGAATTCCCAGATGACTTCACACTGAGTAACAGCTTATTTCTAGCTCTCCTAGTATGAAAACAGTAACTCAGCCAAGAAGGCCAGTAGACTTGTGTTTATGTGTAAATTTCAGTGACTGGCTAGTAAGTGCACTGCCTAGATGCCAGGAATAAATAAATACAGACTTGGAAAAAAATCAGCTACAAAAAGGGAGTAAGAAACACTGACTGGGGAAAGTTTTGCAGATGTTCAGCTAAAAGCATTGCAACCTTCAGACATGGCTTCCAGTAACCTACAAGAAGATATAAGACAACTACATACATACCTTGTTAAAATAAATGAAACACTGATGGAGTAAACCAACACAAACAATAAAAGGCTAAAAAAAAATGGAAGATGCATTAAAGAGATATTCAGATGAGATGATAAAGCTGCAAAAAAAAAAAAAGATGTCAAAATAAAGTAAAGGATGGCTGAATATGAGATCACTCAGGAAGAGATGTTTCAAAAAATAATAGAATTAGAGGACAGAGCATGTAGGGAAACCTGAGCTTTTTAGCTATACCAGAGAAGCTGAAAGAACAGACTGCATTCTTTTTATGAAAGCACAAATAAGCCACTGGACTGGTATTCCACAGCAGGAGTTGTTAGTTGAAAAGGCACATAGGTTCGTAGGTTCATAGGTAGGTACTAGGCTATCTGCCCGAGGGCATTTATAAGCCTAGCCAGAGTGTGTCAGCTTCTGCTGCCACATTGATTAATTAACTGAGCCTCTGCCAAGAAGAGCCAATGAAGTGATCCCAGAGGTGTATTTTCTGTTACCCATCCACTCGTCAAGGTTTCTATTGAAGAGTGTTAATGAGGGG
Organism: Protopterus annectens; assembly: GCF_019279795.1. Lineage (NCBI taxonomy): Eukaryota > Metazoa > Chordata > Ceratodontiformes > Protopteridae > Protopterus > Protopterus annectens. The sequence continues at coordinate 186,545,007 of NC_056736.1, read as the reverse complement.
CTCTGCCTAATGTAGTTAGGAATTTTGTTCCAAAGCATGGGGAGTCTCTGTGACAGGAATCTATCCCTCCAGCATGTTCTATTTATTGTTGTGGCAAGGATTATCTCACTAGAGCAAGTGGCTCGCAGTGACTTGGATTTCTTTAGGTGGAGCATGTCCATCAATTCTGAGTTGGACATGGCTTTGTAAGTCAGGCAGAGATCCCCTCTGAGTAAATGATATGCAACTGAGTACAGCTGGAGTTTTTCCATTTGGGCTGCATAGGACATATGTTTGAGGCCAGTAATCCTCTTGGTGAGGTACTTATGTGGTCTTTCCAGCTGTTGGAAGTGTCTTGTGAGGTACATCCCAAATGGGGCATTGTACTCTATGATGGGTATGATGAGTGATGAGTAGAGGGGCACTATAACATCTTTATTTCTAGATGCAAACCCTTTAGTAATTAGATGGGCTACATAGAACAATTTCCTAACTACTTTGACAATATGATTGTCAAAGGAGAGATTACTATCTACCTGGGTCCCCAGATCTCTTATTACCTCTTCTGTATTAAGGGGGCTGCCATCTATGTGGTAATTCATGGATGGTTTGTTTTTCCCAAATGGGATGACTATGCATTTTTTGGCATTTAGCTTGAGACCATGACTTTGACACCAGGTGTCTGTCTCAGTAAGGCCTCTTTGGACAATGTCCGTGTCAGCCAGAGTGTCAATTATGGCTCCCAGTTTGCAGTCATCAGTGAACTTAGTTAGCCATAGTCCTCCTGTGTTTGCCTGTACTTCTGAGAAGTATATGCCGAATAGTAGGGGTCCCAGGACTGAACTTTGTGGGGCACCACTTGTGACTGGTTTAGAGTTGGACCAGGAGCCCACTATTCTTACTGTGTGAGTTCTGTCTGTAAGCCAGTGGGCAACCCATCTAGTGACATAGGGGTTTATGTTCAGGCTGGTGAGTTTTTCTATAATTCCTGAGTGGGGAATGGTGTCAAAAGCCTTGGCGAGGTCAAGGTAGGCTGTGTGAATGACCTTCCCCTCATTTATGGCCTTAGTGACTGTCTCATGCTGCAAACCTGGCTATAAGAAAGCAGCCTAGACCTTTAATAGTAAAGATGTAATCCTACCAGCAGAAGTAGTTGATCCTGACAAACTTGTGGCAAAAAGACAAAGTACTAAAAGTGGGAGACAGCAGAGTGTTTGTGGAGAATGATTACTTATTGTACACCAGACAAAAGAGGGGCAAATTTATTCCACTATTTAGGGAATGTCGAGATGCAGGTATGAGATTCAAATTGCTGTACCCAGCTGTCTTCAAGGTATTCTTCCCTGGAGGGACAAAATAATTTTTTGATGAAGTACATGCTAAGGAAGAAATACAATAGTTTGTCCAACAAAAAGTGAGCTGTGAAACATAAGGAGATTCTTCTTCTTCGCTTTCTGGCAATAAAGTCCATAGAGGGACTGTACCTGTGAAACCTTGTCAAATTTTTCAGTGGGAAATGTTGGAGAGAAAGAAGGGAGCACGAGAGGTGACTAGAAGAATCAAGAGTAGGTTGGAAATGAAGCAGAGACAGGATTTTGGAGATGAACAGTAATAAAACTGGTAACTTAGTATGGGATTACAATGCAATAACTATATTTGTGAAAGATGATGCAACAAGAAAATCTGGAAATATTGGAATTGTTCATAATTTGTTGGAGTTGTGGGGTACTGTAAAGCATATGATCTACTTTGTGTCATTAATGTTCATAAAAGTGCTTCGGGGAGGGGAAGAGGAGGGAGAAAGTTAACAGTAAATACATTTTTTTTCCTTAAATACTACCAAATTTGTGGCATGTGGTACATTTTTTCAATTAGTTTTAAGTGTAATGGGGACTGTAAACATGTGCTGCTGTTCTTTTTTTTTCTTTTCTCCCTTCCTCTTTCTCTTCATGCTCAGTTTTAAGAAATGTAGGCACTTCAACATATTAAAAAAAGCCTGATTAAAAAGCATGATAAAAGAAACATTAATGTGTTTTTCTCATTTTTGTATGGGGAAATGACTGGATTAAAGACCTTAGATTAATTTAGTAACAAGTTTTAAGAGAGTGTAAATAAATGAAAAAGAACATTGAACATTATAAGGCTTCTTTTCTAGCAAATACATGTATGCTCAGTAATAATTCTGCAGCTTGTCTTCATATTTCAATGGAAACAATCTGCTAAAGAAAAACTTGCTACCTGGTTCTCATGTCTCCATGGAGACAATCTGATTAAGAGAAACTAGCTACAGTCTGGTGGAGAGTGATTGGCTGATTAAAAAAAAAAAAGAAAAGAGAAATTGGCTAGAAGATAATGTTCTCTGAAAGCATTTAGGGGTTTTCCCCAAGTAGATATTGTTCTCTGAAAGCATTCAGAGGTTTTCCAAGGTAGTTTATGTTCTCTGAAAACATTCAGGGTTTTTTCCAACTGGGAGAGCTATAAAGATAAAACAAAACTAATTAGCACTTAGTAGAAGCACATGCTGCACCATGCATCTTAGCATGGATCACCTTTCTTCTAGGTTAACTCAAGTCTATGAGTGTAGCTGTCACTTTGGGATTTTGTTCCTACTATGAAGGTAAAACTTCAATATTTGAAGGTGTACATAGTTTTGCATGTTAGTTTTAAGTTAATAGGATTTAAGGGGGTATTGGAGGTGTGTTTGCTTTTTATTTTGTTTGAGGGCTTTCAATAAAACAAAAAGTTTTGTAAGATGTGACAATTTAACTTGCAAACTATTGTATGCATGTAACACAAAAGCTAGAACTAGATATTTAACAAAAAAGGTGTCCTACATAAAAGGTGGAAATAATAACTTTTTAATGCAGTGATGATTTCTTTAATGTATTTAAATGTGCATGGCCTCACTGATAAATACAAACAAGAAAGAGATGTGAACTATATTAAAAATGTAGAGTGCAAATAGCTATGCTATAGGAGACACACTTAGAAAGAAGTGAACATGTGAATTTGATCAAGAAAGGTTTTCAGGATGGTTATTTAGTAGAATACCTGGGACAAAGGAAAAAAAAGTGGTCTGATATTAATTGCAGGAGGAGCTCCAATAATGATAGAAGAAGATAAAACGTTAATAATTACTGCAGATCTGTAGTGCTAAGAGGCTACTGGCAAGGGAGGAGGATTACACTGGCATGTATTTACATTCCACCTAAATCTGTTATAATGAAGCTTAAGAAAATTCTTGGAGAAATAATTAGTTTTCTTACTTATAGGTGAGGACTTAAATTTGATTTGCAGAAGTGAAGATGTACCTGGGGGGGAGAGGGGGGGCAGAATGGAAAATATAACAAAGGCAGGTAGATTGTTGAAGAAAGTTATGAAAATATTTGGCATAGAAGATGTGAATTCAGTAACAGGTGTTTGGAGTGAATTTGCATATTAATCACCAACATATGAAAACTGGGCTAGGCCAGACAGAAATTACATTTCATAAGAACATGTGCATTTAATTGAAGGTCTTGATACCTACCCAATAACTATTTCAGATCATGTGCCAATAATAGCTAAAATAAAAACACAGGGTAGTGAAACAAAATGAGACATTGGCGTTTTTCCACTTATCTGTTGAAAAGAGAGGACTTTAAGGAATGGGTAGTGGAGATTATTCACGAGCTGTTAGAGAGGATAGAAATTTCTTCTGAAAATATAGCTAGGGAGTGGGATAAAATTGAGGTTGAGTTTAAAAATAGGGAAAATAAAAAGAAAGGGAGATATGGTTAAGAAGTAAGAATAATTATTTACCGGGACTGACAAATGATAAACTATTGCAGAATAGGGGGAATCTCACAGAACAAGAAGAGGATCAACTGCAGAATTCTAGGCATTAAATAAGAGATTACCTTGATAATATGCATGAGCTTAGAATAAGTGCTGTTAAGCAATTGTTTTTTGATAATAGCACTAGAGTACAAAAACTTTTAGCTCAATGACTTAGGCAACAGAAATTAGAAAGGCCTGTCTCGAAACTTAAGGCATCTATAATAAGGAAGGTAGCAACAGATCCTATAGAGGTATTAGAAATATTTTGGAAATTCTATGAGAGTCTCTATAAAGCAGAGAAATATGAAAATCAAGAAAATATACAAATGGAAATGTTTATGAAAGAATTAAATATGCCATGGTTAGAGGTAGATGAGGCTCAATTATAAAGAGTTAGGATAGGAGAAGATGCGATAAAAAAAAATTGCGATGTATAACCAGTCTACAGGAAAGTCCCCAGGAATAGATGGTATTCCTGAGGATGCTTGGAAGCTAGGAGGAAAAAACTGATAAAGATCTGGAAGTTTTTGCTTAAAAGTATCTTAAGAGGAGAAGAAGTACCACCATCCTGGAAGAAAGCAGTGGTAGCTGTAATACCTAAAGAGGGCAAAGGTCCATCAGATACAGCTTCATACAGGCCCATTTCAATACTAAACCATTGCTATACAGTATTCATGTGTATAACAACTAAAAGAATGGCCAAAGTAATGCCAAAATGTATAGAAATGGATCGATGTGGTTTTGTGGAGGTAGGCAAACATTTGGCAACATTAACAGAAGACTGATGATCCACAGGGAAGCAGAATATCAGAAAACACCTTTGCTTTTGCTGGGTCATGGTGCAAAGAAAGCATTTGACAGAGTAAGCTGGGACTTTATGAGGTGGGCAATGGAAGCATTTGCATTTCCTGAAACAATTACAAGGTTGTTTAGGAGAATATATGAGGGATGGAAGTGAATATTAAAGTGGGTGGGGTTCCCTCTGATAATTTCTGCTTGAACAGAGGAACTAGGCAGAGGTGTCTTCTTTTCCCTTTATCATTTGCATTATATTTAGAATCATTGGCAAAGAAAATAAGGGACTCAAAAATTCAAGGATATAATTGGTATGGCAGTCAAGAAAAGCCAGCTTTATTTGCAGATGATATTATTTTGTACCTGACAAAACCAGAAAAAGACATTATAGTGTTGTGGAACATTTTGAGGGAAACAAAATTAATGAAACTAAAACAAAGGCCATAGCAGTAAATTATGTACCCACACATGAACTTGTTTAGGAATACCCATATTTAATGGGACATGATGAAATATTTAGGAGTATGGATTAAAAATGATTCTACGCACAAAATGAAGAAACCAGATATGAGCACATTTTGGCTATACGTAAAAAGGACATGTCTAATGCACTGGCAAAACATTCTGTTTCAAAACGTTTTCCTTTTTTATACTAGAGAGAGTCAACAATGACATTTTCAGTGGGGATTTCAAAATTCTTTTAGAATGTAAGGAAACTTTATGGCAAATTTTGTTAAATGCAGATCAGCTTCCTGGATTAAATGACATGATAAATATAAAGTGCATTTTACAAGCACAAAGTTTATAAAGGAACACATTTCATTTTAATTATTTCAAAATGGTTTGGTATTCAAAATGTTTCGCAAATTATGACACAATTATGGAGTGTATAATATATTTTTATTGGTTTATTTAGTAACATGTGACATGGTTGTTACCTATTTAAATGATGTAATTAGTATGAGTGTTGTTTCTGATGAAGTTTATATTTTATTACATTTGGATGAAAGCACTAAGACGGTTGTGGCATCTGCGTCTCCTATCTACTGACAGTGTTTTTAAAAATGATTCTAGTGTGGCTGCTAAGGATATGTGGGAAGAGACTAGTCAAAAGATAATACAAAAACTGAGAAAATGGAAGCTTTGTTATATGGATAGTAAGATACAAGCAGTTAAAATGTTTTTAGTCCCTTTAGTCTTATACACAGGTCAGGTATAGTTTTCAACCAGTGGAGAAGTTGTGGGTAGCAATTTATAAAAAGCTGAAGGACTTTATTTGGGAGGGGGAGATGGCAAGAGTCGGGATAAGCTGATTCTTCTAGTAGAACAGGGTGGATTGGGATTACCCAATTTCAAGTGGTATTTCAGACTGCGCAGTTAAGACTCCTATAGATAGCACAAGCAGAAAACTATAATTCAAAGTGGAAAGGAATGATGCTGACACAGGAAGAAAGCTCAAGAAATAAGGAGAGATTGACATTTTGGATGCAGGCCTTTAAGGAGAATAACAATAACCATGCAGAATGTTACATCCATAAAGTAGCAGAAAGTATTCTAAGAGCTAATCCAACATGGGAATGGAGAAAGGAGATTCTGCTGATAGGGAATGAAATAGCAAGAGGGGGCCATCACTTATTGTAGAAAACTGGCAAAGGAACCAAGGTATTAGGAGCAAATAACAAGAAATGGAAAAATGATAGAATGGGATGACCCCAAGAATTTATTTGGACTGCAGGTTAGAGATTGCCTTCCCTATCAGAGATTGATATCAAATTATAGACAAAAAGATAGAAATAGGGGACTCCTAAATAAAAGTCCAACACTGATAGAGTTAACAGAATCTGTAACAGAACCTGTCGTTAAAAAAGGAATAATTAGTTGGTATATAAAATATTGCATGATAACTATAAGAATAAATCTGAGGAGGTTAGAAAGGATTGGGAAGAGATATTGGATAAACAATTTACAAATAAACAGTGGAACAATATATGTATGTCTCCCAAGTATGCAACAAAATCTAGAAGATTTAGGATTTTTGCCTGAAAATGTTTACATAGATATTTTTTATACCCCTCGTAGACTCCAGAAAATTTTTCCTCAGGCATGCAGTACATGTTGGAGGTGTGAAGGGGAGGAAAGAAGTAATTGGGAACATATTTTCTGAGAGTGCAGTGGCAGACTTTAAGGACTCCCTGCTGAATGCACTGTCAGAGATGCTGGGTGGGCAGATTGGTCTCATGAGGGAGATGTTTTTTCTGAGCTATGATACAGAATCAAAGTTGCCTAGACATGGTAAGGCCTTGCTGCGTCTAATAATAGTGGCTGCAAAAAAAAAAAAAATTACTAGAAAATGGAAATCAAAATCTAAACTAACTATAAAACAACTGGAATTAAGATCTTTAGAAAAGGGTAGGAGCAAACTACAGATGGAAAATTGGAATTGTGGGAACAATACATAAAAGAGGGGAATGAGGTCTAAAAGGGTGACATGACTTAAATGGCCTATGTAATTTTTGAGTAAGAAAGATTGAGTAGATTATAAGTGATGTATAATATTTGCAACTGGGAGTGTGTCAGTATGGTTTGTAATGTAAAATGCTTGCAACTAGGATTGTGTTGGAGTGGTTTGTTTTCATTTATATAAATGTATGTTTGCCTATGTAGTAAGTGATTCTTTGACAAAGATGTTTTTTGTTTAACAAATGCAGGAATTGAATAATTTATGCAATATTGCTTAGGTTATATGATTTATAGCAATATATGTGAAGTATAAAAACCCAGCCACTGGGGATGGCCCAAACCAGTGCATTTCTTCATGCCAGTCCCAAGCCCGGATAAATGGGGAGGGTTATGTCAGGAAGGAAAACTGGTGTAAAACCTCTGCCAAATAACATATGTGGACAACAATACAGATTTCTATACCAGATCAGTCAAGGCCTGGGTTAACAACAACCGCCAGCACTACTGTTAGCCAACAGGGTGCTGGCGGAAAATGGGCTACTGTTGGCCAAAGGAGGAGAAGGAGAATAAGAGGGGGAAGGCATGACCGAAAGCAGAAAGAGAGGAGGAAGGTTAGGAGTGTAGTAGTGAGGGTAGGAACTTTGAATGTCAGCAGTATGACTGGTATAGGGAGAGAGCTGGCTGATATGATGGAGATATGATTGATATATTGTGTGTGCAAGAGACCAGATGGAAGGGGAGTAAGGCCAGGTGTATGGGAGGCATGTTCAAATTGTTCTATCATGGTGTGAATGGGAGGAGAAATGGGGTAGGGGTTATCCTGAAGGAACAGTATGCCAAGAGTGTTTTGGAGGTGAAAAGAGTGTCGGATAGAGTGATGTTTATGAAGCTGGAAATTGATGGTGCAATGATGAATGTTGTTAGTGCATATGCTCTGCACGTTGGGTGTGCGATGGATGAGAAAGAAAAATTTTGGAGTGAGTTGGATGAACTGGTGGTGAGTTTAGCCAAGGGTGAGAGACTGGTGATTGTAGAAGATTTCAATGGGCATGTTGGTGAAGGGAACAGAGGGGATGAGGAAGTGATAGGCCAGTATGGTGTTAAGGAGAGGAATGCAGAAGGTCAAATGGTAGTAGATATTGTGAAAAGGATGGACATGGCTGTGATGAATATGTATTTTAAGAAGAGAGATGAATATAGGGGGACGTACAAGAATGGAGGAAGATGCACACAGGTGGATTATATCCTATATAGGAGGTCTATATTAGAACATTGAAGTGTCAAAACTTAGAATGTTCTAATATCAAACTCTTTTCAGCGAAAGCTGAAAACATCGAACATACAGAACAGAGAATTTTTTCCTAGGCAAAAAATTTGCTGTTCCAAAACACATACACACAACACAAGCACACCAAACAAACAGCAATCCACACACATGCACCTAAAATCTTACACCTAATCCTACACTATACTATACACACACCACTATCTACTTACCTTAACCCAAACCCTAACCCTAAGGTCCATCACTAACGCACACTCACCTCACCCGCGCCCTAACCCTAACTCACCTACCCTGCCCTAACCCTCATGTCCACACAATCACACACTTACCTGACCCATGCCCTAACCCTAACTCACCTAACCCACCCTAACCATCATGTCCACACAATGGCACACATATCTTATACGTGCCCTAACCCTAACTCACCTAACCCACCCTAACCCTCATGTCCACACAATTGCACACATATCAAACACGTACTCTAACCCTAACTAACCTAACCCAACTCAATCGCATGCTTACCTTAGCCCGACCTGTAACTTTCCACCACAGCTCTGAAAATACCAAAGCAACAGAAACAGACAACTGAATTCTTTCCATAGGAAAACATTTGGTTTTCTGCTGCTTTGAAATTTTCAGCTTTCGCTGAATAGGGTTCGATATTAGAACATTCGAAGTTTTGAAACTTCGATGTTCTAATATAGACCCTATGCAGGAGGGCCAGTCTGAAGGAGATTAGAGACTGTAAAGTGGTGACAGAGGAAAGTGTAATTAGTCAGCATAGAATGGTGGTCTGTAGGATGATGCTGGTGATCAAAAAGAGGAGGAGAAGTATGAGAGCAGTGCCAAGGATCAAATGGTGGAAGTTGAAAAAGGATGATTGTGAGCTGGAGTTCAGGGAAGAGTTAAAACAGGCACTGGGGGCAGTGAAGAATTACTGAATAGCTGGGTAACTACAGCAGAGATGGTAAGGGAGACAGCTAGAAAGGTGCTTGGTGTGACATCTGGACAGAGGAAGGAGGACAAGGAGACCTGGTGGTGGAATGAGGAAATACAGGAGAGCATACAGAGGAAGAGGCTGTCGAAGAAGAGGTGGGATTGTCAGACAGATGAAGAAAGTAGACAGGAGTATAAGGAAATGAAGAGCATGGTGAAGAGAGAGGTGGCGAAGTCTAAGGATAAGGAATATGGAGAGTTGTATGAAAGATTGAACACTAAAGAGGGAGAAAAGGACCTGTACCAATTGGCTAGACAGAGGGACCAAGCTGGGAAAGATGTGCAGCAAGTAAGGGTAATAAAGGATAGTGAGGGAAACATACTCACAAGCAAGGAGTGTGTGTTGAGCAGATGAAAAGAGTACTTTGAGGGGCTGATGAATTAAGAGAATGAGAGAGAGAGAAGGTTGGATGATGTGGGGATAGGGAATGAGGAAGTGAAACAGATTAGCAAGGAGGAAGTATGGACAGCTATGAAGAGGATGAAGAATGGAAAGGCTGTTGGCCCAGATGACATACCAGTGGAAGCATGGAGGTGCTTAGGAGAAATGGCAGTGGAGTTCTTAACCAGATTGTTTAATGAAATCTTGGAAAGTCAGAGGATGCCTGAGGAGTGGAGAAAAGGTGTTTTGTTACAAATTTTAAGAATAAGGGTGATGTGCAAAGTTGTAGTAACTACAGAGGAATAAAACTAATCAGTCACAGCTTGAAGTTAGGGGAAAGAGTAGTGGAAGCTAGGATAATAAAGGAGGTGATGATTAGTGATCAGCAGTATGGTTTCATGCTGGGAAAGAGCACTACAGATGCTATGTTTGCTCTGAGACTGTTGATGGAGAAATATAGTGAAGGTCAGAAGGAGTTGCATTGTGTCTTTGTGGACTTGGAGAAAGCATATGATAGGGTGCCTAGAGAGGAGTTGTGGTATTGTACGAGGAAGTCAGGATTGGCAGAGAAGTATGTAAGAGTGGTACAGGATATGTACGAGGGTAATATGACAGTGGTGAAGTCTGCAGTGGGAGTGACAAATCCATTTAAGGTGGAGGTGGGATTACATCAAGGATCAGCTCTGAGCCCTTTCTTATTTGCAATGGAGATGGACAGATTGACAGACAAGATCAGAGAAGAGGCCCCATGGACTATGATGTTTGCAGATGACATTGTGATCTGTAGTGAGAGTAGGGATCAGGTTGAGGAGACCCTGGAGAGGTGGAGATATGCTCTAGAGAGTAGAGGAATGAAGGTCAGCAGGACTAAGAATATGTGTGTGTGAATGAGGGGGAGGCTAGAGGAATGGTGAAGATGCAGGGAGTAGAGTTGGCAAAGGTGGATGAGTTTAAGTACTTGGGATCAACAGTTCAGAGTAATGGTGAGTGTGGAAGAGAGGTGAAGAAGTGAGTACAGGCAGGGTGGAATGGGTGGAGAAGAGTGATTTGTGACAGACAGGTACTGGTAAGAGTGAAAGGGAAGGTCTACAAGTGAGACCAGCTATGTTGTATGGGCATTGACAAAAAGGCAAGCGTCAGAGCTGGAAGTGGCAGAGTTAAAGATGTTAAGATTTGCACTGGGTGTGACAAGGATGGACAAGATTAGGAATTCATATATTATAGGGTCATCTCAGGTTGGACGGTTTGGAGACAAAGTCAGAGAGGCGAGATTCTGTTGGTTTGTACATGTGCTGAGGAGGGATGATGGGTACACTGGGAAGAGGATGCTAAAGATGGAGCTGCCAGGTAAGAGGAAAAGACAAAGGCCTAAGATAAGGTTTATAGACGTGATGAGAGAGGACATGCAGGCAGTTGGTGTGACTGAGTAATATGCAGAGGGCAAGAAGAAATGGAAACAGATGATCCACTGTGGTGACCCCTAATGGGAACAGCCAAAAGGGAAGAAGATATATGAAATATAATTTTTGTCATGTTAATATAGTTTGATTAATTTTACAAGAATGTAAATTCACCTATGTCACAAGTGCTAATTCAATAAAGGTACCTGAAAAAAAAAAAAAAAAAACTTCATTCATCCCAGTACAGAAATGACAATGAAAGTAGGGCCTGCACAGAGGCAGCCACATAGGTAGTTTGTGCTCTTTCTGGTATTGTGGCAATGAGAGAATTTATAGAAAGGCCCTGATCTTGCAAAGGGTGGCTGACTTGTACTCCAACATCACCATAGGGCCTTCTACATATTCACCATTCATGCATGTGTTACCACTCACACACTAATGAGAGCAACCACCACTTTCTCAGAATGGTCATAGCTGTTTCAGATCTGTGAAAAACTTCCACTTGCATCAAGGCAACAGTTTAACTGAAACAACCTCCTACAGGATGGGCAAGTTTGCATCAACCACTAAATTTCATTCTCCCTTGTCTGTCTCATCCAGAACCAGAGCCACTATCTGAGTTATCGCCATATGGATCATAGTCATTACCCATATCTGCCAGAGATATAGCTTGGATTACTCTCCATGATTTGTGGTACACTGATCTTGTAGTAAATATGTATAAATAATAGGGATGCACAGTCTGTTGTGCACGGGGTGAATCTCCATAACATCTCATTCCAAAATATAGTATTTTTTATCTTAATCCTTTGTTTACATTTCTGACCTGCAGATTTCAATCTTATAGTTCTGGTAGACAGCCAAAGGGAGTATGGAATTTAAGAACTATTCTGCTTTTGGAAGAATTAAGTAAAATTTGCCAAAACAGATCCACAAAATCTTCGCTAACACCAAAAACCTCTTCACCAACTTGTAATTGCATACAGTCCTTCTTGATTTTAATCCCCTGCAACATTAATTCCTGAATACCTACACCAGAAAAATGGGCATAAGAGTCATATCCATCCCTCATAAGTGATAAGATTTCCTAGCCAACCTTCTCTATGTATCAAAAGTCAGCACTACATGCCTTCTCCTCATCAGTAACCTAAGTCACCAACATCAGTACAGCATCTAACATCATCCCTGCACCTTTAATATCTAAGACCATTTCTGGTAGTGTTCAGTCACTCTTGCCTGTTTACCTCTCCTACATATCAGTAATCACCTCATCATTCCAGCACGCCATTATAAAATTTCAGAAGTTAACACGTGCCCTCATACCAAATGTATAATAATCACTTACCATTGATGGAGCTCAAACCCAACCTTCAATGTTCAGCCACCTCTTTCAGATTTTTTTTTTTTAGTAATTTATGATTTTATGTCTTCTCATCATCAACTTAATTTACTGTTCACACATTAACCTAATGTTCTAAGTTGCTCTTGTCTCTTATTTTATAATAATTTCAGCAGATTATTTTTGTCTAATGAGAACTCAGCAGATGCAGAATGCACCAGCAGCATTACTTATATAAAAAGAGAATGCAGCACAGCATTTAATCGATGGCAGCCTTAACACTGGAACATAATTCCACTACACACATAATATACACGGCTTCCCTTTATCTTGTCAGTTTTTCTGAAGACATTCTTTGTTTAAATCTGTGCAAATAAATCTAGATAAATGTCCTTAAACTCTTAGTAGAAAGGCAGAATCTATAGTATTTTCTAACTTTATCATTATTCTGTAAGGCGTGTTTCTAGAATTACTGTTTTCACTACTTCAATCTGCTGCAGAAAACATTTTTTTTTTAATTATTAATTGAACGTATTTACAATACATACACAGAAAGGAAGAAATTCAACACCACATATTGTTATACACTGATAGCAATACATTGAATCATCAAGGTAATCTTATACAATTAATACATTAAGATCTTGGTATTTCAATAGCCACATTGCAAGGTTATCCTAACCACTAAAAGTCTTCGTATGATTTATAGATCTTATTCTGATCACTTTTTTTCAGTTCCATATAGTATTGCTGTTAAATTTAAAAATTCTGTGGACATAGGAACTGAGTCTGATTTCCAGTTTTTTGTAATAACTTTTCTAGCAAGTGTCAAGAGAGTTCAAAACATTTTTTGCTGTTTGGCTTTTGCAGATACATGAAGTGGAACATTCATTAGTATTACTGATGTAGTTAAAGAACAATTATCAAACCATAACCCCTTAAAAACATATTTATCTCTTCCCAATATACATTTAATTTTTTTACAATCCATAAACACATGTATCCAATCAGCTTTTACATCTTTACCACATCTGCAACAAACTGAAGAAGCCATTTTACTAAACATAGAGATTTTATAGGTAGTAATAAACATTCTATGTATATATTCCCACATAAAAAAAATCCAGTATAAACTTGATTTAAGTAACAATGTTTATTCTTAGCAAGAGTCATTCAATCCACTGCTATCTACAATGTTCCAGACTTTTTTATCAAAATTATTATTACTTATAATTAACTTATATAACTTGGACAAGGTTCCTTTGTTGGTCAATCTACCTTCAATAGTAGCTTTCATATATTCATATAAAGGAGGAATAGTGTTCTGTTCCTCTTCACTCATCCGCAAATTTACTTAATTTCTCAGTGGTAGATAATATTAACTGGTTTGCAGATCCATCTAACTTGTATTCTTTAATTAAATATTCAGGGGACATAGCTTTTCTGTTCTCAAAAAAATCGGACCATAATACTAATCCATTCCTTTTCAGTAAATTCACTTTAAAATTATTCAGAGTTTCCTTAAATCTAGAGGTTTATACAATGGGAAAGCACATCAATTTACATTTTGATATTAATGATGTTTTAAAAACATATTTCTTAACTGTTTCATGAACTAAAGATTGAAATGAATTTCCTTCTAAGGTAAATTTGTTAACCAGATGAAAGGATTATTAGATATTTCTAATTTGTCATATTTAATAGACTTATAAGAATTTATATAATCTGATCCTGGATGGTTTTCCTTTGACTAATGTAGGTTGAGGGTATCCAAAGCATACTAGAGTTAAAATTTGCAAGAATAGAATAGGATTCTACATCTGAAAGTCTAATACCACCATACTTCTATTATCGTATATGATTTCAATTTGATTTTAGGATACTATAAGAATGATGTTAATGTTTTTTTTCTATTTTCTTTAAAAGTGTTTTGTCAGGAGTTAAAGCGATTGAATTAATTAAATAAATATATATATATATATATATATATATATATATATATATATATATATATTATATATATATATATATATATATATATATATATATTATCTATCTATCTATATATATATATATATATATATATATATATATATATATATATATATATATATATATATATATATATACTAATAATAAAAAAAATTGACAAAATACTCAGACTATCAAACCAATAAACTCAGAAAAAAATAAATGGTCTGGGCACACTGGAACAGGCTGTAACCTATTTAATTTTTAAAACAAAACAAAATACAAGCACTTTTACCCTGCTGAAGTGCTGAGCTTTTTCAAGTAGTTTCATTTATTTGAAAAAGCCCAGCACTTAAACAGGGTGAAAGCACTTGTATTTTGTTTTATTTTAAAAATTAAATAGTTTGCAGCCTATTCCAGTGTGCCCAGACCATTTACTTTTCTTATGAATATATATATATATATATATATATATATATATATATATATATATATATATAAATATATATATGTGTGTATATCTATGTTTAATCTCAGGTAATAAAATTGTTTTAATAAGGACTAAACTATCTTCAAGTAAAAAAATGTATTCCAATTAAAAATAAGAAGTAACATTTCTTCAATTATTTTTCAAAGCTATTATTAGTAATTTTACTCACAACTTGACTTTTACTCCTAAATATTATAGTTCTTTTACTTCCCAGTTATATTTATATTAATCTTTAAACTTACTATCTTGCACTTGATTTAAGACTAAAGTTTCAGTTTTATTATTAAATTTCCGCAATGACAATTCTGAAACTTTTTAATTTCCTCATTTATTTCTTCAGTTGAATAATTTAAATTTCCTATATTTATTACAATATCATCTGCAAAAAGTTGTAGTTTAGATTGACAATCTTGGTTAATTAAGGATCCATAATTTTTTTTCATTGCTTCTTATACCATTGCTTCTTATACCATTAGCTAGGGATTCAATAACTAATGCAAATAGCAGAATGGACAAGGGGCACCCCTTGCTTTGTGTTTAAAGTGAATCCTTGAGAAATCTAGAATCCACTTTTTACATAAGCTTTGGAATCTGTATACATTGTTTTTAAATATTCAAATAAACTATTCTGGAAATGCAAACGCTTCTAAGGTTTTAAACAAGTAGTTGCAATCTACAGAATCAAAAGCTGTCTCAATAACGAAGCTAATGAGGGCAAATTTCTTGTTATTTTCTTTTGCTAACTCTTGGATAATTACCACCCTTTTTATATTATTGTACATTAATCTATTGGCTATATATCCTGTGTGATCTTTGTTAATTAATTTATCTACAATAGCTCTTAATCTTGCAGCAAAAATGGAAGTAAATATTTTATAGTCTAAATTTAATAATGGAATATGTCTGTAAGAGGAAACTAACTTATTTTCTTTTCCTTGTTTAAATATGTGTAAAATTATAGAAAATGTCCATGAGGGAGGAATTATTTTGCAATTCTGAATTATCCTGAAAATGTCACTCAGTAATTCTAAAATATTTAATGGAAGCAGACTATCACCAGGATTCACAAAGCCTCCTAGTAAGAGTTATAACTCTTACACAGAGGCTGCAGTTAAACGGAGTGATGTCAGCATACTTTGCATATTCATGAGAGCATGCTGAATCACACCTAAGTATAACACGGTCCGTGTAAGACAGTAGGGGGCGTGCCCGTAGGCTGAGCCCTGCAAGCGGACACTCCCCCAGAAGTGTAAAAGTGCCCAAAGTAAACACCCACAACAGAGTCCACGGAAATGTGAATAAACACAACACAACACATGCCCTCACAGACTATGAACATAAAATATATATAAATGAACATGTTATATATTTTTTTTAAATTGTAAAGATGTTTAACCATGAGTGCACTCATTTGCGCGGGCGTGCCGGTAGCGCAGCTACAGTTAGCAGTCAGTGGAAAAGCATATAAGAAGTAAATATGCAAAATAAGCCAGAAAGCAATAGTGTAGCGGTAGAGATGTTGGCTGAAGAGCAGGCATTCATGGTTCCAGCCCCCACAACACCAATTTTTTTTTTTCAAAATAAGCAGGAAACAAGTCCCTGACAAATATGTACACATAAAACCCCAATATATGTAAATTGTAATGAAATAGCCCATTTATATTGAAGACATGTAAGGTAACAAAAGAAGAAAAAATGCCAGATGTGCTCATAGCTGAGCTACAGTTTAACAGAGTGAGTGCATGTGCCCGTAGATGAGCAGTGGTTTAACTGGCGCAAAATGAGTGCCCGTAGCTGAGCAGTGGTTTAACACGCTAAATCTATGTGCCCCTAACTGAGCTGAGCGTAATATGCGTGTCAATAGCCAAATGAGACTTAAACCAGCGTACCCTGTTTGCGCAGAGCTGCGCACCGCGCAAACAAGCTAACTGACGGGCAACGTTCAGCAAGCCGTATCAAAACTGCCTTTACACAGACACACCCCTCAGCATGTCTAGACAGTCATGAAAAATAAAAAGCAGTAGCCAGGTTCGAACCCAGGATACTATACACCATAGTCAAGGTACAGAACCACTAAGCCATGACAGCAGTACCTGTAAATGCAATAATAGCTAATATATAGGAATGCATACAAACTAGAGCATGACAATGCAGGTTTACTGAAGTTGATACAATTCCAAAATGGCCAATCACAGATATGTGCAGGAAAAACGGACTATATAAGCCCCATATGTGGGAATACACAGCATAAACGATTATAGAACTGACCTGCAGGCAGAATGACAGGAGTAGGAGAGGGTAGTCGCTTTCGAGCACAGAGGTGGGGTGTTGAGGAGTCCAGGTACATGGTCTGGCTCCTAGTCCATAATCATGAGGTCCAACTCATGCAGGGCCAGGTCCTCTGGGGAGCATACAGGGCTGAGGCGTGGGACAGGTTGGCTCATGATCTCACCAGTGCCACAGGGATTCCAAGTACTGGTGAACATGTCCGTCACCACCATGCGGACCTGAAGAGATGCAAGCAGGACCAACTGAATCTTTGGATCCAGGAGGCCCGGCAAACACCCAATGCCCCACTACTGAGTAAGTAACATTTAATTGTGTATGTAAGAAATTAAACTAGCTGATATTATGGAGATGTGTATTCCAATATTACTTCATTTATATTACAGCTGCAGGTGTCCGTTCAGCGAACAGCAGAGCCTATGGCGATAGGCTGGTGTGGTTGCGCCACCAGGCAGGTCAGTAATCCACTACCAGTAACTGTAAAGAAATATAAAAGTATGACAGTCAGCAAAAGTGTGCAGTGTAGTCAGTAAGGAATAGAATCTGCAAGTAACAGTGTGAAAGTGTATGCAAGTATTGATTGATTACAAAAGTGTGTTTCAGCCTGTAAGTATAACCTAAACATGAAACTGTCCAACATATATTCTGAAATAAAAATGCCCTGCCTGTAAGAAAATAGTACACAACCTGCAGCAGGCTGAAAAGTACAGCTGCAGAAGATGATGAAATCACGTGTGAAATATATCCCTGTGGAAATACTGAAACATGACAGACGTGAGACTGCTGGAAAGGATTGTAAAAACTACTGGTAAAACATGTCAATAAAGCCTAGAAGTACCATCCTGAATAGTAAAATGAAAGAAAGTGAGAGAGTGTGAGAAAGTGTCATGAATCCAGCAATACAGTAGTAATAACCCCTGAATAAAGTATACTGCAGTCAAGACAGAATGAAATGCATGTGAGATTCAAAACCAAACAGCAAAATCTGTTCAAAGTGTTGCTGCATCTGGAATGTGTATCCCACAATCTGGATATGTTGCTCTCAGTCTGCAATATGCAGATAGGATGTTTGTCTGATATACCAAACATCCACACTTGTCTACAGCTATAGAAAGCAAATGTAGCAAGGTGATGTAACTAACAAAGCTAGATATGAATGTGTATGAAGAACCATAAAATGTATATTGATGTTGCAGTAACAGTCCTATCACCAAGTTGAAATAGTTATCATACAGGTAACTGTAGTTAGAACAGTAGTGTGTATATAACTGTAGTTATTAGAAATGTACAGCATATGTATTGTTATTCAAAGGTGTTAATATTACTTTCTTCACCCCACCCTATAACCACATATAACCCATTCCACGTGAAAATGGTATGTGCAATCACAATTAACACCCCTGGATGTTTGTCCTGTTGGGTCATATATATTTGCATGTCAGTTGATGCATCTGCCCTGTTCATACATCCACACCTGATGGCCTGTTGCCATCAATTAACCCTGCATGTTGTTGGACTGTGTATTTCTGTTCAAATTATGTATGTGTTACGCACACTGTTCAGTGGTGTGAATATCTGGGTGTTTGGTTAATGGGAATACTAATGCATGCTGTTACAAATAATTGTGAATGGTATTATATGTCACTAACCCAAACTGTCATGACATAATGCAAAACATAGTACAACAGGGAAGGCGGGTTCCAGTGGACCCACCTCTCCCACCTCAGCTGGCGAGTGCACTTGGCACTAGTGCCGAGTCCGGACCCTCCTCCGGTGGCCCTGTGCCACCGGCGGGTGGAAGCGCTGCAGGGGATGGGGCTCACCCCCCTCTGCAAGTGTGGCCAGAGGAGAACCACCACTCACCCTCCATAGCGTCCGGTCTGTGGTGCGTAGGGAGATTTGGGACTCTGTTCTCGAGCCCCTACGCCAGCTCGAGGCACAGGTGGCGCAACTAACGGGCATGCCTTTTGCCCTGCCTACACAGCCCCAAGCACAGCCCCATCCTGGGCAGTGAAGGAACAGTGGCAACTACCTATAGATGGGGATATCAGTTCCACTGTTGCCATCTGTGGGCTCATGGGCTCTGGATATCCAAACCTCCATCCTCGTCAATTGCCTAACCCCCCCACACGTGTCATACACCGCCCCTGTATGCGTCTTGTTTGTCTTGTCTGTTTACCTACCCAACCTACCTCCCCAGCTGTACCGACTTCCTTCACCTGACATACCACTCTCACCTGAAAAAAAAAAAAAAAGAGGGCACTCTGTACCCACAAAAAAGCTAGCTGCCCATTCCGCACACATGTCTACTGGACATGGAACTTATCAATTACAATTGACTGTACAACAAGTATTATTGTTGTCCTGACACCTCTCTCAGGGGTGGAAGGTTTCAAATGTCACACCAAATTACATACATATGCACAGCTGTTGCTGATGAAGAAATGGGCAGCTATGGGCCTTACCTACATCCCTCCTCCACATCCCAAGCTTGTTTCCCTACTATCTTACCCTCTTTGTGACCCCTTTTTCACCACTTTCCTGTCTCCCCATTTTCTTTTCTTTCAAAGAAAATAGCGCGGGTGTGCGCAAGAGTAAGCACGTTTAAGCAGTTGTAAGCGGGTGTGCGCTTGTGTGCGCGGAGCTAACTGTCAATGCGCATGCGTGAGCTCCATGCAAACCAGCGCTAACCCGGTTACAACTGCTTAAAAGTGCCTTAGTCACTTTGACAGGTCCTGTACTCAGTTCAAAAGCAAAATAAAATCCCACTGTGAGTCCCGAACCCAAGACCTTGGAAGCAGTAGTTTGCATGACTTACCACTAAGCCATGACTCTTTTACAAGAGCATTGTGCTAAAATAAATATATCATGTAGTAGTAGGAATGAATGTAAAGGGAATATAGATGTGTAGTACACAAAGCATGCCATTTAGAATTACTATCAAAACTAGTGGATTTCCATAATAGTAGTGTGTGAACAGAAACAGCCATGCTAGTTGGAAGCTAGTAGGTAATAATGTCACTATAGCACCTTGCAAGCCACACAGATACTCACAGCAGGATAAGCACTGCCCATACCCCACAACCTCTTACAGGAACACATCTGGACCAAGTAATAAAATATGTGGAGCAAAGGCCCAAAACCAGGGACACATTACAAATAATGTTACAACAAACGCAGACAGTTCAGGGAGTTACAGGGTCTGCACTTTGTGGGATGTTTGGAAGGGTATGTTGTCTGAAACTTGAATGTTTGTCACCATATTCTGACTTGAGCCCAGACTGACTTGCCAGAAAAAGGTGTGCATGAGATATTGACCAAAATATGAGGCAGAAAAGTGGACAACCTGCAAATATCTGTACACATGACGGGTCTGACACCACCATATTTGAATAGTTAAGAGCCTAGACATAGCAACAGTGAATGACTTACAGGGATGCCCCACAGACCCCATGTGAAATGTACAAACAGTAGGCATAAAGGTGTAACACATGCAATGGTAACTATGGAGTCCTGAAAGTATTCATCACTTGCATGGCAGAAAAAGTGTAGCAATACATATGCTCATGCTAACCCACAGTCACAACTGCAGCATACCAGACATTTTAATGGGTGTACCCCACTGATATGTACCATTCCATGAGGCACATAACAGATGAACCTGAAAGTCTCTGGGGCCTGCTCAGCAGCATATTCAAATATCCTAATAGATGTCAAGGCCCACACCATGGCCAGACCACACTGCATGCTGTAACACCCTAGCAGATATAGCAAGCATTCCAAGGTGTGAATGTACATGGAAAATAGGAAAGCTACAGCAGCACACTACAGTCAAGACACCTAGCAGGCATACAAGTAGTGATTGTAAAGGGCAACTATTGAAGCCTTAGCAACAAAGTGCAAGCAAAAGTGAAAGGAAAGCACACACACACATTGACAGTAGTGGTAGTTGTAGGTGTCAGTGTACATACACAGTTAGTACAGGAAACTGGAGAAATGAATGGAGGAATGTTAATCTACAACACAGCTGGAAATATGAGAGAGATACCTACCTTTACACTCACAGAACATTGTCCACAGCATACCAGCATGGTCCCTGCCCTTAAAATCTGAAAGGGCTATGCCTATCTCACATATTTTTTTATAGCACTGTTCTGAAATCACAGTGAGAACTGCAATCAGTACACAACTGGCTGCATGCAATTAGCAAATGCTGGCTAACAATTGGTGCAGAGGCCATCACATGGGCATATGCAGATACCTACAAAAGTATGCTGTTCTCCCAGTCCACACATGCAATACTTTCATTGCACCCTGAGAAGGATGTGAGAGACAGACAGACAGAGAGAGAGAGAGAGAGAGAGACAGAGACAGAGACAGAGACAGAGAAAACTGCAATTAAGCAGACACAAACAAATTGTTCAGCAACAGCTACCTGAAAGCTGACAACTGGGAAGTAGAGCAGCAGGACAGAGAACCAGACAGCAACACAAGCAGCTGTGACAAACACATGTAATGTAAAGTAATACTACAAAGGTCTACATACTGTGAACCATCCATATGTGTCATTGGTCTGTATCCATATGTATATGAAGATGTGTAAAGGGCATGGGACATACAGCAACTATCAGTGAAGGCTGTACATACATTTGTATGTGAGAGCATCTATGTGCACATATCAATGTTGGTTGATTGTAGGTTGTAGTGCCATGTACAAAGTAGGTTTCACAGTTATGTATGTTTAGCAATATGTTAGTGTGTGTATACAGTATGGTAGACAAATATGTTGATATACCTGTCTAACATATGGATACATATGTATGTCAACATATGTATGTGTGTGTATATATAGATATATATATGATATGCATATATGTATACATACATAGAGAGAGAGATGTAGGAATACATAGACAGATGTAGATAGAATATTGTACAAACATATCTATGTAATGCACACATACAGATATAGATATATGTAGATACATATACATAGACAGACTGATCTGACTATCTACAGGTATGACTGTATATGACGACCTGCAACACAGCCTGTCCCACCCCCTCTGTCACTCACACCCCCTCTGTGTTGTCCCCCCTCCACATCTATAGCAATATATGTACATCAATATATATATATTATACGGACATTTATATATATCTATATATATATATATATATATATATATATATATATATATATATATATATATATATATAGATATATATATATATATATATATATATATATATATATATATATATATATATATATATAAAGAGAGAGAGAGAGAGAGATGTATATAAATTCTGAGTAAGGTGTGTACAGATGTATTGCAACAGGTGCCTGGTGACAAAGGCATGGAGTGAACACCAGTGTCAAAACCGGAGTACCATACCACATTCCAGATCACCTACACCAGTAACCACCAGATATGTGATTGGCTGCCCACCACTGCATGTGTCAGGGGTGAACAGGGTCATAAATGTGTACAATAGTGGCCCCAATGATATTCAGTGGCACACTATCCCTGGAATACCTGCACATGGTATGTGTCAGCGGACATGGTGTGTCAGCTATGGACATGGAGGTCGGTGTACCCCTCCACACCACATAATGGATGCCATGGTATGGACCTCACATGACAGCTACATATATGGAGAAGGACACAGTGACTTGTGCAACACTGTCACAATGCACTCAAACACATTACCAATGCACAGTGACTGACAACACCACAGAGTACACATATGCTACCCACATAGAGGTTACTACTCCTGGATTTACATATGTAAGTCACACCCATGACAGATGTCCAACAACCATAGTAACATCTCACACCATCCACAACCTAAATGTCTGCTGTGTGTCGTCCGTGCCACTGCAATAGAGTGCACATGTGGAGGTAAGAGTTCCTACCCACAGATAAGACATACCCTGCAATAAACCACACAGTGTTAAGAAGCAAGACTCCCCAAGAGTACATGTCACACATACCCCTGCTGAATGTTAGTCAGATAGGTAATATGCCATATGAGTTACCCTGTGTAACTGTGTGACAGCAGCAGGTACCATCACACCACATGTGTCACAATGGTCAGGGTAGCAGAACAGTACACTGCTGTAGTCCCAGGGGCAATAGCATATTGTATAGTATTGTATTGTAATGTAATGTATTGTGTTGTATTATATTGGTATGTTGAGGTGCCTCCTTCGTGGAGTGGAACCACTGCTGCTGTGCGCCAGTGTACAGGTACATATCCTGTAGTCAGGCTAGTGTTACATAGCACTTCTATATGTGTGTTTAGCTCCTATCAGAGTTTATGTAGCATGCAACTGGGGATACCCTCAGGTCCCATTCATGTTGTGTATTCTGCTGTCCTGAGGGTGGCTCTCACCTGGACATCTGTGATGACAGGGAGGTTACAGTCAGCTGGGATAACTATGTCTTATTTTGGGGAGAGGGCGGGGTGACACCTGCACTGAACCTGTCTGCCACAATGTTGTCGATATCTGTGGTGTCAGTGAAATATTTGTTGTTGTGTACTAACTATGGGCATAGAGTATGGATCCTGACCAGGTTGCTAACATAACTGAAGAAGGCCTTCTGGTTATCTGTAGTGTCCCTCTTGATTTCCCTCTCAAAGTTGCCCATGGATTTTGTATGATGGAAAATAGATCCTTACTAGTGCTGCTCAGACATGCCCTCCCTTTATGGAATTATGCTCTGTCTTGCAGTAGCTTCCATCTTCTGTAATACAATCTGTCTATGGCTGGGGTCCACCAGACAGGATGCTGTCCCTTTGTGGAGAGTGTCTTAGTCATATATGGGATTGCATGATCCATGCATTCTCGGAGATGTCTGTAGAAAGCAATTGTGTAGGGGTCAGCATTGTGGGTTATCTCTTCCACTGGCCCAGTGGGCTGAAAGGATACCATGTCACTGTTACAAAGTGTAAAGTTTGTATCTGTAATGTTATGCACTATAGTCATTTGTGCTGGTGGTGGAGGTGGGATATGTATATCCAGGGCAATCAGTGTGTGGTCAGCTCACAGTAGTTGATGATGTAGGCCATACAGTACCTAGATACAAACCCCCAGAGTGAGGAGGTGCTCTTGACCTGAATCAGTGTTCTGACTGCTGGGGTTTGGTAGTATGTCATATGGAGTGTGCCAGGTACTGTTGCACAGTTGCTGGCTGAGCACTGATACCTGGCCATCTACATGTGTATCCACAAATAGACAGACAGATGCTACATATGTGAGATATGTTGTATCATAACAGTCGAGTAGCATGTGTAGCATGTGTGCCAAATTCTGCTGACATATATTGCTGATACCAGGTTATTTTTTTTCTCAGGTACATGGCCCACCCGCGGAATCCCACCTACTCCACAGCTGAGGATGAGGAGATACACCAGAGCCTGGTGCAGGATTATGCAATACTCTTTTCCTGCACCAGCCAGAATCAGCAGGAGAGGGCTGCACTGTGGCAAGACCTGTCCGTCAGGACAAATGACATAGGCACGCATAATAGGACATATGAGCAGGTACGACATCACTGCAGTGATTTAATCAGACATGTCCATCAGCGTGCGTCGGATATCCACAGGCAACAGGTCGCCACAGGTGGTGGGGTGGCTACACATCCCCCACTCACCAGACTGGAGGGTCTACTCATGAGTGTTTTGGCTCCAGTCCGCCAGCAACAACAACAGCAGCAGACATGCATTATAATGGAGGCTGGAGCCACGCAGCAGCAAGACAGTGAACGTGCAGGTAACATGCCATATGTATAGTTGACTGTTGTGTACACTGGTAGTTAATGCATGTGTGAGGTGTGTCCTTGGTTTGTAGCTGTCACCATAGTATTTAATGTGCAAGTGTGATATCCTCAATATTAGCAGCTGACCTGTGAAAGGCGACTGTTGTACTACTGACCTGTATCTTACTCAGTAACAATGGCACAGTTGTGCCCACTGACATTAGTTTCTTCACGTCTGCAGGACCCTCTGGTATAACAGCAATGCAGCCTATCCATGCTGGTGAGTGTGTATTAACAATTCCTGTAATAGTGTTGATAGTAATAGTACTATTTGACTCACTTAGTAGTGCTCTTTGTCTGCATGTAGGTGTGTCTGTGCCTGTGTCTTGATATCATGCATACTGAGTACTGTAAAATTGTGTGAAACTCTGTGCATGTGTGCATGTGTGCACCTGTGCATGTGTGCATGTGTGCACCTGTGCATGTGTGCACCTGTGCATGTGTGCATGTGTGCACCTGTGCATGTGTGCATGTGTGCATGTGTGCACCTGTGCATGTGTGCACATGTGCATGTGTGCACCTGTGCATGTGTGCATGTGTGCACGTGTGCAGGTGTGCACGTGTGCACGTGTGCACGTGTGCATGTGTGCATGTGTGCACCTGTGCATGTGTGCACCTGTGCATGTGTGCATGTGTGCATCACTGGTAATGTGTAGACATTGTAAACTGTGTTTCCTGTTTCCCTCCCACAGGTTCTGTTGCTGCTCTGGTGTCATGTAGCAGGGAACCTGAATCAGGTGTTTTGGGTACTGATAATGATGACATCTGTGTAATGGCACAGGAAAGTATGCCAGGGTCCGCCATTGGTCAGCCGATTGACAGTACACAGCTGTCGACACCATCAATGCGCAGTTATCCCTGCCAATACACCCTTTGTCACCAATGTCCCTAGGTGATGGACAGCATACAGTGGGCATTGACCAGGGTCATGTGGTATCTGTGGCACATGCCTCCCCACACAGCAGCCATGGGCATGGCCCAGAGATGGTACCACACAGACAGATGTCCAGGGGTTCTCATGGGAGCATCCGTGGGCGTACTGCCCCTGTCAGACATGCCCACAGAGGTCTTACAACCTCAGCTATGTTTCAGGCTGTCATGCAGGCACAGTCACGTATGGAACGGTACACCAGACAGGGTCTGAGGGAGCTGACAGCATGTCGCACAGCCATGACTGACAGTATGCGTGACTTTGCGGCAGCCATCCATGATTTCACCGATGTCATAGACAGACGTTGTGGGGACATATTAGACCGGTTCCACAACTACATGTCATTGAGCCAGGGCGATGGTGGACGGTTGAGGCGTCGACGTGGCCGTTTGCCAGCAACAGCAGCAGCTGGCAGTTGTCGCTGATGACAGCAGTGCTGCGGCTGCCCCCATAGTGCCAGCAGCAGCCTCAGCAATGCTGGGTCTGTGCTGTCATCAGACCGCCCCAGGGGACCACGTGCACGTGGCTTTGGCCAGGCCCAACAGGGATCTGTGTCCAGTCAACGAACACCTGCTTCTGATGACAGTACCCAGTCTGGGTTGGTACTGGATACGGTCCGTAGCACCCCTGCAAGGCACAGGTACCGTGTCCATGGCCAGAGACACTGATCTGTATGACCTGGCAGGTACAGTCTGTGGCTGTCCTCAAACACCAGTATATGGCAGCCATGAGGTGGAACTGTGTGCATCCATACACACATGCGAATTGACAACACCTAGGGCTACCGCATACATACACACACTGCATCAACATTGCCCCACCTTCTACTGCTGTCCCTCACCAACACACATACACATACATGTCAATTGGTGGTATCGGTGGCTGACTCAGGCATACCAAGTTCACACCCTGTGCATATGATGAAACTGTGCCACCTCCTGCAATCTGTAACAACTGTGCAGGTACAGGTTAACATGTTGCTGATGCACAGGGTGACCACATAGATGTGTAGTAATAGTATCATGTTGTTAACAGTACTGTGTGCTGAATTAATTGTGGGTATATCACAGCATGCCTGATGCAGTAAGTGTGTGATTGTCATGTCCTGTTGTCTACACCCATGGTAAGTACCATAGTGTATCATCTGCACATGTTGGCATGCGGGTGGTAATGATGTCAACAGAAGGCTACATACATAGGTAGCACAGGGGATAAGGTAATGAATGTAGTAATACACAATGATGGACATGTAAATTGCAAGTGGCATGTTGCCCACACTGGACTCTGCAATGCAGATGTTTGAGGATGTTGATATGTGTGCAGTACTAC
Organism: Protopterus annectens; assembly: GCF_019279795.1. NCBI lineage: Eukaryota > Metazoa > Chordata > Ceratodontiformes > Protopteridae > Protopterus > Protopterus annectens. Next base: position 186,517,719 of record NC_056736.1, on the reverse strand, counting down.
ACGACTGGTACAGGACACACAGGAGCACCCTAGCACTGCATGCTCACATCTCATACCATGCTAGACAGCCCCAACACACATAACTAACTGTCACAGGAGGGAGAGTCCCCATATATGTCAGGGGTACTGTGGTGGCAGGCCAGGTAGCATACATCCTACTAAGTATGGAACCACTGAGTGAAGGCTCAGTGTCTGTTATTTGACATGTGTATTACTGCAGGTATGAGCACATGGGTTTCCATCCAGTTATTGTACATCCTGACAATACATGGTTTGTACACTTGTGTGCACTGAGACTGGACCCTAGCCATCTGACCCGTGTATTTCCATGTACATGTGCATAGTGCCTGTATATTTGTAGTGTTACCTACTGGAACTGGTACAGCTTGTTTGTTGTACAATGGACTACATGCAGCCCTGTTTACTGTAGCTTTGTTTGCATGCATGTTTGCTTGCAATTACCCTGAAATACTGATCACACCTGCAATGCATAGTTATAGAAATTCTGTGGACTCCTAGTGCCATCTGCATAGCTTACTATATGTATGTCCATGTCCCACTTGACAGGATGTCACTGTTTGTCCTGTTCACATGTACATTGCCTGTGACACAGTGCATATGACTTACCTGGCATGTGTCCACGTGAGCAGTCATATATGCTACTGCTAACTAATCACAGGCACTACACCTTCACATATTCATCTTCTGTTGAACTACCTGCTTCGCTAGGGACGGCCTGCACCTGTCACCCCTGGGCTTTCAGATATTGGCAAAGGCTCTTGCTACCCCATAGTGCCTATGTTAGGCAAGGCTCAAATGACAAACCCACCTTCATAGGTATCACAAGGGATAAGAAACTAAGAGTAATGCTACCCAACCCCAGAAGTCTAAACCTCCAGATGCATGCACCCAAAACACTCGGCATGGAGAACATCGATATCTGTGCAGTAACAGATGCCTGGTTCAGGGCTACTGAGAGCACACCAGCACTACCAGGTTTAACCTGGTTGATTTCTTTGAAACAGTCACCAAGGCCATTGACGAGGGGAAGGTGGTTCACACAGCCTACCTGGACCTTGCAAAAGCCTTCACAACAATACCCCACTTGGGCATTCTAGAGAAGCTCACCAGCTTAAATATAAGCCACTATGTCACTAGATGGATTGCACAGTGGCTCAAGGACAGAACCTACATGGTTAGAATTGCTGGAGCCATGCCAGACTCCAAACCAGTTACAAGTTGTGTCCCACAAGGCTCAGTCCTGGGACCTCTCTTGTTTGGTATATATTTATTGGAGGTACAGGCCAACACGAACGGACTGTGGCTGACCAAATATGCAGATGACTGCGAACTGGCCACCATAATCGACTCTCCAGCTGACACAAGCATCTTCTAAAGGGGCATCATAGAAACAGACAACTTGTGCCAGAGCCATGGCCTTCAGCTGAACAGTGTTTAGAAAGGGGAATGTGCATCCTGTAGTCTGTTCACCTAGTTGCCAAAAGGGACATTGTCCTCACACACACTAACCCCCCTCAGCCAAAAACAAACACTTGCCAATTGCAGGATGCAAACCCCTATCTGACTACGTTATGACACTCAAGACGGACACATTAGCAGAGTGTGCTATTCGCATTACTGGAAGGTTTCCCTTCTCTTGCTGTGCTTATAGGGCGCTGACATCATCAGTGCTTAGAAAGGGAAATGTGCATCCTGTAGTCTGTTCTCCTTGTTGCCAAAAGCGACATTTCGCTCACACGCTAACCCCCCTTAGACAAACACACACACTTGTCATTTGCAGGATTCAAACCCCTATCTAACTATAGTATGACACTTGAGATGGATGCATTAGCAGAGCGCGCTGTTCACATTATTGGGAGGTTTTCCTTCTCTTGCTGTACTTATAGGGTGCTGACATCATCAGTGTTTAGAAAGGGAAATGTGCATCCTGTAGTCTGTTCACCTAGTTGCCAAAAGGGACATTGTCCTCACACACACTAACTCCCCTCAGCCAAAGCACACACTTGTCATTTGCCGGATTTAAACCCCTATTTGTCTATATTATGACACTCGAGACAGACACATTAGCAGAGTGTGCTATTTGCATTACTGGGAGGTTTTCCTTCTCTTGCTGTCCTTATAGGGTACTGACATCATCAATGTTTAGAAAGGGCAATGTGCACCCTGTAGTCTGTTCACCTAGTTGCCAAAAGGGACATTGTCCTCACACACACTAACCCCCCTCAGCCAAAAACACACACTTGCCATTTTCAGGATTCAAATCCCTATCTTACTATGTTATGCCACTCGAGACAGACACAGTAGCAGAGTGTGCTATTCGCATTACTGGGAGGTTTCTTTTCTCTTGCTGTACTTATAGGGTGCTGACATCATCAGTGTTTAGAAAGGGGAATGTGCATCCTGTAGTCTATTCTCCTAGTTGCCAAAAGGGACATTTCCCTCAAACACACTACCCCCTCTCAGACAAACACACACACTTGCCATTTGCAGGATTCAAACCCCTACTTAACTATGTTATGACACTTGAGACGGACACATTAGCAGATTGCACTATTCGCATTATTGGGAGGTTTCCCTTCTCCTGCTATAGTTATAGAGTGCTGACATCATCAGTGTTTAGAAAGGGGAATGTGCATCCTGTAGTCTGTTCTCCTAGTTGCCAAAAGGGACATTTCTCTCCCACAGACTTACACACACACCTATCCCACCCACACACGCACTGAGCATTTGCAGGATTCAAACCCCTACCTAACTATGGTTAGGACATTTGAGACAGTTGCATTAGCAGAGGGCGTTATTTGCATTACTGGGAGGTTTTTCTTCTCCTTCTGTACTTATAGAGTGCTGACATCATCGGTGTTTAGAAAGGGGAATGTGCATCCTCTAGTGTGTTTTCCCAGTTGCCGAAAGGAACATTTCTCTCCCACAGACTTACACACACACCAACCCCACTCACACACACACTGAGCATTTGCAGGATTCAAACCCCTACCTAACTATGCTATGACACTTGTGATAGACGCATTAGTGGAGCGCACTATTCACATTAATGGGAAGTGTCTTTTCTCCTGCTGTACTTATAGGGTGCTGACATCATCGGTGTTTAGAAAGGGGACTGTGCATCCTGTGGGGAGGCAGACACCAAGCACACTCTGGCTAAGCTGTCATTCCCTAGGGCAAACAGCCAAGTGTTGACCTCTACACCCATATGTTTAATTGTCAAATGCACAATATTTGTTGCTGGTAGACTGTTTGCACATCTTTATTGCCATAGCATTCCCTGTTTGTATGAACAACTTGTGCATCTGTGGAAGAAGTTTGCATATGGGAGGGATCCACTATATCACGTATGTCTCTGTTGTCATTTAACTATGTGCACTGGGCAGACTGCTGTAATGTGGTTGGTTCCTGGAATAACACATAAAAATACCAGATATGTCTGTCCAACTGCTAAACTGAGATTTGGCCTAAGTGTGTGAGCATGCCCAGTTCAGCCTTCCCATGGCATGTTGTCTGACATATGTCTCATTTGTCAAAGTGTGTGAGCATGCCCAGTGTGAGCATTCCATATGTTGGACTCTGCAGCCCACCACATTTGTGGATGAGTGTGAACTACAACAAATATCACCCGTTTATGGTTGTGTGTTGTGTGTCATGTTGTGTAGTTACTGTACAACTGCTTTGTGTGTGAACACAACAGGATTATACTGTGCCTGCAGTGTTTGCATGGGATACTTTGCATACAGTTGTCAACATCCTTTCACACTGACCTAACACTGTAGTACTGTATAGTGTACTGGTAGTACTTTGACTGTGGTGGACAGTATCCTGGGCTTTAGTGCTATCACTGCTTTACATTTCGATAGTGGGCACAACAGCCTGGTTAGGGGCCAGTTGTGTACATCTGACCATGCTGCATTCTGTTCAGATATGAACTACTTAAACCAGGCTTGTCCAACATTGGTGGTGTATTCCACAACATAGGTGTACATTTGCATACACTAGCGATGTGCCCTAGTCCATGTCTAATGCTAGTTGGAGAGTGTGTTTGTCCTTCAACATACATTGTAAGTGGAGTTTGCCATGACATATGTCATGGTTGGTATACTGTGCCTCTGTCTACCTGTGACATGACAGTGATACCCAGGATAAAGCTACCATCTCCCATCCACTCATCAAGATTCCTATTGAGGAAGATTGATAAGTGACTCTATGGGTAGCCTGTACTGGGGTTCACTCATGGATGGGGGTGGCTTCTGTGTTATGGATCATGCAGTACAGCTTGTCCTATGTAAGTCAGTGCTGGGGTTCACGTCTCTCATGTGCATAGCTCACTGCCATTCAGATTGTACAAGGTGCAGTATGTTTATTGATACCAGCAACACAGGCAACACATGGCATCTGTGCAAGCTCTTTGATACTCCTGGTGAGGTACTGTTGGGGACTTTACGGTTGATGGAGGTGTCTGCTGAGATACATCCCACAGGGGCTATTGTAGTCAATTGTACCACTAATGAAGGATGACTGCAGAGCCACAATGACCTCCCCTTATCTAGATCTGACAACCTTCATGATTAGGTAGGTATATGGTATGTTTCTGTAAACACTACAGCACATGTTTGTCCAATGCAGGATATCTATCACCTTGTGTCCCCAGGTCTCTCATTACATGTTAACTACATAATGGGTTAACACCTATGTGGTAATTGGTGGGCACTTACTGTATATCCACAGGGATTGACTATACACGTTTCTGCAATTAGCTTGCTGACATGGCTATGGCACCAGTTGTCTGTTTCTATGTGGCCCTTTTGTGGGATGCTTGTGTCAGCTGGTGGATCATATGTGGTGAGCAGTTTGTAGTCCTCTGCAAACATGTTCGGACACAGTCCTTCCATGTTTGCCTGTACCTATGGGACATATATACCAGACGAGGGAGATCCCAGGATGGCAGTTATATCTGGTTTGTAGTCTGACATGGCTGCAGCATGTCTGACCATGTCTGTTCTGTCCTTGGTCTGGTTTGCAACCCCTCTACTGACATAGGGGCTTATATTTAAGCTGGTGAGCTTATCTATAATGAACACGTAGGGTATTGTATAGAAGCCTTTGCAAGGTCCAGCTACGCTGTGTGAACCACATTGCCCTCATCAATGACCTTAATGACTGTTTCAATTGAGTCAAACATGTTTAGGGGCAGGATCTGCACTTAAGAAAGCCACACTGGGTAGGGTAAGGTGTCAGTAGGCCCCCAATATCTTTATGTCTGTGGTACATGCTGATCCTTTCCATAGCTGTGCAGACCAAGCTTCTCAGGATTCTGGGGTAGTAGTTTTCAGTATCCATTCAGGCAACACCTTTGTTGAGAAGGACCACTGTTGTTGTACACTGCTCTTTGGGTGCATATTCTGTGGTAAGGCTGACATTGAGCAGTAGTGTGGTTTGGCATTCCATTCATCTTGGAGTCCATGTTGCACTAAGCCCAGGACACCATCTCATACCATTTCTGCTGTGTGTTTTGCTTCGTAGATGTTGGCTGTTACCTCAGCATCTGCAATGTCAGGGGGCCAGCAGTCTGCTGGGATAGATATTCTGCATTCTGGGGAGGGGGTTTGCACTGCACCTGTCAGGATGTATGTTGGCAATATGTGTGTGTGTTTGTGATATTTGTGTGATTCAGAGCATATCTGTGAATTCCCAACATGGTTCCTACCATCAGTTGTGAAAGCCTTGGGATTATCCTTAGTGTCCTGTACAATTTGTATCGTCATAGGTTCATAGGTTCATACTAGGCTATCCACCCTAGGGCATTTGTTAGCCTAGCCAGAGTGTGTGTGGCTTTTGCCACCCCTTGCTATGTGAATATTATGGCCATTTATGATTTGCTTTGCTGTGCCTCTGTCTGGACATGACACAGTGAAGACCCCACAGTGTAACTCTACAATCATCCATCCACTTGGCAAGATTCCTGTTGAAGAGTGTCAGTGAGGGGCTCTGCCTAACATGGAGTGGGATTCTGGTCCACGGTGTGGGGAGCCTCTGGATTATGTATCTATCCCACCAGCACATCCTATTTCATTATTTGTTGAGGTTGACATCTCTCACTCTCACAGCTCCGATGGATTTGAGTTTTCTGGGGTGGAGCATGTCCATTACTCCTGTGTTGGGCATGGCCTTCTACAACAGGCATGCAATGCATCTGTGTAGGCAGTATGTGACTGCATTCAGCTGGGGTGTCTACTGCCAGGCAGCATATGACATATATTTGAGACCCTTTATCCTCTTGGTGAGGTACCTTTGAGGTCTTTCTAACTGCTGCAGGTGTCAGGTAAGGTACATCCCATATAAGGCATTGTACTAGATTATGGATGTGATTAGAGAACAGTATAGGGGCACAATGACCTCTGTTGACGTAGATGTGAATCATTTCCTGATACGGTGTCAAATGTAGACAGTCTTCCTAGCCACATTGGCAATGTGGGTGTCACATAACAGGTTACTGTCCACTTGTGTCCCTAGGTCCCTGGTTACTCCTTCCATACTTAATGGTTTACCACCTATGTGGTAATTTGTGGTACCTTGTTTGGTATTTGGTGGGACATTCATACTGTCCAGTGTCTTCAGGACAGCTGGGTGGGGTTCCTGTGTGTGAGAGTGTGGTCTGTAGCATGCTACAGACTGTACAGCATTCTTGCCTACAGTTAGTTGCACATGGGTGGACTCCAATGCCTTGTGCATTGTCAATTATCTGGACGTATGGGTGTCTGTGCTGAATATGGATACTCACCCTCCTTTTATGTTTTGTTCCAGGTTTTGGGGCCATGACACTTGATACGTGGTATAACCTGGTAGTGCTGGTGCGCTGTCAGGAGGCTTGCAGCAGGTTTCTGTCACTGCACACACATAGATGTTCTCCATACTGGGGATGGCCTTGGGAGCATGCATATTGGGGTTTACACATCTGGCATTGGTCAGCATTACCCTTATGTTTCTTTCCACTTATGTTTTCTAGGGTGGTGGGTCAGTCTTTTCAGCCTTGCCTACAAAAGGATCTATGGAGGTGGCAAAGGCCTTATCCAATATTCAGACGCCCAGGGGTAACAGGTGCAAGCCATCCCAAGAACAGCTGCATGGCTTGTCAAGCATGACATCCCAAGCAGACAGACATTGGATCCCCTTGGAATGACACCAGTAAGTGTGCCACTTGTTATGACTGATCATTCTGTGTTTGTACTGTGGCATTATTCTTGGTAAGGGTAGGATGCTGCAAATGGTGAGTGTCATAACGGCCTGGACTACATAATCAGAGAGCTCATCTATGTCTCTTTTCATAGTCTAGGGAGGTACATCGCAGGTCATTCACACCAGCATGGACTATGACTGCATCATATTTCTACTTGCTTTGGAGTGACCTGCATACTTCTGTTATGTGGTGTATTGTGGCAGCCTACAGGCAGCTTACTGTACCCTTTCTCTTGTTCAGTCTGGTGTGAGGGACAGCAGTGTGTCTGACTATGGAGTCACCTATTACAACTGTATCAGGCATGTTGCTTCTCCTTCTGGCCTGTGACTGTTTGGCACACCAGCTTTGTGTACTATGTGGTGCATGTGCTATGTTTGGAGGTTGTTTGATTGGGTGTCTGCTTTAGAGGCCTCTGTTGGTGTGCTGTGTTTGTAATTTGTGCCTCCGAGAATGTTTTTCTGTGTTTATGTGTTTGGTTTGCAGTTGTGATAGGTCTATGTGGGACTGTGTTTGTGGTGTGTGTGGTTACCTTCTCCTCCTGACTAGTTTTGGGAGTACTGAGTTGAGGGAGCTCAGCCTCCACTTTGGATAGATGGTTGCATCTCTCACATATATTTTTATTTCTTGGGTGGAGTTGGGAGTTGTCTGTGCACTTGGGGCAGGTGTAACATTGCCTCAGGATTCACAGATTCAACTTGTTGTGGCTGGCCTTAGTGGATTGTATGTGTGGACAGATTTTATTGCCATACTACTGATCAGTGATTACTTCATTGTTTATGTTTGCTCTATCATGTAGTAGCTTCCTCATTCTCTTGCATGGTTTGGTTATGGCTGGTGTCCACCATGTCAGATTCCTGTGTATGGCATTGTGTCTTGTTTTAATTTAGGATTGCATAATCCAAGCATTCCTGGCAGTGTTCATGGAATGGCTGTATTACAGGTTCTGAGGTGTGGCCCATATTTTGCACCTGAACAGGACCTTTAATGGATTCCACATCAGTTTGGAGGAGTGAAAATATTGCTTAACACATGTTTTCCACTGTGGTTTTCTGGCCAGGGACTGTGGTCAGGATTTGTATATCCAGTGTGATTACTCTATGGTCTGGTTTTACCAGTGAGCAATACACTTCTCATCTTGCCATCCAGTACCCATGTTGCTGATTATCACATCCAGTATGCTTACCCCTCTTGTGGGAGTGGTACGTTGTTCCTGGGCCTTTTGGTTTATGGATTCTATGAACGTTTGTCCTACACTGTTGGAGCTAGTATAATGCTCCCAGTCTATGTCTGGGTATTTTCAGTCACCCAATATAATGTGGTTTGGAGGACTTGATATATTCATGTATTCCAGCATAGGCCATGTGCAGTTCCTGGTGTTGGGACAGTAGTCTGTAGCAGGCTATAAACTGGGAGGCAGTTTTAGCCACTGTTACTTGACCATGGCTAGTCCATGCTGCTTTTTGTTGTGGTACCAACATGGGGGTGTGGTTATCCTTGACAATTCTTGCTAGTCACCCTCCTTTTGTAGCTTGTTACATGTTTTGAGGCTGTACAGCACAGTATGAGGTGTAACCTGGTAGTGTTAGGGTGCTGTTGTGAGCCTTGGCTCAGTTTTCTGTTACAGCGCAGATATCACCATTCTCCATACTGGGTGAGTTTAGACTGCATGCATCTTGCTGTTTCGACTTATCCCTTATCTTATTCTTATCCCTTCTGATACCTATGGAGATAGGTTTGTGTTTTGAGCCTTACCTATTCAGGGCACACTGTGGGTAACAACAGCCTTTGCCAGTATCCATATGGCCTGCACTGATAGGTGCACACCAGTCCTAGCAGGTGGTGCATCATGTCATGCTCAGCATGTCATCCCAGACTGGCACACATTGGATCCCCTTTGACTAACTGCGATACTTCCGTCAATTATTGCACTTGATCATCTCATTGTCATGTTGCGCCATGATGCTTGGTGAGGGTAGGATGTTAGTCAGGGTCCTCAGGTGTGCATATAGTACATGGTGTTACATTACTTAACACATAGCATTCATGCCTCAGGTGGTGCTGCAGGGCTGCCTCTGTCGGATGCACATATTACACTTCCCTGTACATGTTTGAGAGCAGGTTGTGTCATGTTAGGCATCCCTGCTACTATATGCGTGAGTCAGAGAGGTGTATCATTTCCAGGGTTCCTACTGAGCCAGTGTATGTGCTATGCGTTGCCTCTTTGCCAAAGCCAGGGCATACTGGGCACGCCTCCTTCTGCCTACTGGGGCAGGCTCAGGTTGTTCCTCCTCTGAGTCACGCTCTGCCTGTGATGGCCTTGGCAATGGTGGGGGGCTGTTTGGCCCGGCCCTATGCTGGTCCTGCTGCAGCTGTTTTCGCAAGATCATATTATGTAGCATAGCACATACCATGACAATTTGGGTACATGTAGTTGGTGTGTACTGCAAGGCTCCAGCAGATGTGTCCAGACACCGGAACCGTGACTTGAGCAGCCCAAACACACGCTCTATTACATTACGTGTTTGTGCGTGTGCCTCATTATGACGTTCCTGTTCAGGTGTGTGTGCATTTCTGATGGGTGTCATCAGCCACGGCTCCAGTGCATAACCTGCATCCCCCACTTGGTGTCCATGCGGGATGTCCCCATTGGCAAATGTCTGGTACAGCTGCGTCAAATGCCAGATGTGGGAATCATGGTAGCTCCCAGGACAGCCAGCACACACATTCATTATTATGCCCTGGGCATCACACACAACCTGGCAGTTGATGGAGGGGAAGCCCTTGCGGCTGATGTATGCCCTACCCCGCTCACCGGCTGGTGCTTTGATGCATATGTGCGTGCAGTCTATTGCACCCACTACCTCAGGGTTTTCCGCTATTTGCTGGAAGAGACGCATATTGCTGGCCAATACCTCACGGGCATTGGGGAAATATACATGATCACCGACATGTGCTGACATGGCATCCAGGAACTGGTGCAGTACCCTGGAGACTGATGCCTGTGATATCCCCATCATATCACCAGTTGGTCTCTGGAAGGTACCTGTTGCTAGTATTCTTAGGCCAACACATACCTTGGTTTCCACTGGGATGGGTTCCCCTCTGTTGGTTCTGTGTGTGAGGCGTGGCCTGCACAGCTCCACTATTTTCTGCAGGAGGTCTCTGTCCACTCTATAGCGCTCTACTATCTCCAGCTCATGTAACCCATGGTAGGTGACCCTGGGCCTGTACACTCTTCTCTGTCTTCTCACTGTGGGTTGTCTGGTACCATCTGCATTGTCACCACCCTCAGCAAGTCACCTATGTCTCATTATGACAGCTATGGCAGCCCCTAACATTTCTGCTCTGAGTTCAGCTTTTTCAGTTTTCACTTCTGATAACTTAACTCCTGTCTTGCAGTGTCTCTTGAGAGAAACATCCTGCACTGCTGTTTGCAGAGTTTTAAGTGCTGGGCTGGGCTACTATTCTGCCTGTGTAATTGCCTGCATCTAATTGTTTTCACCTGCTAGCTCCAGCAGTATTCCCTGCTAGCTTCCTACTACATCTGTTGCTTCTGTTTTCCTTTCTGTTTCCTCAGGGTGGAGCCGTGTGTAAACCAGCAGAAACACGCTCAGAGTGGTTACACGAGCGCACACATACTTACACGTTTCAAAATCGGCTTATTCGGATTAAAACGCATGCACGCCCGCGCAAACAGTGTTAAACATCTCCCAACACGCTCCCACATGCTCAGTCTGTCTTACATGTGCGCACACTGCCTTACTCGCGCTTCGTGGCGTGCACACGTGCGCATACACATCCAGTAAGAAACTTTGGTGTAGGCAACAGTGTACACCTTCCATTTCTTGACTTTCTCATGCTTAGTTAGTGGCACACCTCTTTCCATGATATCTGTCTGACATCTGTCATGTAACTCTGACCTCCAATTAACTGCATTTCTTTCTACCATTCCCCCCTGTGATGTCACCTATCTCCTACTATGTTCCTCCCCCTTTTGTAACTCTTACACTACTCAGACTGTGCTCATTTGCTATGTGACAGTGGAATTCAGTATCCTTACACTCATTTGCATCATATTGCCTACTAATGCTTAGTTACATGTCTTAGACTTGGCTTCCCCTTAGCAACCACTACACGGTGGCCATGTTGGTTTTGGTCTGCTGGTCCCTGCATTGACATTCCATGTATTCCATAAAACCTACATTTGTAGGTTTAAAACCTTCGTTTTTATGTTTTATACAGCGCAGACCATTTGCGCGGGGCTGCGCTGGGTTTAAACATTGGCAATCACCGAAAAAAATAATTATATTTTTAATATATTTGCATCAGGTTACTTTGCCAATGGCCACATATTTGGCCATTGGCATGCTGCCTGACACATATGCACCCTTTATTTGGAGCTGACATGGCTCCATTGCAGTTTTTGCAGAAACGTACTCAGTTGTCAACTGAGTACATTTCTGCAGCTAAAACGGCTCTTACACGGGCTGTTCTGGGCTTCCTGGATCGCTAATCATCCTCATTTGCATGCTATTCGGCTGCAAGTGAGGTGATTAGCTTATCCACGCCCACTCCGTGTAAGAGCCATTTTAGCTTGTCTCTTACACGGACTTTGGGCTGTTCCTGGATCGCGAAGGCTGCATGGAGTCTTACACTACTCTTAGACTCCGTGCAAGCCTTCGTGAATCCGGCCCTATATAATTCCATACTTAAACAATCTAACACTACAGCTTTACAATGCTTGCCTTTTTAAAAGCTTCTTTAACTTTTATTAGTGTAATACTCTTATTCAGCAGAGATACTTGTCGGTCATTAAGTTTATTAGTAACCTTTTTCTTCAAATAATTTTAAAATTTATAATCATCAGGGTTATTTTATTGTTATTAACATCCTTGTGGAATTAAAAAAAACATCAAGCATTTCCTCTATGTCTATTGGATATTACTGATTTGTGCCTTTTTCTTAACATCTTACTTCTATTAGCTAATCTGTGTAGATTTTTTGAAGTCACATAATTGTGCAGATTTGTTTTTTACTGAAACTACCTCCACTTTATTCATTAAAACTGATTGATATTTTGTGACTATTTTTAATGACATCAGTTTTATCTAATTTCTTTGTTGCTCAAACCCCACTTTGTGTTTTTCATCTTGCATTTCTAACAAATCTTTATTCCACTCTTTCATTTTATTACTTGCCGATTTTCTCACTCTATCTTTAATATGCATTTTAAGGAGTTCCATAGTGTGACTTTACTAACCTGACCATTATCATTCAAAGATAAAAAAAAAAATCTTAATTTGTTCCTTAAGGTAACTGTTAAACACTTTTAATTTCATCATATATACAGGGATTCTATAAATATTCTGAAATTTCTTTACATCCATTATTATATTAATACTTAGTGCATTATGATCAGATAAAAGACAAGGAATAGTTTTAAAATAATTCACTTTATTAAGTAAACCTATAGAAACATAAATCCTGTCAGTGCTTCTTTGCTTCCCATGTGCATAAGAATAATGAGTAGAAAACAATGAATTATCTTCTGCTTTTACTAGTAGATCTACTAAATTATTATCACTAGTCAATCTAGTGTTTTAGCTGATGCCAGTATTTCAGCTTTCTTCTGTTTACTTGTATCTTCTATACTAGATATGCAGTTAAAATCCCTTGCTAAAATTAAACTACCCCTCTAGTGACTCTGTAGTAAGTCTAAGTGATCTTTAGCCATTCTTGCACCTATTGTATGGATCCAGTAAAAATTAGCTAATGTATAGAGTTTGCCATTATATTTATTACAAATGTATACATTCCTTTGGGATCATTAATGGATTCCATGACCTTAGACATTACAGTTCATTTTTGCCAAAGTAAAGCAGTTCCTTTCCTCTTTTTTGTTAAAATAAGAGGATGATAACATTTTATAACGTAAGTTATTTAAATATTGTAAATCGTTATCGATCAAGTGAGTCTTTTTCAATAATATATCTTGTTTATTTAATATTAGATAGCTCATTAATGAGTTCTTTTTATTGCCATTATTTAATCCATTTCCATTGATAGATTAAAACTATCCATGCTATGTATTTAGAAATATTTCTTTTAAAACCTACTGACACATTTATCAACCATATTAATTTAATTATATACAATACTTTAGTGCATTCCTGCAACACTATCATAAAATTCTACATTTTTTGAATTGTTTGTTTCTACATACTAAAGTATTAAAACTCATAAATATCAAAAACAAAGGCCATCTTTATGCATTGCCATTACCACTGCCTTCTTCCAGGCTGCTGATACTTCTCTTCCTCTTAAAATACTGTTATACAAAACCTTCCAGATCTTTATCCGTTTTTTTCACTCCTAAGTTCTAAACTTCCACAGGAATATCATCTATTCCTGGGGACTTTCCCGTAGATGGGTTATACATAGCCATTTTTATCTCATCCTTTGCATCTGGAGCATTTCTCCCCGGGCCTCCGCTGAAAACAGGCTCTGTGGAATCTAGTCGGACATTCCCAGTCAACAAATGTTAAATAAATAAATAAATAAAAAATAAATATCCTAACTGTTAGTAATTAAGCCTCATCTACCTCTAACTTTGGCATATTTATTTTTTCTATAAACATTTCTATTTGTACCTTTTTTTGATTTCTATATTTCTCTGCTTTATACAGATTTTCATAAAATTTCCGAAATATTTCTAATACTTCTGCAGGATATTTTCTTATTTTCCTTATTATAGGCTCCCTAAGAATGGTGACTGCCCTTTCCACTTTTTGATGCCTGAGTTGTGCTAGAAGATTTTGTCCTCTAGAATTATTATCAAAAAACAGTTGCTTAACAGCAATCTTTCTAAAGTCATGCATATTATTGAGGTAATCCGTATTTTCTGTTCAGCATTCTGCAGTTGCTCCTTTTCTTGTTCTGAGAGATTTCCCCCTATTTTGCAATACTTTAACATTTGTCAATCCCTCTAAATAATTCTTGTTGCTCTTTAGCCCTATCTCTCTTTCATTTATTTCTAACTAGTTTTAAATGCCACTTTGATTTTATCCAACTCTTTAGCTATGTTTTCAGAAAATAATTCTATCTTCTGAAGTAGCTCCTGAATTAATTAACGAACCCGTTCCTTAAATGCCTCCCTTTTCAACTAGTACATGGGGAAGTGTGAGTGTCTTATTTTCATTTCATTCTCTTGCATTTTTATTTTAGTTATTAATACTAATCCATGATTATAAAGTGTTTATGTCTATAATGGCTAAAAGAATGGCAACAATGATACCAAAATTGATAGATATGGATCAGTGTGGTTTTGTGGAGGAAAGGCAAACATTTGACAATATTAAAAGAACACTGATGATCCAGAGGGAAGCAGAATGTAAGAAAGTACCACTTTTAATGGTGGGTCTTGATGCAGAGAAACCATTTGACAGAGTAGACTGGGACCTCATGAGCAGGCAATGGAAGCATTTACTTTCCCTGATACAATCATAAGGTTGATTAGAAGAATATATGAGGGATTGGAGGCATGGATTAAAGTGAGTGGGGTCCTCTCAGATAATTTCTTCTTGAGTAGAGGAACCAGGCATGGTTGTCCACACTTCCCTTTGTTGTTTGCATTATATTTACAACCATTGGCAAAGGAAAAAAGGATTCAGACATTCAAGGATATAATTGGTATGGTAATCAGGAAAAGCTGGCTCTATTTGCAGATGCTATTATTTTATACAAGACAAAGCAAGAAAGGAACATTACAGTGCTGTGGAAAATTTTAAGACAGTTTCAAGTCTTCTCAGGATACAAAATTCATAAGCTAAAACAAAGGCAATAGTGGTAAATTATGTACCTACACACAAATTGTTCAAACAATATTCATATTTATGGGGGCATGATAAAATGGAATATTTAGGAGTATGGATTAGAAATGACTCTGTGGTGGCAGCTAAGGATATGTGAGAAGAGACTAAACAGAAGATAATAGAAACATTGAGAAAGTAGAAGTTTTGTTGTATGGATATGGATACTAAGATACAAGCCATTAAAATGTTTTAGTCCCTTTAGTCTTATACACAGGTCAGGCAAACTTTTATGGGATAGCAATTAAAAAAAACTTGAAGGATTTTATCTGGTAAGGAAGACAGCATGTGTCAAGTGGGATAAGTTGATTCTACCAACAGAACAAGGTGGACTAGGATTACCAAATTTGAAGGGGTATTTTAGAGCAACACAGTTAAGTATGTTATACATAGCATAAGCAGAAAACTATAATTCAAAGTAGAAAGGAATTATGCTGACACATGGAGGAAGCTCAAGAAATAATGAGAGGTAGGGATTTTGGATGCAGACTCTTAAGGAGAATGACCGAAATCATTCAGAATATTATATATATGAAATAGCAGGGATTATTCTAACAACAAATCCAGCATGAGAATGGAGAAAAGAGATTTTGCCGATAGGGTTGACTGTGGTCAAGGATGTAGATAATATACAAGAGGGGGCTGGAATTTATTGGAGAAAACTGGCAAAGGAACCAAAGTATTGGGAACAAATAACTAGAAAGGGAAAGGCAATAGAATGGGAAGAGGCCAAGAATTTATTTGTACTGCAGGTTAGAGATTGCCTTCCCTATCAAGGATTGATATCAGAGCATAGGCAATGAGAAAGAAATAGAGGGCTCCTAAATGAAAAACTAGCAACTGGTAAAGTTTTTAATAGAATCTAGAATAGAAGCTGCCATTAAAAAAGGAATACTTAGTAAAGCATATAAAACATTGCATGGTAGCTATAACAATCAATCAGAGGAGCTTAGAAAGGATTGGGAAGAGATAGGATAAGCAATTCACAAAGAGACAATAGGGGGATATAAGTATATCTTGCAAATAGGCAACAAAGTCTAGAATATTTAGGATCTTTCTTTGGAAGTGTTTTCATAGGTATTTTTATAAACCAAGCAGACTCCAAAATTTTTTTTCCTTAGGTGGATAGCAAATGTTGGAGGTATGACAGGCATAAAAGAGGTAGCTGGGAACATATTTTTTGGAAGTGTGATAACCTGGCAGATTTTTGGGATTCTTTGCAGACCACTCTGTTGAAGATGCTGGGTGAACAGATTGAGTTGACTGGGGAGATGATTTTTTGAGCTATGCTACAGAATCAGAATTGCCTAGACATAGTAAAGCCTTTTTGAGTCTAATTATGGTGGTTGCCAAAAATGCAATTACTAGAAAATGGAAATCAGAGTCTAGACCAACTTTACTAGAAGTAGTGACTATAGTAACAGAGATAAAACAACTGGAATTGGGATGTTTAGAAAAGGGAAGGAGCAAACTACATAGGAAAAAAATGGGAATTGTAGGAGCAATATATGCAGAGCAGGAACAAGGTTTAAGAGGCATGATTTGAATGAGCTATATAATGCTTAACTGACAATGACTGGATGGCTAATATGTGATGTGTAATGTTTACAACTACAGTTGTTTCAATTGTGTCTATGATGTAAACTGTTTGTAACAAAAGTGATATCATTTTGTATGTTTTTCATTTATATAAATGTAAGACTGCCTTTGTCATATGTGTACATTTAATAAAGTTGTTTGGGAAAGAAAAAAAAATAAAGGCAAGTCTACAACTACAGCTGTATATATAGCCAATAAAACACAACCTACCATGGATACCATTGTTCCTAGTCTGTATGAATAGACACATTTCTATACTATCGCTGTACCTACCAACACCTAAAAAGTTCTCAAAAACCTATCCAAATGCTACCATGACTTAGAAATAATTAATAAAATACTATATAGAGGTCAAAAATAATAAGACACTACTATCTTAGCAATATATATTGCCATTCAAAACTATTCCCCATTACTGCATAAAAAATTAATAATCTTCTTCTATTAATCACAAATATTAAATAATTCAACAGATAGTATATAATATACCTGTTTAGGTAATAGTAGTATAACTTACCCATTAAATATTCCTAAATATTCTTGTATTATTTACTCATTCAACATTATTATAACTAGAGCGCTAAATGAATAAATACAACAGAGTGGGACCTGAAAAGATAAAGACATCTGTAAACTGGCAGGTGACAGGTAATGTTATCATACTAAATTATAATACAAAAGGGAAAGCAATGCAATATATATCATGCTTAAAGATGCACATATATTTTGCAGATATCACAAAAGCTGTGAATTAATTTTTAAAGTACAAGTGCCCATGTCACAAAATTGTGCAACACTCTTAATGCAACAGATTTTAAAATATTTAAACATCCCTTAGCTTATTAAATTACTTAAAAAAATATGTACTTTTCTGAGGTTGTCATTTCTACAGAGTCAAAAATATATGCAATCTATATTGTATTCAAAAGTTACAATGTGTTAAATTTAAATCCTATTCTCCCTTCCCACATTAAAACATATTGGAAAATGTACTTTACTTTCTATCAAAATGGATACACTGTTTCAACAGTAAAACACTTAAATTTCAGCTTTGATTTATGAAAAGAGTAATCTCAGGTAATCTTAGTGAATCTAATGCTATACAACATGGAAAAAGCTTCAAAGTTCACATGACTAAGCTTCAAATTTCAGCTTGCAGATTATTTTCACATATTTTATATGATTTTCTATGTAAATTATATGAAGTCTTGTACATTCACATTTCTGCCATATGGAGGTATACATAATGGGCATCATTCTTAAAAGCAGTTTGTTATTGAAATATATTTTTCTATCTTATTTTCCCACTAGTATTCTACCTTATTCCATATATTTTGTATTTTTTTAAATCTCCCATCAAAGAGCTATTTAATCATCAGCTCTCTAGTAAAGATTATAGTATGTGTACATATTCCTTGACTCACTGATACTCCTCTTTTATTACTTTACATAGTAGATATTGCAATTGTTGTGCATATGCATATTATTGATAATGTGCTTACCCTTATTCATTCTAGTATTACAATACAATGTGACTTTTTACATATATAAAAGAGTGGGATAAAGAGATGCAAACTACATGAAGACTAATAAAACACTGAATTAGAGCAACAAAAGATGAAATTTGATAATACTGAAAGTATTAAGAAGATAATGAAGAAATATCAAAGTATTTTGACTCAAAAGTTAAATAGCATTAGACAAATTAAAGTCACAAAAGTTTGCAATGATCCTAGAAATATCCACAGATTGGCAAAGAGGACTAAAATAGTAAGAAAAAGGCTAAAATATACTGTGTTAAACATCTACAACCAAAAACTAACTTCAGATATAAAAGAAATGTTGCATATTTTCAAAAAAATACATTGAAGACCTATCTAGTGTTAAGGATGTCAGTTTGGATGAATGAAAATAGCTAACTATTTAATGAAAAAAATACTAGTAAGTTTAACTAATAACAAGTATCATTATTAAATAAAACAATATCTATGTCAGAAATTAAAGATGCTTTGAAGAAATGTAAAAATTTTAAGGCTTGGTATTAGATGGTTTAAGTGTGGAATTATATAATCTTCTTTTTTAATAATAATAATAGAATTGCTTAGTGAAATTTTTGTGATAATCAAAATTATACAATAATTCCTCAGCCATGGACATTTTATTTAATATCTTCTATTCTTAACCAAAGAAAGAAAAACCTATCTCTCTTTTCTATGTAGATTATAAAATATCTTCCTCTCTTTTTCCAATGAGATTCAGAAATACTGTAGAAAATTTGATTTCTAAAGACCACACAGGGTTCATTGTTAATAGATTATAGGTTTATAGGTTCATAGGTGTGTACTAGGCTAAAGGCCCTGGGGCCTTTACAAGCCTAGCCATAGAATTAACCTGGCATCATGTGACATGACCTTAGTTCACAGTGCCTCTGTCGAGTAGAGCCACTGGAGTTATCTCCGGGGTGAATTTTCTATTTCCCATCCACTCAAGATTTCTTTTGAAGAGGGTCAGCAAGATGCTCTGCTTGGCATGTATGGGAAGTCTATCCCATAGCATGGGCAGTCTCTGGGTTATGAACCTGTCTCTTCAGTATGTTCTGTTGATTGTAGTAATGAGGTTGAGGTCTCTGGAGCATGTGGTGCAGAGGGATTGGGATTTCTTTAGATGTAGCATTTCTACAGAACTGGTCCAGACATGGCTTTGTAAGTCAAGCAATGATCACCTCTAAGTAGGAGATATGAGACAGAGAATAGTTGGAGTTTTCTGAGTCTGTCCATATAGGACAAGTGTTTAAGGACTAGGATTCTCTTTGTGAGGTACTTTTGCGGCCTCTCCAGTTGTTGCAGATGTCTAGTGAGGTACATGCCAAATCGGAATTGTACGAGCTAACTGGTCTGATGAGGGAAGAGTAGAAGGAGACAATGTCCTCTTTCTTCCTGGATGCAAAACTCTTAGTAATGAAATGTGCTACATAGAAGGACTTTCTGACCATAGTGGCAATGTGGTGATCAAAACATATGATAATATTAAAAGAGCAATCACAATTTTAGATTTATTGGGTGGTTTAAATATAAAATAATCTTTATTCATCTAGATATTGAAAGGGCTTCTGATTCTTTCAATTGGATTTGTTTAAAACTTTAGAACTATTCAGACTTCTGGAGCAGTTTGATGGAATATTAAGAAATTTATATTTGGGTTCTAAAGCATATCTTAAAATTGATATTTACATATGTCAAGGATTTATGTTAAACAAAAGTACAATTCAAGGATGTCCTTTGTCTCCTTCATTATATGCATTAGTCACAGATATTTTAGTAAAAAGCATAATACTGGATAATGGAATTGAGGGCTTTTATATAGTAAGAGCTTTCATTGTAAAATGCTGCTTTTTGCTTATGATGTTTATTAATCATAGCAGACTTTATTAAAGTAATAAAGTATTATTGAAATGTAATAATAATAAAACTGAAACTATACTAGTATATAAGCAATTACATAGTGGATTGAATGACAGAAATAAATACAGTCAGGAAGAACAAGAATTAAAATATAGAAGATTTAAAATTCAACATGATATTAATAAAATTATTAGCAATAAAGTCATTAAATAAATTAGGATGTATTACTCATTACTAAAAATGGAATTAATACGTCTTTACATTTGAAGTAAGATTAGTTCTTTCTAAAAGAAATATTATACTGCCAGACATTAATCTACTACACTCAACAGTATTAATCCCATAAAAAATATTTAAAAAATGGAGAAATATTCATATCATTTTATCACATCCTAAGAAACAAAAGATGGCATCTAAAAATCATATTAGGCTTTGAAGGTATGGTGGTATTGATTATCCTGACTTGGAATATTTTGTACTGCAGCATTTTTTAATACTGTCAAATTTGGTTAGATTCAACCTTTACTAGTCAATGGAAAACTATTCCCGAATAGATTGTTTTATGTTTATATAAAACTATTAGTTTTGATAAATTTAACATATTTAATTATTCTTTTATTTAATTACAAAAACATTATTTAAAATTTTTCAGAAATTACACTCTTCATATATAAAATTGACTGTGAATTAATTTATAAAATGTATTTACAAAATCACCTCAATTCAAATAAATGATAATTTTTATGCGTTCCCATTGCATCCACTTTAAGATTCATGGAATCTCAAAATGTTATTGAATTGAGTTTGTGAAAGAAAGAAAGAAAGAAAGAAAGAAAGAAAGAAAAAAGAAAAAAGAAAGAAAAGAAAGAATGTTTATTATCATGTTATGCCTGTTTTAAAAATGGAAAAGTAATAACAGCAGAAAAATTAATGAATGTATATAAATTTGATACATCTGTTAGTTGTTTAATACTTTTCATTAGAGGGCAATTAAATAGTTTTATAATTTTTAAGAAAGAAAATTAAAAAAAAAGAAATGCCATCCCACAAATATATGAATATATGATTTCTGTTATAAAAAGTAAATTATCTTATAAAGGAAGTCTATCTAGATTATATAGGTGAATAATGAATAACAATGTTGATACAAATTACTGGAAAAATTTAGATAGCAGTGGACTACATGATTTAATTGATAATAAGAACAAATATGTATTATATAATCCCCGGGATTCATGAAGCTCGGCGCAAGGCCAGCGTAAGGCCTGCGCCGGCGGTGCATGGAATATCCGGCGCAGTAGCGCCATATACATATTAATGAGAGTGCACCGGAATCACAGACA